>NC_092339.1:58890000-59230000 GCF_046630445.1 Rutidosis leptorrhynchoides
ACATAGGTATCGTAATGTTTAGCTAACTGTAAATTAAGTAATTTATAAAAATAGTCCCAACTTCTGTTAAACTAATCATTTGACTCATAATTCAAACTACAATTAGCAAGAGTATATTAATTATCAAATATTACTTACTGATTGTTGGTAGGTGTGGGTGTTGATAGGCTTTGTTTTCATAAAATTTTGTATAGCAAAACCAAAAACTGTGTAGCTATGACATAAAGTAAATAAAATTTTGCTAAATTAGTTACTAATTGTGGGTACTTGAACTGAAAATTAAATTTTACCATGTGTTTGTACTAGGTTTATTTTGTGGATTTGCCTATTAAACTCTATTTATCTTAAATTAAGTTTAGCACTAATTTTGCAATATGAATTTGTGTTTCAAGATGAATGCTCAACGTTTATTGTTAGATGGAACGATCACAACCCTTCCTTCAGACATAATTGAAAACATTATGTGGCGTCTACCAATTGAAGAGGTAGTAAGGACAAGTATCCTCTCTAAGGAATGGAGGTACAATTGGACCAAAATTCCTAAAGTTGTGTTTACTGAGGAGATGTTTGATGAATCAATGGATGAAAATCAGCTGCCCGTTATCGAGCAAGGACTTGAAGAACCAAAAAGTGAAAGGAAAAAGATGAGTAGGAGATGTAAACTTTTCTATGCTATAAACAAATTCCTGTTACTACACCACAGGCCAATAGTTGACTTCACCATATCCATGAGTTCATCTGACTCGAATGTTGACTCTGTGGAAATCGACCAAATATTACTTCATTTGTCGAGAAAGAATACGGTCAAGAAAATTCATTTGAGTTTTGGTTGTGGTAGTTTTAATCAACAAAATAGAACTTCATTTCTCGAGGGACAAGACGATGGATTATTGCTTTTTTATAAGCTACCCTTATGCATTTTCTCGTTTCATCACCTATATCTTTCTGGTTGTGCTATTTTTAAACCACAAACATTAAACAGATTTGGTAGCCTTACAACCTTATTGTTGGAGAATGTTGTCATTAATGATAAAGCACTTGTGCACATCTTATCCAATAATCCACTACTAAAAAACTTAACAATGGTATGTTAGTTGTTACTAGAGTATCTATCCTCATGGACTTCAATTACTTATTGAAATGTTTAAGTTATTGCAGCTTAAAGGAGCCAATGGTTTTGTGTATTGTAAAAAGGATGACCATGCCACCACCCTCGTTGAGCTATTTCAGTTCTTACCTGTAATCGAACATCTTGTTCTTTGTGTTCGGGGCATTCAGGTAAATTTATAATCGCTATATGCAATGGATTTAACATGGAAACTTGGTTTTTATATATATATATATATATATATATATATATATATATATATATATATATATATATATATATATATATAGGGGCAGGATCAACGGGGATGTAACCAATCGGGGGGAAGCGGGGGAAGCAATTTTTTTTTTTTTTTTTCGTTTTTTTTGGAATTTTTTTTTTCAGGCATCAAGATCACACGAAAATATGAACATTTAGAAAAGACACTTCGTGATGAATGTTATTATTTAGGCGGGAAAACGATCGACAAAAATAACATTCAAGATAATATTGTTCGTGAAGAATGTTAACGATTTTTTTTTTTTTTTTTTTTTTTTTTTTTTTTTCCTTTCATGTTTTGTGAAGTAAAATTTAGCCCGGTTTAGGGTTTAGGGTTTAGAGTTTAGGGTTTAGTGTTTTGGGTTTATGGAACTCTAAACCGTTCGTGTTAAAAACTCCATCTAAATCCTAAATCTAAACCCTAAATCTAAACCCTAAACCCTAAATTTCTAAACCCTAATATATAAACCCTATAAACCCTAATATCTAAACCCTAATATCTAAAACCTCAACATACGCTCGAAAAACACGATAATTGTTATATATTAGTTCTTCGAGCGTTTTCCCGCCAAAATAAAAACATTTATCACAAAGTGTCTTTATTAAATGTTCATATTTTCATCCAATCTATAATGTTTGTGAACAAAGTTCTTTCAAAAAACGAAAAAAAAAAAAAAAGATTTTGCTTCCCCCAGCTTGATTACTTCCCCATTGATCCTGCCCCTAAATGTTCATGTTTTGTGAAGCAAATTTTTTTTTTTTTTTTTCCTTTTTTTTCCTTTTTTTTTTTCAGGCATAAGATCACACGAAAATATGAACATTTAAAAAAGACACTTTGTGACGAAGTGTCTTTTTTAAATGTTCATATTTTCATGTGATCTTAATGTTTGTAAAGAAAAAAATTACTTCCCCAAAAAAGTGCTTCCCTCTTGATGATGACTATATATATATATATATATATATATATATATATATATATATATATATATATATATATATATATATATATATATATATATATATATATATTTGTTGGTCTATGATTGAAGTGTTTCATTAGAGTAGCGGTTCCATGAGAGCTTCCGGCTTCATTAGTCCACCTCAAATATTTATGTTTAGAAAGAATGCGTTTCCGTAATGATGATTGGTTGCGGTTTCTTGTTCTTATGATTAGAAGCTCCCCGAACATGGAGAAACTTAAACTAGTGGTAAACAACTAAAACCAATTCTATTTAGTTTTGAGTTAATTTTGTGTTTCATCTCTTTAAGCATATACCTTATGAAGTCAAATTAAAGGTTAATAAGTCACTAATTCTTATCCTTTTTTTTAAGAAACCACTAAAAGTCTAAAACCAATTCGTAATGGTACATTCCCTTTTGACACTCATATTAAAGGCGTCCTCCTTTTTATATTCCCCAACCATTATAATGATAAACCAATAAAATAAGTTGGCATTCTTATTTATGTGTAGAATATATTTGAATTACATTATCCGATCATCATGTTTATTTACTATATATGATGGCCCACCATTGATGGGTAAAATGGTTTTTATTGTTGTAGAATATATTTTTAACATAGTATTTGTTATTGTGATATTGTTTGTGATCCTTTTAGTGTTTTGAAGAGCATTTGACGGACTTAGATGATGACCTATTCTATGTTACAATGCAAGATTGTTCGGATATTTGGTTGGAACATTTGATTGAATTGGAGATTAGTGTTTTTGGCAATAAGAAGTTTGACTTGGAGATTGTGAAGCTTATTCTGGCCAAGTCGCCTAATCTCAAGACGGTCAGATTAATGGTTCACAATAAGGAAGATGAGTTGAAGTTGTTAGAAGCTCTGTTACCCTCCCCACGTGCATCACCAATGGTTGAAATCATTGTTGATTGTGTTGGTGCTAAAGAAGAAAGCGGTTAGATTAATAGATTAAAATCGCTTTACATCTTCTAAAACCAAGAGTGCTCACGATAGTTGTTAGCCCACCTCGATAGCGGTTGATCAATGTCTTTTTTTAGTTTTTTTATGTGGTTAATCTTTTAAGGTTTTAAAGTTGTAGGCTTTTAGGAGTTTGATCATATTGGGTTTGTCCTAAACTGATATTTTCTTGGACTAGTTTTATTTGGTAACTAGTCCGGATCCGGCCCGCGCGATGCGGCGGGGGCTTTCGGTCAGTGTATTCATATTTAACGTAGCGTTGTGTATTTAAAGAAGGAAAAACGGCTCATGTCTTAAGCGCCGTTTTAGATGTCGTTCTCTTAAGCGTTTTTAAAAAGTGTTCGTTTCGAACGTAGTTAGTTTCGTTTTGTTCATAAAATTTTTTCGAGTGTAACGGTACTGTCGGAAAAATTTAACTTGCGGCGAACAGAAATATACGGGCTGTCGTTGTGTTAAGCGTTTTTTAAAAAGTGTCCGTTTCGCGTATAGTTAGTCCCGTTGGGTTCGTGAGACTTTTTCGAGTGGAACGGTGTTCTCGGAAAAATTTAACGCACACCGAGCGAGATGATAGAGCCCGTTATAAATTTGGGGGAATTAATTTATTTTATTTTAATAAAATTATATGTTTACACTTTCTACCCCTGCAAAAGTGTAAACCTGAAAGACTGTTGTGTAAATTGAGCCGATTTTGAGAGACCGATTGTAGTGTGAACGCAAACTCAAAACTACAATCCGAATCAACTGAAACTACATAGTTAGCCATGACTTTTAGTATGTAAATGTTTGTAGTGTGAGCGCAAACTCAAAACTACAATCCGAATCAACTTAAACTACATAGTTAGCTGTGACTTTTAGTATGTAAATTAGCCATGACTTTTAGTATGTAAATGTTTGTAGTGTGAACGCAAACTCAAAACTACAATCCGAATCAACGTAAACTACGTAGTTAGCCGTGACTTTTAGTATGTAAGTGTTAATGTTAATGTTAATGTTAATGTTAATGTTAGTTAATGTTAATGTTAATTAATAATAATACGGATCCATATTTGAATTTGAGCTTCATCTTTATCTTACACTTATTTCAAGCTAAAAAGATAATGATCCGAATTAATATGACTCGACTCAATAGATTTAGATGGAACTAATAATAGAAGTTACTTTTTCTATAAAAAAGAGTAGAAAATCTCTCTAAAACAAACATGAAGATATAAGAATCAATCATACTTTTCATTCATTTCATGTTAATCTTATGCAAGTTTAAAAACAGCTCACAAACAGTGTTTCGAACTTTAGTCTGCTTTCAAAGCCTGAGTGATTTCCCAAATAGCTTCATCATCATCATAATTCAGCATTAATCTGTCACTACTCCCAAAACCCTCTCGTTTGCTGTTAACCAATGCCACAATAAACCTCTCATCTTCTAGAGAAGATGGATACATTATTTGCTCGTCCTGCAAGTAACAAACAACACCGTTGATGACATCATATATTTGTTATGTTCAATATTAGCAACTGTATTGGGATAAAGTAGTTTGAAGAGATAATACCTCGGGCAAGTTACAATATTCATCTGGAGATATTTGCAGAAGCTCGATTGCCGTATGGCCTGTGCACCATGCCAAAACTTTGCCACTATTGTCTGCAATTGTGACTTTCAAATGGAAACTACGAACGACGTCATCATCACAACGACAACCACAAAACTTGCATTCAAACCCGATAGTTTTTGTAACATTATGTCCGCATGACGCATGCAAATATCTCAAATTTACATGACAATATTCGATCTGGTCTAGCCGAATTTGACACACCTGAAAAGGTTAAGCACAAGTTAATAAATCTCCAAAAATGCAATATTTTGACTTTAAAAAGTCAAACATGGCTAAGCTTTCAGGACTGCGTCTTATAAATAAAATGCAAGTCAAATTAATTGCGCCAAACAAACAAAGACATACGTGTGTGCGGCTACTATTTTCCGAGAGATCCAAAATGATAGATGACTTGTGAAGGCACGCAGAATTTAGCAAAGCTGGTAAGCAACTCAGGTTGACGAAAATACATACACCTTCGTTCTCGTGCCATGAAACTTCAATGCTGATTTTCATATCCACAAATATTTAAATTTAAATTATATTCAAGTAACAATACATAAATGTACTAATCTACTTCCTCTATTTCTAAACAATAAAGAGCCTAATACTGATCTTACAGATTCAAACAATATCTAGTAAGATTAGCTATGGCTTAATAAACAATTCATGTTAAAGCTTTAGTACTAAACAATATATAAGCTTAGGATAATTACTTAATTAGTAATGGCATTATAAATTATGACCTCACCTTTTGTTTTTTGTGATAGAGCATGTCAAGCCAGAAATGTATACCGTGTGACCAATGCCTATTTTCCCCAATGACCTAACAATAATAAAATGCATCAAAAAATTATCTTTTTCTTAGAATCTCAGTTCAATGTAGTTTTAAATAATATAGAAAATTAAAACTATAACTATAACTATACCAAGATTTGACAAAATGTAGCCTGGCCCAAATTCCTCCGGTTGCATCTTCAACTCTCAACAAAAAGGTGGATTCTTGATTATTAAATCTCTTAATATCTGTAACCACACCGTATATGCTTACACTAGTCATCTTGTCTCGAAGATCAGACACAAACAACTGTAACAGTACACAAAAACGGGCTCAAGATCACATACGAGATCATCTCAGCTTGTGTTCTTGTTTGGTAATTTATTAAAAATGATAACTGTACTTACTCTAAAAGGATAGTTACCGAAGTCAATGGCGCCTCGAGAATCACAGGGCAAAGTTACTTGAGAAACTTTAGGTCCTTGACTCGGGTCAACAGCAGTCAACAGTTTTGATCCTTGGTAATGATTTTGAGTTGATGCTAAAGATACCTATCGAACTACTCATTGTTAAATTAAATTTTACATTTTTAATATGGTGGGAAAATTAAAATTTGTTACCTGTTCCTCGTGTCGAATGAACGGCACCAAATAGAGTTGAGTTACAGTCCCGTATTCAAGACATATCTCATGAGACGAATCCAAATTACTGTCGATACAACTTGAAACGTATGGCCGATCTAGTGCCAGCCAACTTCCTACACTGCAAGAAAACGTCAGGTGCCACGTCATCATTTTTGACCAGGTGTGATTAACTTATATCAGACTCTACCTAATATTTCATTTTGGTTCAGTGGTGATTTGTTTAGATCAAACATTTTAGTTCTGCATTCAGATTTAAAAGGATTAGATTCAAACACTCGGATTTATTCAGATCTTTTGAAGAAATCACAACTGACTTTCACAGCATCTAACCTTATTTCTAGCAATAATAGAGGGGGAAAAATATGTATATGTACAGTATATATATTAAATCAAGATAAAATTAAATAAAAAATCACATCACAAACTTTTTGTGCAAAATTTCACACATTTATAAAGCATGGTATCATATTAATGTTTATTCTCTTTCCTAACACAAGTATTAATGTTTAATGTTTATTCATTAAAAAAAAAGATGGTTTGCTTTTCATGAAATCTATAACTCCCTCCGTCCCAAAATAACTATTCTATTTTGACTTTTGAAAGTCATACTTTTTCAACTTTGACTTTAGATATTATTGTTCGTGTTACATACTTAATGAAAAATTATTCCAATGAGAACACGTTTAAAACCCTATCCATTGTAACAAAATTCATCAAAATATTATATCACATAAACAAAATTATTTTAAGTCAAAGTTCAAAAAAAGACCTTCAAAAGTCAAAATGGGACAGTTATTTTGAGACAAAGGGGGTAATATTTACCCGTAATTAAGATAAGATGTTATTTACCTGAAAAGATTGGCAAGCACAACCTGATCACCCCATAGTAGAAATTTTACCCTGAAATTATCATTATCTACAAGACTAATTTGTTTCCTCTGCAAACTACCGAACTTCCCCTGAACTTCCAAAGGTCCAATAGATTCGATCCTGCACAACTTTGACGATATAATTTCTAGTCTTCGATTGATTACACAGGAACTAAATTACATATTGTATATATCATATATTCTCCAAAAGAAACTTATAAATCAGAAGCTAATGTGGTCAAACTTGAATTAGAATGGGCGGGTTTGACTTACCTAGCGTATAAAGAATACGAGACTCCTTGGTTAACTGCATCAGCAGAAACAGAACACAAAGTATCAGAGCAAAACTGCGCTCCAAGCAGCATTGCGTCATCGTCTTCATCCTGTCGGTAATCACCACAGTCAAAACGCTTGTACGGTCTCATTTTATGGCCCGAAACTGTGCATTTTGATATTTGCTAAAACAAGAAATGCATTTTAACTTTGGAACACGGTCTGTAATTTGTATGATTAAACTTCGTGCGAAAATATATAGCTTACTCTAATCTAATATTAATATTAATATTAATATTAATTATATCTAATCCTCGTTGAAATGTATGGTCTGCCAAATATATACGGGCAAACAAAAAAAAGCTTTAACATTACCTCATCTAGTATTATAAGTAAATATTCTGTTGGTAAAAGTCGTAGATGACCAGATCCACGAGAGGTTGTTCGAAGATAACATCCCGTAAGAAAAATCTGCCGTCCTTTTCTCAGAATCCCATTTTTTTTATCAGCCAAATCGTAAAACCTGTTGAAATGCTCCTATTAAAATATGATATTCAATAGTAAAAGAAGTACAACCTATACCTTATACAACTTTTATGAATAACAGTAATTAAATAGGTCATATTTGACAAGATGTGGCAATTTCAACCCATATACTTATGAATTGGTCAGCTTGGGTTTCTTTTTCATCACACGCGTCAAAGTGAACAAAGATATTAAGGTTGACACAAACTAAACCATAACTCAACTATGACCCAATCTGACCCATTACTGAACCTGCCCGTCTAGTCACCTTTATCTTAAACTTTATTCTCGAAAACGGCATTGTTGTGATTTTTGAGGGGCTTCCAAGCATGTATATTTTTGTGATTTTTTCATGGGATTAATAGTGTAGTAAAATTTATAAGCATGTTATGAACAAATTTAAACTTCAAGTGATCATATCAATTATGTTACCTGCGATGGAGATAAAGATCAATGGTATTCGAGCTCCAAAAATCTCCTAAGGTAAGCATGTAAAAATTTGTCCCTGATATAATGACCAAATAATACTATACTCAATATATGATACAGAGTGAAATACTTGAGATACGTCTTTCGTGAACGATTAAAAAACGAATCATGTCCCCTAATCCCTACGCAACATTAAAAGTAGAATGGCAGAATAATACTAATACACAACAATCATAGGTATGATATAATATGTAAAGTAAACAATATTCACAATCAATTATGGAGATTAAGTTACCTGGAAGAAGAAAAGCATCAACTACGACAACCTCAAGAACACTAGTTAACGACAAAAAATTCTTTTCGTAAATAGAATCGATCGTAATCGTGTTTGAAAGCTTTCCTCTCTTATGCTTCTTTATCATCTGATCAATACATTCTGGCCTTTTCTTCTTTGAATACCCACCTCTTTGATTCTCAGCCCATGCCTAATAACACAAACATCAAGTAGTCAAAATCAAAATTTTATATAAATATATAAAGGTCTAAAATTTCATCAAATTCCATCTTGAATAAGCTTTACAAACTCAATGGGTTGTGTCATTTTGTATCAAGTTGTAATCTTTAACGTTTTTTAACTATAGATAAAACCCTAAATCAAAATTGGTAAATTAAACATTTTTATGAATAAAATTAAAACCTGTGAAAGTTCAGAGAGAAGAATAGCAGGGGTGACGCCACTTGAATAAGCTTTACAAGTCTTTATGACCCGACCCGCAACCCAACTCCACGCGGGTCTATTCGAATCTTGTTCGTCAGTTACATCTTCTTCTTCCACTTCATTATCAATTGACATTGAGATTGGGGATAATATAGAAATAGCGTAATCGATAAAATTGATGAACGGATCATCTTCAACATCGTGATTATTAGAAATAGTGTGTTGCTGTTCAACCTCCATTGCGGCTATTGAACAGGATTTAATTGATTGATTTTCTGGTATGAGTAGCAAACTAAGTGGTTGTTACTGTAACCCTAGTTGGATTAATGTTTTGGCGGGATTTTGGAGAAAATATAGTAAAGGCAAACTTTCTTTCAATTAAAAAAAAAAAAAAAAACAACTTTGCTGACGACAACCAATAGTTTGCAAGTAAAATTAAGAAAATGACCCGTAAAATTACAGGTTTGTTTTAATAAAATAGTTTAACAATATGTTTTAGATATTAAGTAAACGTAAATGCTAAAGTCATTTAGTTTAATGACCCGTGGAACCACAGATTCCGACTAAGAAACTTGTCATTGTTTTTACAAACATATTGATATACTTAACTTGGTCAGAATAAATGAACTACATTTATTCTCCCACGACCTTCTTTCAATTTTCATCACAATTGCTATTTTTCTTGTCATAAAAGTCTACATTACAACATTTTATTAAGACGTGTATTTTGTATACATATGTAACGTAATTAATCCCGTAAAAAATCCATAGTTGAATAATAATAATATAATAATAATAATAATAATAATAATAATAATAATAATAAATTTTGCTCTAAAATTGAGTATTTATGTAACAACTCTGCTTTTTCCATCACTTCCGTTAACTTTATGTTAGTTGATTTAACGGCGATTATTTGACCTTTTATGTGTTTAAGTGTATTAAATACATACTTGATCCTTGGAGGGTTACGATAATTAATATGGATTTATATTAATTGATAAATATATTTCGGATAAAGAAATACGATAAAAACGATACGATTTGGATAACTACTTTTCGAGCAACGAAACGCTCGGGTTTATTTTAATAATTATTAACTTTTTAAAAATATTTAATTTATTGGATTTTTAATAAATTAAACGTTTGGTTGCGTTTTAACGATCGGTTTAGCGTTCCGGGCCTTCGGTACGTCTAAACGACACTTGAAACGAGCCACGATTATATGCTTTTGCAAAATACGAACCCGAGGACTCACCCCCATGGGCCATTCGGCCGAAACCCAACCCCCACCCCCCTTTAGTTTCTATTTTTGAGCTTGCTTGTTAATTAGTGGATACTTTAGGCCTAATTATATATTAGCTTGTAAACCTAACAACTGCCATATTATTCTAAACCTAAAAATCACAGCCGATCTCCTCCTCCTCTCCTCTGCTCATCGTCGACCAACCATCACCATACCATCACCTTCAATTTTCACCTTTTGATTAGACCTCGAACACGAAACTTGCAATTCTCTTCGTTCTCTACGCATAGGTGTAATCTATTTGACGATCAAAGGTATAATTTTACAAACCCTAGCTCTAAAAATTATGATTTTATAAAGTTTCATAGTTTATGTTGGTCAATTGCTCGATTCATCATGTTTGTATGTGTTGTTAGTCGTTAAATTGATCGTATTGAATGTTTTGTGTAAAAACCGAATTGTTTATTGATGATACTGATATGATGGACTTGTTTACTGTAGCGACCCCGACAAATCATCAAGTGACGGCGTCGACTACGTAGGTCCCATTACATGGTCATAAGTCTTTAAGACAACGTTTGACCAAAATATGTCGCATTCATTTCAATGTAAAAGGGTGTTTCAAGTTTACAAAAGAAGTTCGACGGCTAGTTACATTACAATGTTAAACGTACAATTGAAACCTATGCGACACAATTTAAAAGTAGCCAAAAAGATGCTCCAAATATGCATGTATACTCGACATCCAAGCAAGTAGCAAAAGAGTGCGGAAGCATGTATCACTTAAGCATTCAAAACCTGAGAAAAACATAGAAGAATCTGTCAACGAAAACGTTGGTGAAATCATAGGTTTAGTAAGTAAAATGTATTGGACCACAAGGTTCTTTATGAATTGCTTAACCAACATCGTTCACATTCCAAAATAGTATTTGTATCACGAGCACCCAATTATCAAGGCTTAACTGAATCTTCCCTCTGAATTTTTGAAT
Organism: Rutidosis leptorrhynchoides; assembly: GCF_046630445.1. NCBI lineage: Eukaryota > Viridiplantae > Streptophyta > Magnoliopsida > Asterales > Asteraceae > Rutidosis > Rutidosis leptorrhynchoides. The sequence continues at coordinate 58,901,369 of NC_092339.1, forward strand.
TTAGTGTTAGAACTTACACTATACATTGTTGAAATTATATTTCATTCACTAACGGTAGCGAACCGTCTGAATGAGGGTTTGTTAAACCCGTATGGCCACACAACATAATTACACGCTTACACTTACACCCTGCAAGTGGAACTAATGATAATTGGATTGAGGACTTTTGTTCAAACTCGTATGCATCTTTGTATTCGTATTTGTTCACAATGTAAAAGCATGAAAAGTATATAAGTATGAAATGTATGTGTTTCTCAGCCCACGATGTAAAGAATAAAAGTGATTAAAAAAAAAAAAGTGGGACTATGATCTCACCTTTGATTGCAAGAGTAAATAAGTACTTCAACAAGTAATGTGCGCAAAGGACAACGCTAGCCTCGACCTAAACAAATAGGTTGTATCAATAACGATAGTCACGAAGGGTCAAAGTTGCTCAATTAGTCCTATGGCTCAACACGACTCGATTATGAAGCATGTGAAGCAAATAGTCAAGTTTCATGCAAGATACATGTATAGAAACAAGTTAGAAAGATTGCATAATCAATTGGTTAAGTTTGACAAAAAGTCAAACTTGGTCGGTCAAAGTCAACGAAAAAGTCAACATGTTCGGGTCGGGTCCCGGACTATTTTTCTATGCTAATTATTCATATATAAGTATATTAGAACAAGTTTCATGTGAATCGGAGGTCGATAGCTAGTCAAACATTTCGCGTGAAATGTGTCAAATGAAGCAGAATCTGGCCAGGCTAATCCGCGCGCCGCGCGGGGATGGGGCGCGCCGCGCCACCATCTGGGCAGACACTTTTCTGTTTTTCACAAGTATGCACGAGCTAAAACCAAATAACCACATCTTATGATCCGCAAACAATTAGAACATGTATCTTATATCATCGGAAAGGAAATTTGACGAGGAAAACACCTAAACACATTTCATCAAGCAATTCAACACTTACAACAACCCAAAACCGCATTAAACGTTCATAATCAATGTTTCAAGTTCTAAAAACGCATTTCATGATTCGGGCAACCAATTTACATGTATGATATGCCGTTTTGAAGGTAATCAAGCACACATTGCAACCAAACACTTATCAACAACAATTCATAGCATTTGATGCACCAAAAGTTCATATAAAGCTTATCAAATCCTAATCCAAGTTCACAAAATCACTAATCATGTTCTTGAAGTTTTCTTAATCAACCTATACACCAAAACGAAGCTAATGATACTAGTAACACAATTAAAACATAGACTTTAACAATCTAACAACATATGAGCATCCAAAACACAAGATTAAGCAAGCATTTTTCATATTCAAGCTAGTTACACCAAAAACAACAAATCGAGCATACAAATTACATACACGACATCACAATGAGCCATAGACACTAATTAACAACTTTATAACTCAAAAATCTCAAGAACACATAAAATTAGTGATTTTAGAAAGTTACCCAAATGAGATGAAGTTGGTATCAAATTGAAGAGGATGAAGAGAGGATTCCAAATATGTATTTTGTTTTGATTGAAGTTTGCTAGATCATGAATGGATGATGAATCTTTGTAATGGAGAATTTAAGAAAAATAGGGAAGTATTAAAGAAAAAGAGAAAATGGAGAGGATAATGAATGGAGGAGGTGGTTTGACCACTTTGACCTAGTCAAAGGTTTGGTCTTTTGACAAGTCTAGTCCCTCTAGTTTGTAATCGGGTGCGGGAATTAACCAAACGAATTATTTTAAGTTACACGAGAGTACGGGAGACGTTATAATCCAATAACGAAAATATTGTAAGAATGTAGCTAATGGAGGATACGAATCGAGATACCGAGGATATAAAATAAAAATAAAATAAGACGGCGTTAAAAATAATTTAACGGAAAAACGCGGGATGTTACATTATCCACACCTCAAAAGAAATTTCGTCCCGAAATTTAGTTGGAAGTAATAAGCGACGTCTCTTACTCGAGACCTAGTGTTGTAACTCTACGAAGGAGTGAAGGCACTTTCTTGGACATTCCACGAATTCGGATAGTCGGGGTGTTACGTAGTGTTGAGGTTTGGGTTCACGATCCATGATTTCAACCAGTTTTCCCATGAAGGAGAGTTTGTCATCAATGTTTGGTGCATCTAGAAGGATTGCACATTCCTGTTCCGCAGGACACGTTTCTAAGTTGTTACACGAAATGTAAGGTAAACGGAAACTTAATTGAGTCGGCAGCTCTAAACGGTAGGGAGCGGTTCCAATGCGCCCCAAGGTTTCAAAAGGATCAATATTGCGGATATAACCTTCCTCGATTTCCCAAATGGATTACACCTTTCCAAGGTGTAGTTTCTCAATATTACGCGGTCACACACTGGGACTTTGTGAGGTTTTCATCTAAGTTTGGTATAACTCTTATGGCAACTACGGGTCGTCTCGAGCCCTTCTCGGACTTGAATGATCTCAATTGTTGTTTCTTGATGAAGTTCAGATTTCGGTGTTTGCTTGCTACATGCGTTGGTCCAACGAATAGGGGTATGACATTTGCGGTCCTATAGGGTTTCGGAAGTGCGGCGTTAGTACACGAATGGTAACCGTAGTGGGAGAAATCAACTAAAAGCGACCATACAAGTTTGAAACATGTCCTTCCATGATGTAATTCGTTCGTTTGTTCAGTTCGTCGGTTTGTGGAAGATACGCGGTACATATGTCTAAGCGGGTTCCCAAGGTCTCTTGCGAAACTAGAAGTGATACGAGTATTTTGATCCGAGGTAATTGGCAATGGTACACCGTATTGGAAAAGAATTCCGTAAGATATGTTTGAACAAGTTAGTTAGGGTTCGAAAATGTTCGTTAGGACTATTCACCCTCGTGGCGAATACTAATGTAATATGAAGAGTTTCTCTATCCATTGAGAAATGTTACAAGGAGTTTCCTCATACGGGGGTGCGAGCGATGAAGATAAAAGTGAAATGAGAACTTAGAGTAGAGTGAGTTTACATCTCGAGGTTGCCATATCGTGCATCTAGTTGTCAAAAGTTGAGGTTTGAAAAAGAAACAAGATAGTACACGTAATTTTATAGTTCGGGGTTGAATAGTAGTTGACCGATTATCCGAAACACAAGGACGTTAAGTCAAAGAAGAGTGAAGTATCCTTGGATCATGGGTTGTCTTAAGTCCCAGTAATATCAGACGGTAACGGTGAAATAACAGAGGTATGTAATGTGGTACGTGATGACGAGAAAATTGATCGGATCCAATATTAAGTATTCAAATTTTTCGTGCTAAATAACGATTTTCAGTTTTCCTTTATTTCGAGTCGAGAAAGTATGCCTTTCAGGCGTTCAAGTAGAATTATTTCCATATTTGAGTTCCATCTGGTGCTATACGAATTAAGCTAGCAAGGTTGGTGTGAATAATCACGTTCAAGATTCGGGCACGTAGAGGTTTAGATTTCTACCTTAATGAGTTATCGAGGGTAAAGAACAAGCATCACGAGGAAAAGTCGAAATTGAATCTTTGGTAACAACCGGTGAGATCTAAGATTTTACGAGTATAAGTCTGAGTTGGGAGAGTTCCCTGATTACGTGTGGCTTGATTTCGAGATTGGTTGTAATGCCTCGACCATTAGCATCATGGTCTAGAAAATTGGACTTTGTTCAACAAAAATTCCCACTCGGAGAATTTGGTATAGAGTTGCTCTTTTCTCAACAGTTCGAGCGTAAGACGGTAAAGTTCGTTTTCCTTCTTCACTTGAATAGGTTAAGATATCATCAATAAATACGATAACGGATTTGTCTAGATAAGTTTGCATATGCGGTTTAGGAGGTTCATGAATACGGACGGAGTCCTAGAATGGTACTAAGATAGATTTACAACTAACGTTGCGAGTTCGAAAATGGCTTAGGAGACATCGTCACCGGAACGGATGTCGTTTTAGGACGCACCCGGGATTCATGCAAAAATCATGAGGTCATGGATACAAGGAAGAGGGTATCGGTTTCCAACCGAAAATTACTTAGTTAGCAATCATCTAAACACAATTGTAGGGAAAATAGTTTCTCCTTAACGAATAGGTTTTGAGCTCCTTAGTTCTATAGGTGTCAAGTCGAAATTCTTAACGTATCCCCTCCGATAAAATTTATAGGCACACAATATTCCATCGGTCACTTAAATTGCCTAAGTAGGGTCTAGGGGAAAAGGTGGAGTGCAAGGGGTACGAGTCAAAGTCTTGGTTATAAAACGTCTAGCTGTAAACGAATTGAATAAGTATGAGATATACGGTTGGTTGTGAAGAAACGTACCCGTGACTAGTCCATCGTCGTCTCGGGCATCCTAGGTGTCGATGTTGGAAGTTCAACGGCGGGTGTTGGGGTTGATTTTCTTATTTGGGCACGCACTCCTAAAATGACCCGGTTGGCCACATTCAAAACAAACACCCGTCTTGGGTGCATTGGGCTCCTTTTGAGCGACGGGAGCGGTATTCCTACAATCGTGGGCTACATGGCCACTTCTTTGACACTTCAAGCAAAATGGTTTGCCACATTCGCCTAAATGATGTTTGTAGCACTCGTTACAATACGGTAGGTGTCCGGTATAACCTTTCTTGCCGTTGGGGATGAAGGGCTTCTTGGCGAGGTTGTTGTAATTGCTTGATTGGGGGGCTTCCCATTTTCTTTTGTTGTCACCCGACTTATCCTCGGCTTTAGGTGCCGGCACTTCAATCTCGTCCACTGTTTCAATCAATTGACGGGCCATATTCAAAGCCTCTTGGTGGTTAGCGGGTTTGGATGACATTACTCCTTGTTTGATGCTCTTGGGGAGACCATCCATGTAAAGTTCAACCCTTAAAGATTCGGGGTTCACAAGATTTGGGCACATCAAAGCAAGTTCGGAGAATCGTTGATTATAGGCCTTAAGGTCGTTCCCGACCGCTTTCAGAGCTCTTAGCTCTTGTTCGAGCCTTCGGGTTTCTTCGCGAGGAAAATATTCGGTGATCATCTTTCCTCTTAAGTCGGCCCAAGAGAGAGCGTGGGCTTCGTGGATACCCACCGATTGTACATACGAATTCCACCATGTGAGAGCGATACCGGCGAAGGTGTGAGTGGAATATCTAACCTTGTCTTGGTCTCGACAACCGCTTATGCTAAAGACGGCTTCCGTTTGCTCAAACCATCGGGTGAGCACAACCGGTCCCCCGGTTCCATCAAAAGTGTGAGGTTTGCACCCCATGAAATTCTTATAGGAGCATCCTTCGTTGGAATTTCCGGCTCCATTGTTGTTGTTGTGATGATTGTTGTTATTGTTGTTGTTGGAGGAGTGACCGGCCATGGCCGCATCCACGGCAGTGGCTATCATACGTTGGAGGGCTTGTTCGGGAGTTTCGGGAGGAGCGCGTCGACGAGCCATTATTCCTTCAAAACACAAGAATATCGTTGGTTAGTATTCTCAATAATACTAACCGTGATATGGAATGAGGATAAAGAGAAAAAAAAAAAAAAATTTCCTTGACTCGCCTTAAATTCTTTATGTCATAATGTCGGAACGTCCATGTGAATCACTGTAATATAATCCCGGAAATTATATTACCCTGATTCACATGTGTATTTAACATTACTTTATAAAGTCAAGGTGGCGCGTCAACAAAATTTATCAACGTAAGATTAAGATCGAATACGACTTAGATATGATAGAAAAGTTCGAGTATAATGCACAAATAGTCAAGTAATTCCTACTTCAGTCTATATGCCGGTTGTAGTCTAGATTCACCTATGTACCCTATGACTCGGGGTGGACACAAATGAACTCTAAATCCCTACAACCAAGGCTCTGATACCACTTGTAGCGACCCCGACAAATCGTCAAGTGACGGCGTCGACTACGTAGGTCCCATTACATGGTCATAAGTCTTTAAGACAACGTTTGACCAAAATATGTCGCATTCATTTCAATGTAAAAGGGTGTTTCAAGTTTACAAAAGAAGTTCGGCGGCTAGTTACATTACAATGTTAAACGTACAATTGAAACCTATGCGACACAATTTAAAAGTAGCCAAAAAGATGCTCCAAATATGCATGTATACTCGACATCCAAGCAAGTAGCAAAAGAGTGCGGAAGCATGTATCACTTAAGCATTCAAAACCTGAGAAAAACATAGAAGAATCTGTCAACGAAAACGTTGGTGAAATCATAGGTTTAGTAAGTAAAATGTATTGGACCACAAGGTTCTTTATGAATTGCTTAACCAACATCGTTCACATTCCAAAATAGTATTTGTATCACGAGCACCCAATTATCAAGGCTTAACTGAATCTTCCCTCTGAATTTTTGAATTTAGTGTTAGAACTTACACTATACATTGTTGAAATTATATTTCATTCACTAACGGTAGCGAACCGTCTGAATGAGGGTTTGTTAAACCCGTATGGCCACACAACATAATTACACGCTTACACTTACACCCTGCAAGTGGAACTAATGATAATTGGATTGAGGACTTTTGTTCAAACTCGTATGCATCTTTGTATTCGTATTTGTTCACAATGTAAAAGCATGAAAAGTATATAAGTATGAAATGTATGTGTTTCTCAGCCCACGATGTAAAGAATAAAAGTGATTAAAAAAAAAAGTGGGACTATGATCTCACCTTTGATTGCAAGAGTAAATAAGTACTTCAACAAGTAATGTGCGCAAAGGACAACGCTAGCCTCGACCTAAACAAATAGGTTGTATCAATAACGATAGTCACGAAGGGTCAAAGTTGCTCAATTAGTCCTATGGCTCAACACGACTCGATTATGAAGCATGTGAAGCAAATAGTCAAGTTTCATGCAAGATACATGTATAGAAACAAGTTAGAAAGATTGCATAATCAATTGGTTAAGTTTGACAAAAAGTCAAACTTGGTCGGTCAAAGTCAACGAAAAAGTCAACATGTTCGGGTCGGGTCCCGGACTATTTTTCTATGCTAATTATTCATATATAAGTATATTAGAACAAGTTTCATGTGAATCGGAGGTCGATAGCTAGTCAAACATTTCGCGTGAAATGTGCCAAATGAAGCAGAATCTGGCCAGGCTAATCCGCGCGCCGCGCGGGGATGGGGCGCGCCGCGCCACCATCTGGGCAGACACTTTTCTGTTTTTCACAAGTATGCACGAGCTAAAACCAAATAACCACATCTTATGATCCGCAAACAATTAGAACATGTATCTTATATCATCGGAAAGGAAATTTGACGAGGAAAATACCTAAACACATTTCATCAAGCAATTCAACACTTACAACAACCCAAAACCGCATTAAACGTTCATAATCAATGTTTCAAGTTCTAAAAACGCATTTCATGATTCGGGAAACCAATTTACATGTATGATATGCCGTTTTGAAGGTAATCAAGCACACATTGCAACCAAACACTTATCAACAACAATTCATAGCATTTGATGCACCAAAAGTTCATATAAAGCTTATCAAATCCTAATCCAAGTTCACAAAATCACTAATCATGTTCTTGAAGTTTTCTTAATCAACCTATACACCAAAACGAAGCTAATGATACTAGTAACACAATTAAAACATAGACTTTAACAATCTAACAACATATGAGCATCCAAAACACAAGATTAAGCAAGCATTTTTCATATTCAAGCTAGTTACACCAAAAACAACAAATCGAGCATACAAATTACATACACGACATCACAATGAGCCATAGACACTAATTAACAACTTTATAACTCAAAAATCTCAAGAACACATAAAATTAGTGATTTTAGAAAGTTACCCAAATGAGATGAAGTTGGTATCAAATTGAAGAGGATGAAGAGAGGATTCCAAATATGTATTTTGTTTTGATTGAAGTTTGCTAGATCATGAATGGATGATGAATCTTTGTAATGGAGAATTTAAGAAAAATAGGGAAGTATTAAAGAAAAAGAGAAAATGGAGAGGATAATGAATGGAGGAGGTGGTTTGACCACTTTGACCTAGTCAAAGGTTTGGTCTTTTGACAAGTCTAGTCCCTCTAGTTTGTAATCGGGTGCGGGAATTAACCAAACGAATTATTTTAAGTTACACGAGAGTACGGGAGACGTTATAATCCAATAACGAAAATATTGTAAGAATGTAGCTAATGGAGGATACGAATCGAGATACCGAGGATATAAAATAAAAATAAAAAAAGACGGCGTTAAAAATAATTTAACGGAAAAACGCGGGATGTTACATTTACTATAAATGATTATTATCTAGATGGAAAGAGGTCAAAAAATTAATAATGTCAGGCTCAAGAATCAATTGATTTCGTTATCGTATGCTCTAGATATGTTAAATTGAAGTTTTGTTGTGATCTTGCTTTGAATCCGAATTTTCTGAGTTGTATGCTTTATGAATTTTGATATAACATGTTAACCATTATATAGAGGAGTTAAAAACACTCAAGTTAGACTCGGATATCATGCGGTTTGGATTTGTATAGCTTTCATTATGCTAAATTGAATGTACATGAAAAACTGATTTGCTCATTATCTTGAAACTGACTTTTTAATTGATTTGAATTGAGATATTGATTTAGGTATTTGAATATCTGAAAAGTTCATATGTTGTAGTTAACTTTTCATCTAGGCCTCGCATCATTTGGATTTGTGAAGCTTGTGTTATGTGCATGTCGAAATGGTAACCTGTATGCTGACCAAATTTGTAACGTATGCACCTATAGCTTTATAGCATGAGTTATGGACCTTTTGAGACCTTGGCCTTCTGGATTATTGAACTTTGTATGTTATGTGATATATGTCTAGTTTATTTAAACCTCTGAAACTTGATACATTTTGCACACTAAGACCATAGTTGTGGTAACTTCTGAATTGAGCTGAAACAGGAAGTCCAACTTGATTGAATAAACTGTACCAATTGGCTAAACCAAAGTTGATCATTTTTGGATATGTGATAATTTGATTTTTCCTTGAACCATTGCCACTGACCTAGCTTATTTTTCATGTTCCTAGCTCCGGTTATAGCCATTACGAGATCAGTGCGCAGTCAGAAACTGATTTAGTGAACCATAAATGTACCCCTTCTGAAACCCGACTTGTATACATTGTATGAGACCCTGGTTATTCTTTTCGGAAACTTTCATGTGTGTAGTTAAGATCTGGAGTTTTCCATGTTGCCATGAATTATGTGCTATGAGATATTATGCGTTGTTTGCGACGTGTACATGAACTTTATGCAAGACGTTAAACTGTGATCGCATACTTGACAAATTATGACCTGAAACGCGTTAGTTGACCTAGGTTTGACATTTTGACCAACATTTGACATGAACCTACCTATGTTGACTTTATTTGACTACTTTGACCAAGTTTGACTTTTGGTTTGACTTTGGTTGACTTTCGTTGACTTGTTGACTATGTGTTGACTTTTACTTTGAAACGCGTCGATTCGAGCAATAAGACAACTTACTCTATGAAACCACTATGTTATAAGACATAAATAATGACCAACCTATATACGTATAATTAGGTTGCATTTCTCGGCAGTAAACCGATAAGCTGTTTTTGCGTAACTTACTTTCAATAGCTATTCAAAGGTGAGTCTACAGTCCCACTTTTTACACATTTTCTGGGATAAGAATACACGCTGTTATACTTAAATTTACAAATGCTTTAATGTTTGACACGAGTACTATTATACATATTGAGTTTGTTCACAAAGCCCCTAGCTTGAATACTTTTATTACCTTCGGGTAAGCACAATTTAGATGGACGGATCCGTTAGGTTAGACGAACCTCACCCTACATTAACTGTGGTGCATTTACTTTAAACATTAGATACACTCGAACAAGTGTATAACGTTTTATGGGGTAAAGGGAGTATAGTGGATACTATACTCTGGTCATTGCTAGTATTCAGGTGCTCATGGATTATGTAAACGTTTTGCAACTTGGAGTTGTACTTTTGAAATCTCGTGGTCAATGAACTTAAACTATTTTCTGATAACTGTTTTTCATATACTGTTTACATTACTTAAACTTGTAGATTCACCAACATTATTGTTGACCCGTTTTTGCGTGTTTGTATTCTCAGGTCCTTAAGAGGCATAGTCTTCCACTGTGTTTGATGCTTGGTGTAGACGTGGAGTCAGCATACTTTATTAAAGACATTATTTACTTTCGTATTTAAAAATTATACATCTGTTTAATACTGTTGGCTTGTGGTTACGATCACAACAGTGTTACTTATTTTGGGATTTATTGACGTATGTTTTAAAAGTCAACTTTTAATAAAATTAAATGCGATTGCTTTGAAACGTCTCATATAGATGGCGTAACTGTTAACTGTGGGACCTATGATTAACACGCCGTCGGATGGGAATTTGGCGGGGTGTTATAATTTAGATTTTTAATAATAATTATTAGTAATAACAAATGTCTTTCTATTTTAAAAATAAAAAATAAAGTTACAATTATTATATGAAGGTGGTATAATATGTTTCAAAATGTACATGTGTTAATTAGATCTTTTGTAAAAGATTGTATAATGTTTTTAAAGTTTGTACATATGGTCATGTGGATGTTTTATCATTAGGTTGTACATATTACTTCAAATATTGTACATATGGTTATGGATGTGTTTTACCATAAAATTGTACATAATGCTTCAAATATTGCACATATAGTAATGAGAGTGTTTTATCATAATGTTATACATAATGCTTCATATTAAATATTGTACATTAGTTTGTAACCGCTCAATACAACACTTTAAAGCACGCTAAGAATAGCTATAAAGGTTGTCGTTAGCAAAATTAAAAAGGAAAAGATACATATAATAAAGGAATTTTCTAACGACGTACTTAAGGTTTGCCGTTAGCACGCTTTAAGATATTGTATATTTTGATAACCATCGTAATAAAATCGACTAGTAACTGCCATGTATATTTAATGCATGTTAACGGACAGTCCTTTGAACTTTCATTAGCAAAATTCATAATAAACGCAGTTCGGAGAGCACTGAATTAGAATGAGAGGTTCACCACCACATCATTGCATGCAAGGGGAGGTTCACCCTTTGGTCTGGTTGCCTTCAGAAGTATGGAGTGAAATGTTTCTCCAAGAGTTTCGCTTAACGGCCTGGGGACTACCTGATCTGCTGACCTTCCTGCAATTCAATTCCCAAATGAAATCAATTACATGAATATTTAATTGGATGAGATTGGTTGAGTGGTCTCCGTTGGAGTTTGGATTGCGCATGTTTATGGTTGAACGAGATTAATTACACATAAGGTATCTACATTGGGATCTCAATTGGTGTTTCAAGTGTTGGTTTGTTTGTTGGGTGGTTTTCTTTAAGATGTTGGTTGTAACTGATTGTTATATATTTGGTTAGTCATGGTTTGATATCTAGTTTAGCGATTTTGCAATAGGGTCTAGATGAATTATTGGTTTAAAAGATCGTTAGATCTTCAATAAGACGATTATCTAAGTCAGTTGTAACAAATTTTGATCTTCATATCTCTTATAATTTAAATCCATATTTTTTTTACCAAAAAATCTAGTTTACTCAAGAGATACTTAACTCTGTGATTTTCCAGAACAGTCTGATATTCATATCTTCAAAACTCAAATTTTCCTTTTTTTTTGGTGAAAAATGTATTATTATAAATAAAGAAAAATAGATCTGATGATTTAGGGTATTACATGAGTTGTTACATTGACAGATATGAATCTGTTTGAAAATACCCTATTACAATTACATTAGTACAACAATAATCGAGAAAAAACCCCGATACAATCACAATCGATGAACATAAGCTGATGCTTCCTTGAGGTAACCGCCGCCTAGACCACCAAAACCTAAAAAAAAAATTCTCACCTGAATCGAAGTCAGCAACAGCGATCAACGATCAATGAGGTCACCCACCAAACCACATCAACCCCAAACAAATAACACTAAACCCAAATCGCTCGCCGGGCAACCCAAGAACACCCACTTCGAGACCGCATCAACCAACAATCCAAATCATAACCCCTTTAGTCAGCACAACCAAGCAAACCCAATAGCAATCAGCTCAGAAACCCTAAACTGTCAAAGCCCTACCATCCGGAAGATCAGGCACCGACCGAGCAAACTACTCTAGGAGACCAATATTTTGGCGCTTAACAACCCTAAAGTCACTAAGGCGGCAACAACACCGGACCGTTCCGAACTGAAACCGGCGACGAGGAAGACGGAGCGAGCGAGATCGAACCCAACGAAACCGCTAAGGACCAAACGAACCTTGAGCCCACAACACTGAATAAGCCCACATAAAACCCAAACTACCTAGCCGAAAACTAGATTAAGCCTGCACAAGTACCAAACCAACCAGGCCTGGCGTACACAAACCTATAAACCAGCCCAACCCATTAAGAGGCCCACCAGTCACATGTCAAAACATCCGACCAGATCGCCGGACTCCGGCAAGCACATCCAACAAAGCAGACCCAAGGAGGTGAGAAGAGGGTGAAGCAAAACCGCCATTTTTGTAAAAAATATATGTAAGAAAAAAGAATCACCATCACAACCCCAAATCGTACAAAAAGGGAAAAAATCCAGCCAAAATTCCGATCACCCCACAAAACCGGTCATAGAACATGTGACGACCCGGAAATTTCCAACCAAATTTAAACTTAATCTTTATATGATTTTGACACGATAAGCAAAGTCTATAATGTTAAGTCTCGAAAACTTTGAACTGTGTTCATGTATATATTTGACCTTGACTAATCCCGACGATTCACGAACAATTTATTTGTAAATAAATATGTAATTAAATATATATATATATATATATATATAAATGTAAGTATATATGATGATTAAAAATAATAAAATATGATTTAAACATTTGAATTAAAAAGGTAAGATAAGTTATAAAATAATTATGTTGTAATTTAAAAAGAATCTATATATAAATATATTTGATTTTATTTATATTATAATATGTGTATAGAGTATAAATATTCAATTACATGTCATATAATTAGTAACTATGATATAATTGATAAATTATGATATTAACATATCAAATGTAATTACAAACTAAAAATAAAATTTGTTACATTAAGAATATTATTTATTATTATTAATACTATTATTATCTAAACCAGTATTAGTTATATTATTATTTCCAATGTACAATATATATATATATATATATATATATATATATATATATATATATATATATATATATATATATATATATATATATATATATATATATGAAATTGATACATTTGATTTGTTACATTATTTTTAATATTATTATCATTATTATTATTATTATCATTATTCTTAATTTAAAACCATTATTATTGTTATTATTATTATTAGAAAATAACATATTTTATTATTTTTAACATTAATAATATAATTATTATCATTTTTATGATTATTAGTATTATTATTATTATTATTATTAATATAATTATTAATTATTTATATTAATTATATAAACTTGAACAATCGTACGACTCTGTTTGATTTCATTATCCAACTGTATTAGACTTTTGTTTTCTGTCTCTTAAATTGTTAGCAAGTTGAAATCAACCACAGAATCAATCCAAATTCAGTTACAGGTCGACTTCTCTTATTTTTTTTCTCTTATTTTGTCTACTCCAATTATAAGCTTGTCAACCATCGTTGCTTTATAAATTGATCGAATTGATACATTCAGGCATTCCAAATTCTTTTCCACTATCAATTATCTATTACAACTGCTCCAAATTTTCGAATTTAATAAAAAAAAAATGATGAACCCAGGTAACACTCTGCTCGAGTTTCATTTTTTTGAAAACATTGAAATCGAATAAAATTTTAAAATGTATTAATGTAGTCTTGTTAGAAATACCCTAAACGATCTTTCTGTAAAAATTGAGCTCACAATTCATCTTAACGAATTCAAATTTTCGAGTCAAAGTTTAAAACTCAAAAGTCAAAGAATTTGTTCATTGTAAAATTCGATTTTGTTTTGATGTTTCAAGTTCAATTGATGATTTCTAAAGTTTCTAGGAATGATTTACAAACTATTTTGTGTAGAAATCATTTGTTAAAACAGCCTAAAAATTGGAATTCGATTTTTTATGTTCATCGTGGCATTTACAACTACCGCTACTGTTTCTTTTTCTTTATTTTTTTCTTCTGTTTTAATTAGTTCAGTCAATCACTGACCTTTTCTGTTTCGTTACACCTCTAATTCAAACTTTAAAACCTGAGATATAATTTTGGTTTGATATTGGGTCGATTCAGTTGGAGTGTGAAGAAGAAGGGAAAATAGAAACATAATTATTCGGGTTAAATTAAATTGAAAGGGTTCATAAATCAGAAAAACAAAGATGCTCGAATGGTAGAGGGTGTTGCGGGTGAGTGAGAGGTCTCGGGTTCGAGTCCGGTCTTGGACAATTCTTTTTAGACAAATGTTTTAAGGGTTCGTGAATCCAAGGCCAACCCTGCATTGTTCAGTATCGTCGTATGAATATTTTTACTACAAAATATTGTATTGTGAGTTTCATTTGCTCCCTTTTTAAATGCTTTTGCAATATATATTTTGGGACTGAGTATACATGCGCTGCTTTTATAACTGTTTTACGAAATAGACACAATTACATGAAACTACATTCTATGGTTGGATTATCGAAAATGAATATCACCCTTTTAGCTTGGTAGCCTAAGAATTAGGGAACAGACCCCCTAATTGACGCGAATCCTAAAGATAGATCTATTGGGCCTAACAAACCCCATCCAGGTTATGGATGCTTTAGTACTTCGATTTTATATACAAATGAGTGTACCTGTATATTTGGGGATATTATATATGCATTTGTTAATGTCGGTTACCAGGTGTTCACCATATGAATGGATTTTTATACAGATGAGTGTTCCTGTATTATAATTTTTGCAGATGAGTGTTCCTGCAGTTTATAAATAATCTGAAATCTTGTGGTCTATTAAAATATTGAAATGATTGTTATGATAAACCTATGAACTCACCAACCTTTTGCTTGACACTTTTAAGCATGTTTATTCTCAGGTATGAAAGAAATCTTCCGCTGTGCATTTGCTCATTTTAGATATATTACTTGGAGTCATTCATGACATATTTCAAAAGTCGTTGCATTCAAGTCGTTGGGTTCATCAAGATTATTATTAAGTCAACTATAGTTGGATATATTATGAAATGGTATGCATGCCGTCAACTTTCGATGTGATGAAAGTTTTGTCTTTTAAAAACGAATGCAATGTTTGTAAAATGTATCATTTAGAGGTCAAGTACCTCGCAATGAAATCAACTATTGTGAATCATTTATAATCGATATGAACGGGTCCTTTCAGTTGGTATCAGAGCGCTGGTCTTAGCGAACCAGGTCTTGCATTAGTGTGTCTAACTAGTAGTTGTTAAGATGCATTAATGAGTCTGGACTTCGACCTTAGCTGCATGTCAAAAGTTTTGCTTATAATTTCTAGTCGGAAATTATCTGCATACCATCCTTAGGAATTTACCTGCTTATCATTCTTAGTCTAGACACATCTTACTGCATTGATTGCATGAATAGTGTATGGACAAAAATTCCTATCTTAGCGTATCTGCTAATTCACATCTTAGCGTATCTGTTACTGTAAACTTTGCCTGACATATTCCGTAAATTCCTCCGTAATCTACGAAATCTTTTGTTCTATATATAGATATTCTATGTAATTAGAATACCATCCGATAGCCGAAATCATTTCATATCGAACAATCCTTTATTCAACCGTACGAAATGGAACTCGCCACTAGTTCAAGTCCCTCGGATTCCGATATAGAGTTTCACTCAAGCTCCGAAAGCAGTGTGACCGGAATGGATCAACCAATCAGTCATCATCTATTCTGGATGAATTGGGGATGAGTTCGTAGTCTACTTAATCATTGGAGATAAGAAGAAGGTGATCCCTTTCATCTACCACATTTCTCTCTTGGCGAAGAACCTGAAGCACTTACCGGCGAACCTGTTCGTAATACCATTTTCTCTCTCATTTCCAGGGTATCTCGTCATGATTATATACTATCTCAAATTTTAGATCTTATTCATCCGCTCGTCCGAACGGACAATCATCCCGGTGTAATAGAAGAAGTCAACGAGCTTCGCGCTCTAGTAGTGACTTTGGAAAATGTGATGCACAACTTGCAGGCATCACAGACAGCACCACCAGCATCAGCACCAGTACCATCAACAACCACATCCGCACCGCAAACCTCAACTTCACAATCTGTCCCACGAGCATCAACATCGTACGCACCATAGATACCAAGGAGTACTAATAAAAATCAACGATGAAGTATTGATTCATAACTTCATTGGAGAACTATTAGGTGGCGATTATGTAATCTCTAAAGTCTTAGAGATTATTTATTCTAGCTCAAACCGAAAAGCAAATGAGATTAATATCATATTAACTCATTAAATCCATGATTACATCTGAAGAAAATATATATGTATATATGTTTTAATAAAGACTGTAATTAAAAATTCTTTTGTACAAACTGTTAATGGTGAAAATATTTTAACGGGTAGGTAATACCCTAG
Source organism: Rutidosis leptorrhynchoides (assembly GCF_046630445.1). NCBI lineage: Eukaryota > Viridiplantae > Streptophyta > Magnoliopsida > Asterales > Asteraceae > Rutidosis > Rutidosis leptorrhynchoides. The sequence goes on from NC_092339.1 coordinate 58,917,960, forward strand.
GAATATTTAGATTTCACATTAATAAGTTACATCGTACATTCTTCGAATCTGATTCAACAGTCATTTACTATCCTACTTACATCCACAAGATATATGAATCCGTTCACCACAAAATAACCATTTTCATTCAATTTCATATTTGGATTTTGACTTACCAGAATCCAACAAGTGGCATAATGAAGAAAACATTGGACAAAATAAAATTTGTTAGAAACAAACAAATTAACTATGAGAAATTTTGTTAAGAATCCACGCTAACAAAATCCTAGCTAACTGTTCCTAGCTAACTGTTAATTCCTTATTACATTTATTTATCGCAATTTTATTTATCGTCATTTAATTTCTGTTATTTATTTATGCACTTTAAATATCGTCGTATAAATCGGGACACATATACAATGTTTTGACATATCATATCGACGTCATCTATATATATTATTTGGAATAACCATAGACACTCTATATGCGGTAATGATCGAGTTAGCTATACAGGATTGAGGTTGATTCTAAAATAATATATATACTTTGAGTTGTGATCGAGTCTGAGACATGTATACAATGGGCCACGATATGTATTAATAAATTCAAATATTATATATTAAACTACATATGAATTATTGAATTACTAACTGTGGACTACTAATAGTGGACTACTAACATTGAACAATTAAAATGAATTAAAATATTGATTATAACATATGAAACTAAACATTTCTTCAAGTTTGCCACTTGATTTCATCTTAAACCTCATTTGTATCTTGACAATTACAATATGCGTCCAAACCTTTCATGATTCTTGAAAACACCTCAATCGAGAGGATGAACCAACCGCACTTCATCTACGGAAAAAAAGATTGATGCATATAGTTATGCACCTGAAAAACTCTCAGAAACTGAGTAAACGTTTAACACGCAGCTGTGCTAATTCCTTTAGCTTTATTATTACCGAAAATAATTTTTCAACTCCTATTCGAGATAGCCAATTTTGTCACAGCTCCAGCAAAATCAATTTCGACTTTTCATTCTGATTTGCCTTATCATAAACTTGATATATACGTTTGTCCTTTCGTCATCGTTAACGGGGAACCTTTTATACCCCATCACATTAGCAGTAAACGTACCAACAACTCCACTACTCTTTGGCATAAGTCTCTCCGAAAAACCACTATTTTTGATTCATTGAAACCCTATCATATATCTATCTACATCTTGTAACAATAATTATCATATCAACTATCGGGAAGCTTAAATCACCAATCTCGAATCTCGCAACATTTCTACGTCAATAGTTATATGTATACATATAACATTTATCTCCTAGAATTATGATCTTCCATTCTAAAATTCTGAATAGCACTCAGCCTACGAATCAATACTCCGAATTCTAAAAAAACTGAATGAAGCAGCAAAAACTGTATACGACCTTAATAGTCGAAGGTATAATGATAAAGATTAAGTGTGTTGGCAAAGCTCAGAAAAGTTGAAACTGGAAAACGGATTAAGCAAACCATGAAGGAGGCTGTGAATAAATCACAAAGACTAAATCTGCCTTCAAAGAATCCAAATGATTCAGTATATGTTGAAGTCTTTAACAAATACCTTGCTCCTGACTCTAACTCTTTACGGACAAATCTTCTTCATCATCCATCAATATCAGAAATTCTAAGATATCATCGTATATTTCATTATAAATATCCTCGATATTTCTGAAGATATTTTCATAACTATTCGTATCTGAAATCATCTATCTTTTCGCAATATCAGTGTTACATCATAAAGGAAACTGTTTTAGTTTTTAAAACTTGAAAAATTTGAATTTAAAATAGGAATGTTTTTGAAGTAGTGTTAGGAACTGAAGCATGGGTTAGTATAATATAATGACACTTGATCAATGTGATTATATTACAGTAAGTCATGCTGAGTTTCTAATGGGACTTGATGATTCACAGACTATAACGTCATCATGTGCCATGTTACACGACTCTTACATTCTATCTAATCAATAAACATATCAAGAACATATTTTCTTGATAGTTCTATCTTTTCTCTTGAATTCTGATAATTTGACAAGTCAGATCGTGCTATTACAATTTCTCTCTTAGAACAATTACCATGTTCATCTCGAAATTCATATCTACGAATTCTGGACCATTACTTGTGATACTTAATGGTAAGAAGCGAAAACAAAAGAATAGCAGGTATGAGCTATGGAAACAAGGAAACGAAGGGGATGGATTTATAGTAAAAATATCTACAGAGCAATCGAAATAGATTATTGCATTCAATCAAAGAGGATCCTAATTTTCGTAATTCCTGAAGAATCGAATCTTATAAAGATTACGAAGATTTTCATTAAATCCCTCGAATTCCTGAAATAAACCGTGACTACGTCACGGGTTAAGACGAATTTTCATTTTCTCATTTCACTCTTTTGTGATAGCTTCATTCGTACTCTTCGAACAATCGAATTATTTTATCCATATTACTCAATGATGATAAAATTCTATTTATCAACTCATAATCGTCATGAAAACATTTTTATCGTTAACCATGACGACCTCACTCAAATTTCGGGACGAAATTTCTTTAACGGGTAGGTACTGTGACGACCCGAAAATTTCCAACCAAATTTAAACTTAATCTTTATATGATTTCGACACGATAAGCAAAGTCTATAATGTTAAGTCTCGAAAACTTTGAACTGTGTTCATGTATACATTTGACCTTGACTAATCCCGACGATTCACGAACAATTTATTTGTAAATAAATATGTAACTAAAAATATATACATATATATAAATGTAAGTATATATGATAATTAAAAATAATAAAATATGATTTAAACATTTGAATTAAAAAGGTAAGGTAAGTTATAAAATAATTATGTTGTAATTTAAAAAGAATCTATATATAAATATATTTGATTTTATGTATATTATAATATGTGTATAGAGTATAAATATTCAATTACATATCATATAATTAGTAACTATGATATAATTGATAAATTGTGATATTAACATATCAAATGTAATTACAAACTAAAAATAAAAATTGTTACATTAAGAATATTATTTATTATTATTAATACTATTATTATTAAAACCAGTATTAGTTATATTATTATTTTCAATGTACAATATATATATATATATATATATATATATATATATATATATATATATATATATATATATATATATATATATATATATTATTTTCATATATATATATATATATATATATATATATATATATATATATGAAATTGATACATTTGATTTATTACATTATTTTTAATATTATTATTGTTAGGACCCCTAAGTTGTATAGTGTTAATGTGAAATAAGCTTAAATGATGGTTCCTTAGAAGAGGGCTATATAAGGAACCTAAGTAGTCCTAATTAGATAGCTATTGCATTGTAACTGAGTTCTAGAAGCTGTGGAATATAAATCTTGTCAATTCTCTCTAATACCGAATCTCCTTCACACCTACCGAATCTCATTCTAACTTGTCTTTTCTTCTAATTTCAACATGATCTGACCTATCATTTGGTATCAGAGCTTCCAGGGAGTGATATTACATCACCAGATCGATCCAGAGATTGAAGAATACAGAATCTGAACACTTTCGGTATATTGAATCAGATTCGGTATAATCGAATCTGATAATCTGACATTCAGATTCCTGTGATAAGTTCAGCGAAGGTGTATTAGGTTGATTAGAAAGAGTTTCAATAATCATTACAGCTTTTTAATATCAATTTTGGAGAATCAAGTTGAATTTTAGAGTTCGTGGCTAAAACTCTCGGTATTCATCAATTACAGCTTGATTCTGTAGTTAAGTAAAGATTTGAGGTTTCAGTTGTGATTGTGAGGTGTTTAATCACATTTCTGACGGTTTAATTTCATCAATTCTTCATGTTTTGAAGATTTGATACACATTCGGTATCGTAACTGCCATACCGAATTTGCTTCAAAGCTATTAATTCTCAATCAGTGTTGCAGATTGTGGTGTGTTTGTGATTCTATCACATTCGGTTTGGTCATACGTAGCTAATTGGTGTGATTTGAGAAAGGATTCATTTGAATTCTACGTTTTCATACTTAGACTCGGTATTGTCAACCGCTACAGTTGACATTCGGTATCCTATACATTCGGTATCTTTGATATTTTATTTGATACTAACTTGTTTCCTTGTGCAGCAAGGTTACAGAATCTAATTCAAAGGAATTGAATTGTGTTTGAATTCAAATTCATACAGAATCTGACTACCGAGTCAGATACCGAATCAGGATCTCGATATCACTTAATTCATTGGTTTTAAGTGTTCTCAGGCTACAAGTCTTGTGGTTACCGAATCTATACTGAATATGGGTGTGTTACTTATATTTCTGATCAGTTTCTTATACAGAATCTGGTTTACCGAATCTACTACAGTACAGAATCTGTACCGAATCTGCTACAGTACCGAATTAGTTACCGAATCTGACATTTGTGTTAGATTGTTATGATTTTTCATCTTAGATTTGAGTAATACCGAATCTTTACCGAATCTACCTCATTCTCAAGATGTCTACTCAAGATACTTTGATCATTGGATCAGATTCCCGTCCTCCAGTGTTGTTTGATGGCAAGTACACTCAGTGGCTTCACCGTATTACTCAGTACATAGACTACAAGGGTGAGAAAGCAAAGTACATATGGGCTTTTTTGAGAGATGGTCCAGTTGTAGATTATCATCCAGATACTGGTATGCCAATTCCAGTCTATGAACTTTCTGGTGATAAACGTGAGAGAGCTCAGGGTGACATAGAGGTAAAGAACATTGTTATGCAAGCTATCCCATATGAGTTGTTTGAAAATGTTGATAGCAAAACAACAGCAAAAGATATATGGGATGAGATCAAATGACAGCAAGAAGGTTATGACATGTTAGATGTTACTAAACTGAATAAGGCTCTGGGATTTTATGAAGATTTCAAGCAGGAACCTGATGAACCACTCAAGGATACCTACCGTCATTTCAATGGTGTTCTAAATGAGTTGAAACGGTGCAAGATCATAAAAGTAAATGCCGAAGTCAACAAGAAATTTCTCAAAAAGCTCAATGTTGATTGGCTTCCTTATGGAACCATTGTTCAATCTACCAAAGAGATTGACAAGTTGACTATTCATGAGCTTGTTGGAGTTCTTATGCATTACCAACCTGAAGTATCTAAACTTCAAGAAGGAAGTAAAGAGTCTTCTCCGGGCGATCCACTTGCCCTAATTGCCAAAAAGAAGAGCAAATCATTTATGACTTCTAAAAGCTTGTCCAAGAAAGTGCTTGTTGAAGAATCAATTGATTCTGAAGAGTTGAATCTATCTGATGTTGATGATTCTCACCTTGAATTAGTCAAGATGGTAGCCATGTTCACAAAAGCCTTGAACAAATACAAGTTCAAAGGCAAATCAAGCAATCAACGCAAGAATTCAGCGTCTTCCTCGTACTACAAGAAAGCTGATCAATCAAAACAACAACATCATGCTGATGATTCCAAGAAGGACGATTCAATCTATTTCAATTGTGGAAAAGCTGGTCATTACTCTCGTGAGTGCAAGATGCCTAAGAGGAAGGATGCAGCTTACTACAAGAAGAAAATGTTAATGGCTAAGATTGTAGAAACTGGGGGAGAACTGAAACCTGTTGATGACACTTGGTTTAACTGGACCGATGATTCAGATTCAGAGGTTGAACATGCAAATGTTTGCAAGGTGAATAAGCTTATCAAACCTAAGGAAGCCATGGAGAATTCTGACTCAGCATCTGATGATGATGAGGTACAATCATCTGAAATTCCACCTGGTTTTATCAAAGTGCAAAATGACATGATGAAGAATTTGGTCTCAATGTCAAAAGAAGTCAAAGGTTTAAAATCTGAAAACAAGCTTTTAAAAGATAAAATCAAACTTTTTGAGACTAAACCATCTTCATCTAAATCTCAATCGGAATTGCAAAGATTGACTGTCCAACTCAGCTCCACAGAAACTGAGTTGGAAGATCTTAAAAAATCAATTCATTCGATTAAAGTCGAAAGGACAGATTATCGTTTAAAATCGGAACGACTTGCAGAAAAAGTTCAATTTTTAGAAAAAGATCTTTCTGATTTGAAAACTCAACATGAACCCACACTTTCAAAACTAAACAAGAAAATTATTCAATTGGAAAACACCATAATTGAAAAGAACTCTGAAATCTCTTCATTGTCAAAAGAGTCTTTTCAAATGAAAGCACAACTTGCTCGATATGAGGAAAAACTCTATCGAACAGAGCAATCCAAAGCTATAATGAATATGGAACTTTCAAAACAAACGATTTTCATGAATAGACCAAAAATGATTCATGGTGAAAAGTGGGGGTTGGGTTATGAAGATCCTAAGATCTTAGATAATGCTTCTAAAAAGATTCCAGGATTATATCATTCTGATTACTTTCAAGCTGGTTTACCATCTCATTTTGTGCATGCTTCTGATGCTGATTTTGATGATATTATTGTTAATCGCAAATCTAGGAAATACCATCAAATTAGCTTAATGTATGAGAAAATTAATGCTAAAATGGGTAAATCAAATCCTGATTTTTTGAAGGAACTTGTTGAAACTGAAAAGAATATGCGACGTAAAAATTATGTGCCTAAGCGTAGACTGGTTTATATCCCAACACTCATGCTAGAGAAATACATTTTAATGCTTGAGAATGAAGTGTTTAATAAACCTACTTCTAGCATTATTGCCATAGATGAGGTGTTTGATTAACCAACTTTTGATGTGAAACCAATTCTACCTGCTTTACCTGCATGTTCTGATAATATTTTCTGTGAAGACCTAGCACATGAACTAACTGCCTTCTTTGAGACAGAATCCCTAGGTCAAACTGATTTAGATGTAAAGGTAGAACCTCGAGATGAACCAAATGTTGAAAATGTGATAGAATTTGACACAACAATTAATGAATTTTATGAAAACATACCCGTTGTACGAAACTTGAAACGTATATTAGGTATAGTTAAAAAGGAAAATGTTGATTTGCAACTTAAGTGTCAATCATTAGAACAAATGCTTGCTTTGTGTGATAAATTGCCTCCACTTCCTAGGAAAAAATGTACTTATGATTTTACGGAAGGTGAAGTGCTTGTTTCTGTAGAGGAATTATGTCTTGAAATTAAGAGCTTAAAACAAAAAATAATTCAACTGAAACAGGCTAACACACTTAAGCAATCATCTACTGTTGAAACCAATGTGTCTGAATGTGTTGGTGGGATTCATAAGAAGGGGAAAGGAACAACAACATCTACGGATGCAAAACCCATTACTATTTTTAAAAACCCATTATGTTCTCAATTTGGTAAACGTGTTTCAAAAGTTGCACCTTCAACACAATTTGTTGTCAAGAGAGTTCATTCTCAAAATAGTTCTGTGTTAACTGAAAAGATTCCTATGATTCTAATGTCAAATCAATCAAAGGAAAGTCTTTTAATGAAATCAGTCAAGTCAACACAACACACGAGTCCAAAACCTGATTTGAGTGAGTATGATGCAAAAGAACGTAAAATAAAATTAGAAATTTTGCAAAATCAATCATCTCATATGTCAACTGAAAAGTTTGGACGTCTAACTAACAGAGGTGTTTTTCGTGTCACAGGTCATAATCCAAATTTGACTTACAAGTCTGTATGGGTTCCTAAGTCCATGACTAAGAAAGTAGCAACCAAACCAATGCAATCTGCTAGTCGACTTAGGAAATCATCTCATGTCTTTTGATTTTCATCTGTGAACAAAACATCTACTTGGAATAAGTTGTGTGTTAAGACTTCTGATAACGATGTAAAACTTGATATTGCATATGATGCTTCATGTAATGTGGTTTTAAATGATGCTTTATTGTCTAAATTGCATGATGCTTTACGTGATTATCTCATTGTTGATCCAAAGTTTATTGTTGGTACAAACCGTAGAGGACCCAAGAAACTTTGGGTACCTAAACTCTAGGGAATTAACGTTTACAGGGTTTCGACGTCTGTGTTTGGTATATCGATTCCGGTTGCTCTCGACACATGACGGGCGATAAATCCTTGCTTGTCAATTTCGTTGACAAATTTCTAGGAACGGTTACTTTTGGAAATGATGAGATTATAACGACCCTCATTTTTCCATTCTATATTTTCCTTATTAAATGCCCAACTATATAATTAAACTTAACAATTAAACTTTAATTAACGATTGCTAAGAATTATATTAATTAACTTTATGTAATAATTAACAAGTTAAGGAAAAGATAAAAGTAATGAGCTTATTAACTTTCGTGAACAAATAAATAACTTTAAAACTTGTGTACTTAAACTTAGAAAATTAAGGAACCATTTAAGCTAAATTAAAGTGCAAGGACTAAAGTGAAAAAGTTCCATCCTAAACCCTTAAACCCTAGCCGATTTTAAGGAGGGTAAAATTACCCTTTTGTCCCTAAAATTTTCGGCCAAATCAAAGCCCCATAACCCCCTCTTCAAGCTAACTTGTTCTCTAAGTAAATCTAACCCTAAACCTAATTCTAGAATTTTCCTAACACTCCTATAAATAGAGGCATAACCTAAACCTTTTCATTGTACCAAATCACAACAACAATTCTCTCTCAAATCTCTCCTCTCTCCCTCTCTAATTTTCGGCCAAAACCGAAAATTTCACCACCACCACCATCGAAATCCACCACCACCTTCAAGGGTTTTTCAAGTGATCTTCAAGTTGTTCTTCGCGTTCTTCAAAGTTCTTCAAGAATCTTCAAGGTGTTCTTCAAATCTTTAAGGTTTTGATCATCATCTTCAAGTGTTCATCTACTTTTCTTGTTAGTCTTCATAGATCTTCATCAAGGTAAAACCCTAGATCCAAAACTCTTAAAGTTTATTTTCAATTCATGTTATATTCATAATCTTATTCATAATAGATCATATACATATATATTGTTCATGTAAATAAAATTAAAAATATATACATATACATACATATGCGACGGTAAAAAAAAGGTTTTGTTTGATCTTTAAAACCTAGGTGATTAGATAAGAGATTTGTTTATGTTTAATTAAGGAAACAAAATATAAATATATATACATATACATAAATCGATACATATATATATATACGTGTAAAATATATATATATATATATATATATATATATATATATATATATATATATGTATATACGGTTTACATATATAAAAATAAAAATAAAAATAAAGACTATATATATATATACACATATACGATATACATATATATACATAAACCCTAAACCTAACCCTAATTTACTAAACCCTAATACATTAATTAAAACCCTAAAACCCTAATACTACTTTAATTAATTAAAACCCTAATCATTACCTAATCATTACTACACTAAACCCTAAATCCTAAACATTTATTACAAAACCTTAATCATTAAATACTTTAATTAATTAAACCTAATTAATTAATGAAACCCTAATACTACTATTACTACTATATAATATTTATACACTATTACTATTACTAATACTTATAACCTACTACTTATATTATAACACATATAAACGTTTTAGGATATATATTGGATATATATAGATCTTCGAACTTTCTTGACGAATGGTTTCTATGAAAATCTAGGAGGAAGGGTTTGGATTTTTCGATTTAAAGGATCCTATAGCTCAAGCCCCTAGACCTGAAATGGCCATTCGAAGGGAAAGGGGTGATTGAAAGTATATCTAATATGGCAAATATCCTATAATGGAAACACTTTTAAATAGAAACTTTCTAATTATAAACTTACTAAAATGAGAAACTTACTAAAAATGGAAACTTTCTAAAAATAGAAACTTACTAGGAATGGAAACTTAGTAAAACGAATTACACTTGCATACTTAAACTTAAATTTGGGCAAAACACTTAACTACTCTTAAATGTCCTTAGGTTGACTTTCTGCTCACGTTTGTCCAAACTTTCTATTCCGAGGAATAACTCTCTATCTACTTACTAAGGTGAACTCATAGCACCTCTTACAATTGCGCAACTTATTTAACTTATTTGGGGTGAGACACATGCTGTTTTTACATTTTACAATTTAGACACAAGTGCCAACTGTTAAACTATGCTATACCTGGCTATGTCCTACTAAGTCCCTACAGTAATATTTTTAATTGCTCGTTGAATGCATGCTTAATTGATGTTATGCGAGGTGTATACGAAATAGTTATATTTTTATTGCAAAATACTATTAAATACGATACAATTTTACACAAGTTATTTATTTATTTATAGAGTGGATATACCTAAACCTTGCTACAACACTTATAGGCAGTGTACCTAATCATTAGAGTAGTGTAGTTTTTAGTAAGTCCGGTTCGTTCCACAGGGAGACGGCTTATTGCGTACACTATATTTTTAAACAATTATATTTGTACTAATATATATATATATATATATATATATATATATATATATATATATATATATATATATATATATATATATATATATTAGTAATATAGTAGTATTATTATTATTATAAAAAAGGGGTTTTACCATTTAATGACCGGTTTGTCGATTTTAAATAAAGCGTAAAGATAAATGATGATAATATAAATGACAGAATTTAAATTGCGATAAAGTAAATTACAGTAATTAAAATGACAGTAAATAAAGGTAAGATGAAATATGAAATAAAAGTATTATGCTTATTTAAACTTCCGTAATCATGATGTTTGACGTTTTAATTTTAATTAATTGTTACCCGGGTTAATTGTCATTTGTCCTGGTTTATTTGATACCTATCTGGTTTTTTCCATAATAGTCCATCGGTCATAATTATAAAATGCTCGTCAAATTAACCTTATTTCCGAAGTCAAATATTCCAACTAATTAGGGATTCGAACTTTAACAAGGTTTTAATACTTTGTTAACAATTACACCAATTATCCTTGTATGTAATCTACCCCTATTTTAATGAGATATGAATATTAATTTACCCACTTGATCAGAATGAATAATTAATTACCCAATCCGAATAATTAATTAAATGATCGTAAAAGATGTAGTATAAATGTCACTAAATAGAACATACATAATTATTTTAATAATTATTAGATTAACTAATTTGAAGATAGGTTCGACAGATTCTAATAAGTTGTCATTCGATTAGACAATACCCCCTATCTATTAATAGTCAATAGTCTAATGTCCACAAGTGTCGATCTTTTGTCCAAACCTTAATTATGGTACAAAATCTAATAACCCCGTCTTAATATTTAGTCTAACATCACGATTACTTCGGCTTAAATAAGCATAATAATAACTTAGTTACAAGACATTAATTTAAAAAGGAAGAACATAGATTGCAGTGATTATTTATCGCGTAGCGTTACACGGGTAGAGTTCCGACTTAAAACCCGTAAAACATTCTTACAATAACCTTATTATTATTAACTTAAATTAAAATTAAAATTATAAATATATATTACATGTAAAGAGAAAGAAAGAAGAAAAGGTGTGTATAACTCGTCCGAAAATTGCTCAATTTATAGACTTGACCAGCTACAGCATCCCATGTGATCGCATGGATTTTGTGCTTTCTGGCCATGCGATCGCATGGCCTCCTGATCCAGCTCATATACTCGCCAAAAACGTGGGCAGCTCTTGATTTATTTATTATATAATATAATATATATAATTTTATATAATTATATATATATTATATTATATTCTTGTGCATAATTGACTCGTAATTTTAGCTCCGTTGACTCGTACGTTTCTTCTCGGTTTATGTCCCGGTTCCGGATTTTCGAGCGTCCTTTCGGATGGTGAGATATTTTGTACTTTGCGTTCCGCGGCTCGTACTCTTGTAATTTTTAGACGTTTCTCATCAATAATTCGAACCACTTGGATTGTACTTTGTACTTTTGAGCTTTTTGGTCATTTGCGTCTTCAAATCGTCATTTTCTTCTTTTGTCTTCGCAGTTATTTATTTAAACGAATATTACATAAAAATAGAACAATTGCAACTTAAAAGCTTTACATATTGAAAGGATATTGTGCCTAAATATATGTTCATTTGGAGCACTATCAAATATACCCACACTTGAGCGTTTCTTGTCCTCAAGCAATACAGAACTTAAAATAAAATCACACTTCACTCGAATCACTTTTTTTTTCTTACACTTTATACATCAGTGATTTTGATACGGCGGTATGAACAATGATAGTAACGATGTGGTTTACAGTCCCACATGACTATGAAAATTTAGATCCTTTAAGGAATTTGGATCTTTATGAAAACATTTGATCTTTTGAAAATTCAGTCTAGCTTTTACCCTAGATAAGTTTTCCGGAATAACCCTTTATCGGTGTTTGCAAAATATTTTTGTGGGTTGTTGAAAGGACCCGTTCATATACATTATAAACGATTCACAATAGTTGATTACATCGCGAGGTATTTGACCTCTATATGATACATTTTACAAACATTGCATTCGTTTTTAAAAGACAAACTTTCTTTACAACGAAAGTTGACGGCATGCACACCATTTCATAATACATCCAACTATAATTGGCTTAATAATAATCTTGATGAACTCAATAACTCGAATGCAACGTCTTTCAAAATATGCCATGAATGACTCCAAGTAATATCCTTAAAATGAGCTAATGCACAGCGGAAGATTTCTTTAATACCTGAGAATAAACATGCTTTAAAGTGTCAACCAAAAGGTTGGTGAGTTCATAGGTTTATCATAACAATCATTTCAATATATTAATAGACCACAAGATTTCCGTTTATAAATATATGTACACTCGCAAGTGTATAAAAGTATTCTATAAGTTGTAGGAACCCGGTAACAAGCCTTAACGTTCATGTTTTACCCTCTGAAGTACACCAGATCAGGTGTGTTTAAAATAACCTCGAAGTACTAAAGATTCCCATAGTCAGGATGGGGTTTGTCAGGCCCAATAGATCTATCTTTAGGATTCGCGCCTACCGTACATAGACAAGTAGTTTAATGTTACCAAGCTAAGTGTATATTTCTGGTTTAAACCCACGTAGAATTAGTTTTAGTACTTGTGCCTATTTCGTAAAACATTTATAAAAATAGCGCATGTATTCTCAGTCCCAAAAATATATATAAAAGGGAGCAAATGAAACTCACAATACTGTATTTCGTAGTAAAAATACATATAACGTCATTTAACAAGTGCAAGGTTGGCCTCGGATTCACGAACGTATCAATATTGAGATTCAATATTGCAGGAAAGTACGTAGATGCAACGGAGATGATAAACACTAGATTGACCTCACGAGCATACCCATGAACCATACCCATCACCTCCATAGCTATAACCCATAATTTCCTTAGCTTCGACTCATTCAAAAAAACTATTTTGAAATCACTCGGACAGCACCCCGTCGTAATATTTTATGTATACTAATAATATCTTGAAATAATACAGAGCAAATATATATATATATACATAAATCGATTGATAGAGTTTAGAGAAATATATTTTCAAGTTTTTATGAAATAATGAAACCTATTGAATTCTATTTATAATAGATTTTTGAATTATTAAAGTGAATTATTAAAGTATGAATTATTAAAGTAAATTATTAAAGTATAAATTATTAAAGTGAATTATTAAAGTATGAATTATTAAAGTGAATTATTAAAGTATGAATTATTAAAGTGAATTATTAAAGTATGAATTATTAAAGTGAATTATTAAAGTATGAATTATTAAAGTGAATTATTAAAGTATGAATTATTAAAGTGAATTATTAAAGTATGAATTATTAAAGTGAATTATTAAAGTTAAAGTAAAGTAAAAGTAAAAGTAAAGTAAATGTATAGTTAAAGTATAGTAAAAGTATAAAAACTATGTATGTATAATACGCGTATAAATATATATAATATTAATTTAAATCGTTATATATATTTAATGAAATAAAATATAAATATCGTTATATTTATTATACTGGTTAAGTAATGAGTTGTCAAAAGTGATTCTAGATATTTATAAAAGTTATATACATTTTAATAATAAAGTTCTTTTTAAACTGAAAACGTCTTTGTATGTTTGAAAATAGATTAATAGAATATTATGGAAACCAATTCTCCACTAACTTTTGTCTAACTTTCGTAAATGACACTTTTTGTTTTTATTTATAAATAGCTTTACAAATTATTCTGAATATCGTTAAGAGGAATAGATTTTCTCAAATCATAGTGGACCTCTCAACAGAGACTTGTAATCATAATTCAATGTTTCTGATAATTCAATCATTTAATATATATATTTTTTAATTTCGTGGAAAATCATATTGAAACAAATACGTTCGTGTAAAGTATTATACGTTTAATACTTTATTAATATTCTCAAGTTATAATATATATATATATATATATATATATATATATATATATATATATATACATAACATATCTATTTATATATAACGGTTCATGAATCGTCGGAATTTGGTCGAGGTTATAATGAATGTATGAACACAGTTTAAAATTCTTGAGATTTAACTTAACAAACTTTGCTTATCGTGTCGGAATAATATAAAGATTAAAGTTTAAATTTGATCGGAAATTTCCGGGTCGTCACAGTACCTACCCGTTAAAGAAATTTCGTCCCCGAAATTTGATAGAGGTCGTCATGACTAACAATGAGAATGTTATTATAACGATTATAGAGTTTTATCATGTTCAAGAAGAATGGATAAAATAATTCGATTACTCGAAGCGTGTGAGTGAAGTTATCGTAAATGAATGAAATAAGATAATAGTGATTCGTTGTATCTTTTAACGTCATCACGATTGATCTCCGAAAAGAAAAATCTTTGTAATCTATATTGGATTTGATTATTCGGCGATTAAGGAAATTATGATCCTCTTCGAATTAATGCGATAATCTATTTTGATTTCTCTGTCGGATATTTCACTATAAATCCACCTCATTTGTTTTCTTATAACTCACACCTTCGCAACTCATATTTTAAAGTATTTGTCAATATGCTTCATCCAGTGCTGATTCTTGATATACTCCTCACTTTCATATCTGTCGCTCTTCTTTTTCATCTGCCTCCGGAAGAATCTATTTACTTCTACTATACTCTTGGTTTTATAGTGTTTTTAGTTCTCCCGTGTCTTTATATTGCTATATGCATTGATATATACGGTTTGTGATTTCTGGGTTGTTGTTGGGTTTTATATCTTCCCTTATATTTCAAAGTCCTTGCTTCTTCTATAATCATTGTCATCCACAGTTAATGCTCTCTTCTATTTGCTATGATTTATACTCCCATTTCTAGTTCGGAGCTTTGTCCTTTCGTTTCTTCTTCTTGCGATTAAGCACCGCTTGTAATGGTCCAGAATTCGCAGATATAAATTTCGGAATGAACATTGTTAATGTTCTAGGAAGGAAATTATAATGACACGATCTTGACTTGTCAAATTACCAGAATACCTCGGAAAAGGGCGAATCATCAAGAAATATTTTCTTGATATTTAGAGATCAAAGAGAATACAAGAGTCGTGTAACATAGCACATGATGACGTTATGATCTGTGAATCATCATGTTCCATTTAGAAACTCAGCATGAATTACTGTAATATAATCACGTTGATCAAGTGTCATTATATTATACTAACTCATGCTTCAGCTCCCAACACTTCTTCAAGAATATTCCTATTTTAAACTTGAATGTTTCAGAATTTAGAAACTAAAATAGTTTCTTTTATGATATAATATAGATAGCGCGAAGAGGTAAATGATTTCAGATAAGAATAATTATAAAAATATCTTCAGAAGTATGGATGATATTTATAATGAAAGATACGATGATATCTTAGAATGTCTAATATCAGAGGATGATGAAGGATATTATCCGCAGGGATTTAGAGTCAGGAGCAAGGTATTCGTTAATGACTTCAGCAAGTACTGAATCATTTGGATTCTTTGAAGGCAGGTTCAGCCTTTGTGATTTGTCCATAGCCTCTTTCATACTTTGCTCAATCCGTTTTCCAGTTCCAAAGCTTCTCTTTTTCTGAGCTTTGCCAATATACTATCCTTTATCATCCAACTTTTTACTGTTAAGGTCGTTTACAGTTTTTGCTGCTTCATCAGCATTTTTCAAAATTTTGAGAACTGGTTCGCAGTTTAGGGTGTTTTTCAGAAATTTCTAATTCAAAGAATGTAAGTCTTGGAGGTAGACGTTGTGTGTATATGTAATTATTGATGTAGACATGCTGCGTGGTTTCAAAATACTGATTGCTGATTCTCAATAATTGGTATGGCAATTCTTGTTATAAAGTACGAATGAGTATATGATAGGGTTTCGATAATTATAATGATTTTTTTTTGAAAGTCAAAGATTAGTGAAGTTGTTGGTAAGTTTATTGCTAATGTGGTGAATATAAATGATTCCCCGATAACGTTGGCGAAAGGGCAACGTATCTATTGAGGTTATAATAAGACTGTTTTGATTGAGAAGTTGAAGTTGACTTGCTGGAGATGTGACAAAACTGTCTATTTTGAAACGGAATTGAAAAGTTATTTTAGCTAGTAAATGCCAAAGGGTCTAACACGGATACGTGTCGAACTATGACTTGGGTTTTGAGAGTTTTTCAGGTGTATAACTGTGGGTAACATGTGGTTGGATCATCATCTCGATTGTTCCTTAGTTGAAGTGTCTTCAGGAATTTCGAAGGGTTTGAGCACATATTGTAATCGTTAATACATATGATGTTCTAACACAGTTTTGAAGTCAAAGTATAGATTTGAAAGATATAGGAATCTAAGAGTGATGACACTGGTTATATTTCGAATTGAATTATGCGATTTCAAAATCAGAATATGTAATTGAATTTGAATGAGTATGATTGTTTTGATTTATATTAAAGAATGGATATTGTTGTGAAAGTAGGGAGTATAGTTGATGATTGCTGAATCAGTTTCAAAAAATGTAATATATTAATTGTGAATTTATATATCTCTCGGGTATTACCTACCCGTTAAAAAATTTTCACAATTAATATTTTGTACAAAAGAAGTTTATTACAGTCTTTGTGAAAATATATGTGTATATTTTCTTTAGATGTAATATAGATTTAATGAGTTAATATTAAATTAAACTCATTTGTTTTATGGTTGGAACTAGAATTGAGTAATCCCTAAAACTTTATAAATTGCATAAGTATTTCTTCAATAATATTGAAATTATGAATCATTACTTTGTTATTTGTTGGTTTTCGTGAAATTCTTGTGAACTTCGCAAGGTACGAATGATGTTATTTGAAAAGTTTCGAGTACATCGATGATGAAAGTGTAAAATCAAACATATATTCGAATAATACACTTGATTTATTATGAATTGGATTTTTATTGAATTGAGACAGAGATTGTAATTAACGATGGTTAAGTTGCGAACGAAGGACGTACATCATTGCATATTTGTAATATGAATTAACTGAGTAGTTAAGATTCACACATAATAGCTTAGTACGGGAAGATTTATTATGGTTTAAAAATTTATACATATAAAATATACATATAAATCTTTCGATTGGAAATGAGTTAATACTTCATAACTCGTTGATACAATATATTTGTTGTTGATTCGTAATGATGTCCACAATGATTCTTGAACTGACAGAGTTTGTGATGTTACAGGTGCTGTTGATTCTGACGATACTGACGGCACTGACTGTGTTGATGATGCTACGGTCCTGTTGATGATGTTGGTAAAACAAATCTAGCTTGTAAATCGTACACCATTTTCGATCAAAGTTTCTACTCTACCATCTCCGTTCACTCATCCGATTTACGGTCCGAATTAAATAATCTCTAAGATTTTGGAGATTACATAACTGCCGCAGAGATATCTCTTCAATGAAGTTTATGAATTAATACTTCATCGTTTGTTGTTGTTGATATTCCTGGATATTTACAGGGGGTATGACGTTGATGTTTGAGATACAGATTGTGATGCTGCGGTGTGGGATGTGGATGTTGTTATTGGTGGTGGTGATGGTACTGTTGGTGTTGCTGATGGTGGTACTGTTTATGCTGCTGGTACTGTTTATGACCCAAAAATTTATGAACAAATTTAAATTTATCTTTATATCATTAGATAAATATTTCAAACATATATATTACGTACAAATTTTTACAATTCTAAATAAAAAAATATATATATATATATATATATATATATATATATATATATATATATATATATATATATATATATATATATATATATATATATATATATATATATATATATATATATATTTTAACTTAGTCATAAAACGTCCTGATTTAAAATAATATATTTTGATAAACAACGAGCCACTGATTTATAGAAGCAAATGACCACAACGCTCAAATTTTATAAGATACATTTTTACAAGGTAATTTATTAATGAATAAATCAAATTATTATTAAAGGTACACGTCGCGTAACGTAAAAGGCTAGTTTTCTAAACGTACGAAAGTGCGTTCGAAAAACCGAAAGTGGTACATGAGTCGAGTGACAACGTACGAGTCATTTGAACAAAAATTACAATTTAACTATGCACGAGAATAATATAATAGTTAATTAATTCTAAAGATTAAATATATTATATATTAAATAATATATATAAATAATCATACAATGTGTCGGCAATAGACTTTAAGCGATTATGAGCTGTATGTAGAGGCCATGCGATCGCATGGCCACATACTCTCAAGCCCATGCGATCGCATGGTGTAGTAGGTGGTGTCATATGCTATAAATTCGGACGTTCGCAGTTTTGTGAGAAACATTTTTTTCATCAAACACTCCATTATCATTATTATATTTAAATATTATTATTATTATTATTATTATTATTATTATTATTATTATTATTATTATTATTATTATTATTATTAATATTAAAGTTTACTAGTAATATTATCAAGAAAAGTTATTAGTAATATTAGTATAATTACTAATATGAGTATACATAAAATACTACGATGAAGTCATGAGTTCTTTAATTTCAAAACGGATTTTTATGAGCGGGGCAGAACTAAGGAAATTATGGGTTATAGCTATGGAGGTGATGGGTATGGTTCATGGGTATGCTCGTGAGGTCAATTTAGTGTTTGTCATCTCCGTTGCGTCTACGTACCTTTCCTGCAATATTGAATCTCAATATTGATACGTGGGTACTCGTAATTTAATTTTTAAATATTAATAGTGTATCCCTGACTAGTGCTCGAGTATATAGGATTATACATGCTTGTACTTTTGATATTGCCATTAGATAGGTTATGTTGAATCCTGAATTAGTTATATATGCGGTTGAGATAAGGTATAAGATATGCATATCGTTGGAAAGCTAGCAAAAAATTATTAACTTTTCATTTAGAAATCGTGTGATTTCGATGAACGGATTAAAAGATATGGTCAACTGAATTATGGTTAACGTTAAATGAAATTGTGTTTGAAACTGTAAATTAATATTTAAACAACTTGTCTATGAGATTGATAAATTGAATTTTTAAATATTACTAATCGAGTAATCGAGTAAATGAATTTCTATATAAGGCACGTCTTGTGTTGTTGAGCAATTGTCAAAGTTGACTGTCTTATCATGTTTTAAAGCTTTATAAACATTATAATCTGATTTTACAAGTATTGGAAAACTATGTGAAATAATAAAATATTTTCGATTGCCATGATAATTCAAATATAATATAGCTCCTGAAATAAATAATATTTTGAGTTTGATAAACTATAAATTCGTTCAATTATTAAGACTTATACTACGTTAATAAACATGTATAGATTTAAAGATCATATTGGGTCAGGTTGACTTTTAAAATGACTTTTGTTAACTTTTGCATGTTGGTCTCGAGCATTAGGATTGTGATACACTATGACCAGACCTAGTTTATTAGACATGTATTGACCAACATATGTTCTCTAGGTCGAGATCTACGGTTAGTTTGCATTCCGAGTTTCGGTCACATTTCGGTGAATGACCTTATGTGCTGCTAAGGTGAGTTTCATTTGCTCTCTTTTTAATTGCTTTTTGCAATCTATATTTTTGGGCTGAGAATACATGCACTTTATTTTAAACGCAATGGATATAAGTACATACTAAATTCTATACCGAGTTTGAACCGAAAATCCCTTAGCTTTGGTAACTAGTAACTGCCAGTTATAAGAACAGGTGGGCACGAGTAGTAGTATATGGATCCATAGGGCTTGATATCCCCGTCCGAGCTAGAGCACTAGCCTTTTAACGGACGTATGCTATTTGAGAAGCGTATACGTTGGTTTGCGTGTATTATCAAGATGATTATACAAAGGGTATAAATTATATATACGTTAAGTTTAGTAACTAGGGTGCTCAATTTCGTAGAATATTTTGATAAACGTTTCAGATGAAACAAATGAAATCTTGTGATCCACCTTTATATACGAATTATGTGAAACATTAAAACTATGAACTCACCAACCTTTGTGTTGACACTTTTAATCATGTTTATTCTCAGGTTCCTAGAAGTCTTCCGCTGTTCACTTATACGTTATACAAGCTATGTGCATGGAGTCATACATGCTTTATTCAAGAAAACTTTGCATTCACAAAATCATCACCATGTATCTTATTTTGATAGTATTGTCAACGGATGTAGTATTGTAAACTATTATATACGGTGATTGTCTATACATAGAAATCATCAGACGTCGAAAACCTTGGATTTATATATTCATTAATAGTGCGCCTTTTCAAAAGAATGCAATGTTTACAAAACGTATCATATAGAGGTCAAAACCTCACGATGAAATCAATGAATGATGTATTCGTCCAAAGGGATTTGGAAGGATCGTCACAGTTGGTATCAGAGCTTGAGGTCATAGGGAACCAGAATTTGCATTAGTGTGTTTAACTGGTAATTGTTAGGATGCATTAGTGAGTCTGGACTATGACCGTATCTATTTTTACCGAGTTTTGCTTATCATTCCTAAGTCTAGACACATTTACCTGCATTTATTGCATGAATAGTGTATAGACAAAATTCATATCTTAGCGTACCTGTTACTGTAAACTTTTCCTGTCATCTTCCGAAAATTTCTCCGTAATTTATGGGATTTTGGTATTATATATACATATGTAAATTATGTGCTGAAGAATACCAATCTAAGTCCTATAATATATTTCATATCAAAAATCAATTCCCTAATTATACAAGATGGATCACGTATCTAGTTCAAATTCCTTAGATTCCGACAACTATTCCGATATGGATTTCCACTCGAGTTCCGAAAGCAGTGTGACCAGAATGGATCAACCAATTAGCCATCATCTATTCTGGATGAATTGGGGATGGGTTCGTAGCCTACTTAGTCATTGGAGACAAGAAGAAGGTGATCCCTTCCATCCACCACATTGCCCTCTTGGCGAAGAACCTGAAGCACTTACCGGCGAACCTATTCGAGACACCATTTTCTCTCTCATTTCCAGAGTGTCTCATCACGATTATATATTATCTTAAATTCTAGATCTTATTCGTCCACTCATCCAAACCGACAATCACCCCGGTGTAATAGAAGAAGTCAACGAGCTTCGCGCTCGGGTAGTGGCTTTGGAGAATGTGGTGCAAAGGTTACAAGCACCAGCAGCAGCACCGGCAGCAACAGTACCACCATCAGCAACACCAACAGTACCATCACCACCATCAATAACAACATCCGCATCCCATACCTCAACATCACAATCTGTACCTCGAACATCAACGTCATACGCACCATAGATACTAAGGAATACCAACAACAACAAATGATGAAGTATTGATTCATAACTTCATCGAAGAAATATTTTGCAGAGAATATGTAGTTTCTAAAAGTTTTAGAGATTATATATTCTAGTCCTATTCGAAAACCAGATGAGATTAACATTATGTTAACTCATTAAATCCATGATTACATCTAAGGAAAATATATATGTAGGTATATTTTCATAAAGATTGTAATTAAGAAAATTCTTTTGTACAAACTGTTAATGGTGAGAATATTTTAACGGGTAGGTAATACCGAGAGATATATAAATTCACAATTAATATGTTACATTCTTCGATTCTGATTCAACAAATCATCAACTATACTCACTACTTTCACAACAATATATATTCTTTTATAAAAATCAAAGCAACCATCCTCATCCAAATTTGATTACATATTTTGATTTTGACAAATCAAAATCCAAGTCAAGATTTAACAAAAGACATCATTCTTAGATTCCTACATCTTTCGAAGCTATACTTTGACTTCAAAACTGTGCTAGAACATCATAGAACCCATAAAAGTATTTGTATCATTCAAATTCCTAGAACATCATATGAATATTAACGATTACAATCTATGTTCAAATCCCTCGAAATTCCTGAAGACACTTCAAATAATGAATCATCGAGATGATGATCCAACCACATGTTACCGCAGTCTTGTACCTGAAAAACCCTCGAAATCAAAGTCATAGTTTAACACGTATCCGTGTCAGACCCTTTGGCATTTATTAGCTAAAATAACTTTTCAATCCCTTTTCAAAATAGACAGTTTTGTCACCACTCCAGTAAATCACCTTCAATTGTTCATTCGAATAAGCCTTATTATAATGATTACCCCTTCATCATTGTTACCGGGGAACCTTTCATATTCCACTACATTAGCAGTAAACTTATCAACAACTTTATTGATCATTAAGCCTCTCCGAAAAATCACGATAATTATTCATTGAAACTCTATCAAGTACCCATATACAACTTGTAACAACAATTATCATACCAACTACTGGGAATTAGCAAATCAGTATTTTGAATTTCGTAGCAATTTTTCGCCAACAGTTATATATATACTGTGACGATCGCTCCAAATCCATATGGACGAACACGTCATTCATCGATTTCATTGCGAGGTATTTGACCTCTATATGATACGTTTTGTAAACATTGCATTCTTTTGAAAAGGCATACCATAAATGAATATTTAAATCAAAGGTTTTCGAAATCTGATGATTTCTACATATAGACAATCACCATAAATAATAGTTTACAATAGTACTTCCGTTGACAATGCAGTCAAAATAAGATACATGGTGATGATTTGGTGAATGCAACGTTTCCTTGAAAAATATGCCATGTAAGACTCCATGTACATAGCTTGTCTAACATATAATCAAACAGCGAAAGACTCCTAGGGAACCTGAGAATAAACATGCTAACAAGTGTCAACACAAAGGTTAGTGAGTTCATAGTTTTAGTGTTTCGCATAATCTGCATATAAAAGTGGATAACAAGATTTCAGTTGTTTCATCCAGAAACGTTTATCAATAGATTCTACATAATAGAGCACCCTGGTAACTAAACTTTAACGTTTTAATAAGTACCCTTGTTTAACATGCAACCAACATGTACAATACACGCTATCCAACGTGTACTAACCTCAAATAGCATACGTCTGTTTTATAGTTCAGGTTAGAGTTTTCTATACCTGGAACAGACGGGGATGTCAAGCCCTATGGATCCATATACTACTACTCGCGCCCACCAGTTCTTATAACCGGTAGTTACTAGTTACCAAAGCTAAGGGATTTTTAGTTCAAACTCAGTGTAGAATTAAGTATGTACTTGTGTCCATTGTGTTTAAAATAAAGTGCATTTATTCTCAGCCCAAAAATATAGATTGCAAAAGCAATTAAAAAGGGAGCAAATGAAACTCACGCAAAATCAGTTTTAGCATTTATATCCATTTAGTAATACAATTATAAAAGCATTGCATGTATTCTCAGCCGAAAAATGTAAAGAGTAAAAGGGATCATATGAAACTCATCTTAGCAGCATATAAAGTCGTTCACCAAAATGTGACCGAAACTCGGATTACCAAATAACCGTAGATCTCAACCTAGAGAACATATGTTGGTCAATAAATGTCTATCAAGCTAGGTCAGGTCATAGTGTATCACAATCCTAATGCTCGATATCGACATACAAAAGTTATCCAAAGTCGTTTCAAAAATTCAATTTTGACAGTTGTTTAACAAAACGAGACGTACCTTATATAAGGATTCATTTACTCGGTTGGTAATGTTCAAAAATCCAATTTATCAATCTCGTAAACAAGTTGTTTAAATCTTAATTGTAAATTCAAAAGCAATTTCAATTAACGTTAATCATAATTCAGTTGATCATATCTTTTAATCCGTTCATCGAAACTATTCGATATCTAAATGAAAAATTATTGATTTTTCACCAGCTTTCCAAAAACATGTATATCATATACCTTTTACCAGTAATATATGTATTTAATTCGTGATTCATTATAAACTGTTTAACGACAAAATTTAGCATACAAGCATGTATAAATATATATTCGAGCACTAGACATGGATACACTATTAATATATAAAAGATAAAATATGAGTGCTTACGTATCAATATTGAGACTTAATATTGTAGGACAGTACGTTGATGTAACGGAGATGATAATTACTAGGTTTGACTTTACGAGCATAACCCTCGAACAATACCCATAACCTCCTTAGTAATAACCCATAATTTCCTTAGCTCTATCCTGCTCTTAAAACCATTTTGAAAGTGACACACTCATAACCTCGTCGTAGTATTTTATGTATAATACTAATTAATAATATTAATAATAATAAGATTAATAATAATATTAATCTTAATAATAATAATAATAATAATAATAATAATAATAATAATAATAATAATAATAATAATATAAATATGGAGTATGATATGTATGTGTGTAAGACAGAGACCAAAATGCTCGAGCTTTTATAGGTGTGGCCTGATTCTGATGCCCATGCGATCGCATGGGTTTTATATTGCATGGCCGTCAGATCCAGCTCACATATTTTTTGTAATTTTGTTTGTCGACATAATTTAATATAATATATATAATATATTTAATTTAAATATTTAATTATATATTATATTAAATTCACATGCATAGTTAACTTGTAATTTTTGTTCCGATAAGTCGTACGTCATCACTCGACTTATGTCCCGGTTCCGATTTTTCGAGTGTCCCTTCGTACGTTGAGAAAACTTGTACATTACGTTTCGCGACTCGTACCTTTGTCAAAATATAGTCTTAAATTATTCCTAAACTATACCACTCAAAGTATATCTTAAACTTTCGAGTATTTTGGTCATTTACTTCTATAAATCATCGTCTCGTTATTTGTTATTATATATATAATAACAGATTGTTTTATGACCAAGTTAATATTATATTTAAATATATATATTCAATATTTAATAAACACGTTTTTAAAATACATAACACAGGTTATTCATATATCTAATTCCAACAGTTAATATTCCTTATTATTGTATGTGTCCAAGTTACGTTATTTAAACAAACACTTTATCATTTGTTCCGAATACCGTTAAAAATGAATGATTTCTCAAATCAACGTGGACCTCTCAACAGAGACCCGTAATGATATCATAATCCTTAAGAGACTCAGTAAATGTCTTTTACTTGAATCGTTTGGCATAATCTTTTAACTCCGTAGTTAAATATATCAATCAGGTAATCAATCAAATAAGATTAATGCACAGTATCATATACCCAACACTTAGTTACGTTTTCAAGTTATAGTATATGTATCTATTTACATATAATTATTCGTGCATCATCGTGAATAAATGAAAGGTAATTGAATAGTTCAAGAATTTTGAGATTCAGTTTAACAGACTTTGCTTATCGTATCGAAATCATATAAGATTAAGTTTAAATTTGGTCGAAAATTTCCGGGTCATCACATATACATATAACGTTTACCTTCAAGACTTACAGACTTCGAATGTGAAGTTTCTGAAAAACACCCTAAACAACGAACTAGTTCTCGAAATCTTGAAAAAATGCTGATGAAACAGCAAAAACTATAAACGATCTTAACAGTAAAAAGTATCATGATAAAGGATAGTGTGCTGGCAAAGCTCAGAAAAAGAGAAAGTTTGGAACTGGAAAAAATGAATTGAGCAAAGTATGAAGGAGGCTGTGGATAAATCACAAGGTCGAAACCTGCCTTCAAAGAATCCAAATGATTCAGTATCTGCTGAAGCCATTAACGAATACCTTGCTTCCGAATCTAAACCCTTGTGGACAATATTCTTCATCATCCTCTGATATTAGAAATTCTAAGATATCATCGTATCTTTCATTATAAATATCCTCCATATTTCTGGAGATAATTCCATAATCATTCTTATCGAAAATCAATTTTCTCCTTGCGATATCTGTGTTACATCATAAAAGAAACTATTTTAGTTTCTAAATTCTGAAACATTCAAGTTTAAAATATGAATATTTTGGAAGTGGTGTTGGGAGCTGAAGCATGAGTTAGTATAATATAATGACACTTGATCAACGTGATTATATTACAGTAAGTCATGCTGAGTTTTTAAATGAAACATGATGATTCACAGATCATAACATTATCATGTGCCATGTTACACGACTTTTGTATTCTATTTAACCTCTAAAATATCAAGAAAATATTTCTTGATGATTCGGTCTTTCCAGGGTATTCTGGTAATTTAACAAATCAAAATTGTGCCATTACCATTTCCTTCCTAGAACATTAACAATGTTCATTCCAAAATTTATATATGCGAATTCTGGACCATTACAAGAGTTGCCTAATCGCAAGAAGAAGAAACGAAGGGACAAAGCTCCGAAATAGAAATTGGAGTATAAATCGCAGCAAATAGGAGGGAGTATTAACTGTGGATGACAATGATTATAGAAGACAGAAGTAGGGACATTGAAATATAAGGGGAGATATAAAACCCGATAACAACGCATAAATTACAAACCGTGAATATCAATGTTTATCGCAACATAAAGACACGGGAGAATTAAAAGCACTATAACCCCAAGATCAAAGTAGAAGTAACCAGATTCCTCTGGTGGAAGTTGGAAAAGGAGAATGATTGTTGCGATAGTAAGGATAAGGACAAGGATCAGAACTGGATTAAGCATTTTCACAATCTTTTGAATTTGAGAATTGACAAACCGGAATAAGTTAATTTATAGTGAAATATTTGATAGAGAAATCAAGGCAGATCTCCGCATTTAATTAGAGAGATCCTAATTTTCTTATTCGCCGAAGAATCAAATCTTTTAGATTTAGATGATTTTCTTTAAATCCCTTGAATCCCGGAATTCAACCAAGACAACGTCAAAAGTTAAGACAAAACTTTAGTTCTCATTTCATTCCTTTTAAGGATAGCTTCACTCGTACTCTTCAATTAATCGAATCGTTTTATCTATATTACTCAATAGTGATAAAACTCTATATACCAACTCATATTCGTCATAAAAACATTTTTATGATTAGCCATGATGACCACGATCAAATTTCGGGACGAAATTTCTTTAACGGGTAGGTACTGTGATGACCCGAAATTTTTTGAACAAATTTAAACTTTATCTTTATATCATTAGATAAATATTTCAAACATATATATTACGTACAAATTTACAATTCTAAATAAAAATATATATATTTTAACTTAGTCATAAAACGTCCTGATTTAAAATAATATATTTTAATAAACAACGAGCCACTAATTTATAGAAGCAAATGACCACAACGCTCAAATTTTATAAGATACATTTTTACAAGGTAATTTATTGATGAATAAATCAAATTATTATTAAAGGTACACGTCACGTAACGTAAAAGGCTAGTTTTCTAAACGTACGAAAGTGCGTTCGAAAAACCGAAAGTGGTACATGAGTCGAGTGACAACGTATGAGTCATTTGAACAAAAATTACAATTTAACTATGCACGAGAATATAATATAATATTTAATTAATTCTAAAGATTAAATATATTATATATTAAATAATATATATAAATAATCATACAATGTGTCGGCAATAGACTTTAAGCGATTATGAGCTGTATGTACAGGCCATGCGATCGTATGGCCACACACTCTCAAGCCCATGCGATCGCATGGTGTAGTAGGTGGTGTCATATGCTATAAATTCAGACGTTCGCAGTTTTGTGAGAAACATTTTTTTCATCAAACACTCCGTTATCATTATTATATTTAAATATTATTATTATTATTATTATTATTATTATTATTATTATTATTATTATTATTATTATTATTATTATTATTAATATTAAAGTTTACTAGTAATATTATCAAGAAAAGTTATTAGTAATATTAGTATAATTACTAATATGAGTATGCATAAAATACTACGACGAAGTCATGAGTGCTTTAATTTCAAAACGGATTTTTATGAGCGGGGCAGAACTAAGAAAATTATGGGTTATAGCTATGGAGGTGATGGGTATGGTTCATGGGTATGCTCGTGAGGTCAATTTAGTGTTTGTCATCTCCGTTACGTCTACGTACCTTTCCTGCAATATTGAATCTCAATATTGATACGTGAGTACTCGTAATTTAATTTTTATATATTAATAGTGTATCCCTAACTAGTGCTCGAGTATATAGGATTATGCATGCTTGTACTTTTGATATTGCCATTAGATAGGTTATGTTGAATCCTGAATTAGTTACATATGCGGTTGAGATAAGGTATAAGATATGCATGTCGTTGGAAAGCTAGCAAAAAATTATTAACATTTCATTTAGAAATCGTGTGATTTCGATGAAAGGATTAAAAGATATGGTCAACTGAATTATGGTTAACGTTAAATGAAATTGTGTTTGAAACTGTAAATTAATATTTAAACAACTTGTCTATGAGATTGATAAATTGAATTTTTAAATATTACTAATTGAGTAATCGAGTAAATGAATTTCTATATAAGGCACGTCTCGTCTTGTTGAGCAATTGTCAAAGTTGACTGTCTTATCATGTTTTAAAGCTTTATAAACACTATAATCTGATTTTACAAGTATTGGAAAACTATGTGAAATAATAAAATATTTTCGATTGCCAAGATAATTCAAATATAATATAGCTCCTGAAATAAATAATATTTTGAGTTTGATAAACTATAAATTCGTTCAATTATTAAGACTTATACTATGTTAATAAACATGTATAGATTTAAAGATCATATTGGGTCAGGTTGACTTTTAAAATGACTTTTGTTAACTTTTGCATGTCGGTCTCGAGCATTAGGATTGTGATACACTATGACCAGACCTAGTTTATTAGACATGTATTGACCAACATATGTTCTCTAGGTTGAGATCTACGGTTAGTTTGCATTCCGAGTTTCGATCACATTTCGGTGAATGACCTTATGTGCTGCTAAGGTGAGTTTCATATGCTCCCTTTTTAATTGCTTTTGCAATCTATATTTTTGGGCTGAGAATACATGCACTTTATTTTAAACGCAATAGATACAAGTACATACTAAATTCTACACTGAGTTTGAACCGAAAATATCTTTGGTAACTAGTAACTGCCATTTATAAGAACTGGTGGGCGCGAGTAGTAATATATGGATCCATAGGGCTTGATATCCCTGTCCGAGCTAGAGCACTAGCCTTTTAACGGACGTATGCTATTTGAGAAGCGTACACGTTGGTTTGCGTGTATTATTAAGATGATTATACAAAGGATATAAATTATATATACGTTAAGTTTAGTTACCAGGGTGTTCAATTTCGTAGAATATTTTGATAAACGTTTCGGATAAAACAACTGAAATCTTATGATCCACCTTTATATACGAATTATGCGAAACATTAAAACTATGAACTCACCAATCTTTGTGTTGACACTTTTAAGCATGTTTATTCTCAGGTTCCTAGAAGTCTTCCACTGTTCACTTATACGTTATACAAGCTATGTGCATGGAGTCATACATGCTTTATTCAAGAAAACTTTGCATTCACAAAATCATCACCATGTATCTTATTTTGACAGTATTGTCAACGGATGTAGTATTATAAAATATTATATACGGTGATTGTCTATACGTAGAAATCATCAGACGTCGAAAACCTTGGATTTATATATTCATTTATGGTGCGCCTTTTCAAAAGAATGAAATGTTTACAAAATGTATCATATAGAGGTCAAAACCTCACGATGAAATCAATGACTAATGTATTCGTCCAAAGAGATTTGGAAGGATCGTCACACAGCTGGTCTGGACGACCGTGTTTTTTCAGAAGACTTTACTTCCTTTTAATGATGGAATTGATTCATCGTGTAGATCCATCTATTCTTTCAAAGGTATTACAATAAATTGGGTAAAACTGATTAGGTTAGTCCAAAGCAAAAGTACCTGAAATAATCTGTACCAAATATGTGATATGTGTTTTAAAGAAATTGGTAAATTCTTCCCACACTTAGCTTTTATTTATTCTTTTCTTTGCCTTTTTATTCTCTTCTATTCCATTTTAAATGAATTCAAGCATTTTGGGTTGTTTCTCCATTTATGTTCTCTCTGATGTAACAATAATTTCGGCATTAACACCAAGTTTTATCGTTCATAAATATGTATAAACATGATTTTGAATTCATTTAGTTGAAATTTTTTCAAATTTTCACAAAATTTTTCATTTAAATTAAGTGTAAACCCTAGAGAATTTATAACCCTTCCCCATACTTGAGATCATGCAATGCCCTCATTTGCATGAAATCAGACTATAATTATAAATTCACGAGGGTGATTAGTGTAGAAAAGTGATTAAAAATACCGAGTTTGCAAATATATTGTTTTATATCACATTTAATATTTTACGTCTTGTCGTTAAAATTAGTAGCTTTTGCTGAACTTAATGTCAGTCTTTGAAAGTGCGATGTTTTACCCTGTTTTGTACATAAGATAAACTACAAACATACATAATATTTTTATTATTATTTTTTTTATAAAATCTTTATTTATTAAAACAATTTAAATGAATAATTTTTTAAAATTTTGTTTCCTTTTACTTTAGGTAGTTTTGGTATGTTTACCTAGTCCGTCCCTCGACAAAATTTAAAATTTGTCGTTAAAGCGATTGTTTTAAAAGCAAAGATTTTTGGGTTTTTTAATTTTTTAATTTTTTGTATACTTTAGATCAATAAAATTAAAAATAATGATAACAAAATTTTTCGCCCCGCCCTCGGGTAAAGCAATTTCGGTTCCATGACCTAGTCTTCAACTTACGATAAATTTTAGAAATTATTTTTTAAACTTAATGAAATAAAGTAATTTTTGTTTTTTAAAATCACACAAAGTTTAAATTTAAAAATGCAAATTAATTTCATACAAAACCTACAAAACAAAAATTCAGAATGGGGGGAGAAAACTAGTTCTTTAGTGTCTGTTAGTGAAAAAGACCAATCGGATTCCATTCTCGGAACTACACGAGAACAAAACAACTAACTCTAGACAACGTTTTCTTTTTAGAATATTTGAATCTCCCCACACTTAGGTAGCTGTGGTGTCGAAATTGTGATTAACTTCATCATCAATTTCTTTTGGACCATAATCAACTTGAATATATGTGACTTTTGCTTTAAGCCATTGGTCGTAACATCCACAAATTCAAATAGTTTCGTCTTTTCTTTAGGCGATAGATTGGATACTAACTGCTTACATAACTTGAAGTTCCCCTTGGTTCTAGCATCGCGAATCCGTTTAATAAGATTCTTCATTGAACTATTAATAACGGGGTCATTTAATTTCGTATCAACAACGGGGTTCTTTGTTATCAAGTTATCATTAGGTGTTACTTCATCTTCCCCACACTTAGGCGTTTTATTATTGTTAAGCACTACCGTTGGAGTTGGTAAAACAATATGGTTCTTACCAATCATTTTTGTTGGTTCAACGGTTTTGGTTGGTGGAGATTTAGCCTTTCGACTCACAAAGGTGATTGATTTTTCATCATTACTAAGTGTCATTCTACCCTCTCTTACATCAAATAACGCCCCGGTGGACGCTAAGAATGGTCGACATAAAATTAGAGGAATGTTTGGGTCCTATTCTATGTCAATGATAATAAATTCGACTAGAAAGGCTAAATTACCTACTTGAACGGGTAGGTTGTCAGCAATTCCAACTGGGTGCCTAATGGTTTGATCAAAGAGTCGAACACTCATTTACGTTGGACTTAACTCACCTACTCCTAATCTCTTATATAATGAAAGAGGCATAACACTCACACTCGCACCTAAATCTGCTAGTGCATCATACACGACACATCACTAAGTAGATAAGGAACAATAAATTCACCCGGATCACCCAACCTGGGTGGAGGTTTTGGTGGAACTGTCTTCACCGGGTTTATCTTTACAGTTTTTGTTTCTTGTACTTTCTTATTCTTCTTCTTCTTTCCAGAGGTATCACAAACTTTATTACCTATTACTTTCTCATACTCAACTCCTTTTCTTGGAAACGGGATGAGTGGTTTGTATGGTGCCACCACTGGCTTACATACTTGGGTGGTGGTGGTGTTGTAACTTCTTCATTGTTACTCACATCGAAAACCTTCCCATCTTCTGGAGCTGGTTTTTCAAAATTTGTTGATACCATATTAACATTCTCATTCAGAGGATTTACTTCAGTATTACTCGGTAGCTTTCCTTGTTCCCTCTCACTCATCATGCTAGCAAGAGTACCTACATGTTTTTCTAGATTCAAAATGGAAGTTTGTTGAGTTCTTAGTGACTGATCAAACCTCTCATTTGTTTGAGTTTGAGATGTAATAAATTGTGCTTGAGATTCCATTAGCTTTGCCATCATTTCTTCTAAATTTAGTTTTTTCTCTTCGGTTTTTTGTGGTGGTTTATACAAGCTAGGTCTTTGTTGATTGAAAGTGTTGTTTTAAGTTAGTTGGTTATTCGGACCTTGTTGGTTGTACGAGTTATTGTTAGGTCCATTTGGATTGTAAAGAATGTTTTGATTTCGATTGAAGTTTGGCCTTGGAGGTTGATAATTATTTTGATAATTATTTCCCGGCCTTTGATTTCGATTGATAATTATTTCTCACGTTGTTCCATCGTTTGCTCAATGTGACAATCTTTCGTTAAGTGTGGTCCACCGCATTGCTCACAACTGATTCGTATTGCGTGAATATCTTTAGTCATCTTTTCCATTCGTCTCTCGAAAGCATCTATTTTTGCGGAAACGGAATTAAAGTCATGGCTAGAATCGGCTCTAGCCACTTTTGATGAACGAAAAATATCTTTTTCCTGGTGCCACTCATGCGAGTGGGAGGCTGTGTTATCAATGATTTTGTGAGCTTCGGTTGCGGTTTTCTTCATAATGGAACCACCAGCTGCTATGTCGATGTCTTTTCGTGTAGTAATATCGCATCCTTGGTAGAATATTTGTACTATTTGATAAGTGTCTAAACCATGTTGCGGACATCCTCTTAACAACTTTCCAAATCTTGTCCATGCCTCATATAATGTTTCATTTGGATTTTGAACGAACGTAACTATTTCTCCTTGAAGTCTCACAGCTTTAGATGCCGAAAAGAATTGTTTATGAAAATTTTCAACTAAAACATCCCATGTATCAATCGCCCTTTCAGGTAACGATTCTAACCAATCTTTGGCTTCTCTCTTTAAAGTCCAGGGAAATAACATGAGATAGATCTGTTCAACCTCAACTTCTCTGATTTTGAATAGAGTACAAATCCTATTAAAGGTTCGAAGATTTTCGTTTGGATCTTCTTTTGGCGTACCACTATATTGGCATTGATTAGTTACCATGTGTAGGATTTGTCCTTTGATTTCATAATCTGGTGCATTAATGTCTGGCTTAATAATGGCGTGTCCTTGTCCTGTGCGTGTGGCTCTCATTCGGTCTTCCATACTTAGAGGTTCAGTTACTTCCATAATTGAATTAGTTGAATATGAATCACTAGAGAATTCTGATTTAACGGTTTGTGGTTCAGGAGGAATGATTAGTGGTTTAGGATCTTGGAATTGTCCTTGAATATCCTCCGGGTTCTCGGTAGTGAAGTCGGGTTCAAAAAATGGATTATCGGAAATTTGAAAGGAAGTACTTGTTCGATTAGATGATGTTTCTAAAGAAAAATCAACGGCGACAATATTGGCTAGATGTCTTGATCGAGTTACAGGTGGTGAACGTATGAAAGGTGGTGAACATTTTGCTCGGTGCATTCACCGAATATCCTATTAGTTATAATAGATAAAAATTATATAAGTTATCAAATTAATAGACTTTTCTGATTTTGCCCACGTTTCGAATAGCCAATAGATGCAGCAGGTAGCCAGTACCCTTTAAATCGGAAGCCCACAACTCGCCACTAACAAATCCAACTATTACTACGAACCAGAAAATTTGGATGTCTATCAATTTAACCACTTAAAATAATTTTTCGTCGAAGTTTTAAAGAAAATAAAGAAAATTCAAGGTCCTAAAAACTAGAGCGTCGAGAAATAAGAAAGAAAAAGAATGCGTCGAAAAACGTCGAAAAATAAAAGGTCGAAAAATAAAAATAAGAAAGAAAAACGTCGAAACTTAAAAACTAAATCTAAAAAGTTGCGCCTAAAGGTATTAAAGCTTAAAAGGAAATCTATATCTAAAATGGCAATAACTTAAAAGGCACTAAAATATATAAATGGCGTCGCAAAATTCTAAAGCGTCTAAATTCTAAATCTGAAGAAAAAGCACTTAAGGGATTTTACGGCAAAGTCTTAAAAGTTAAAAATCTACGACAAATCTATAACTACGAAACTAATATTACGAACGACACGATTAAAAAGATATAAATTATAAAAGTTATAAAAGAAAAATGATAAAAATAAAATTTTATATAAAAATATTATTTTTATAGTATTATTATATAAAAATATTAATCTATATAATTAATAATAAAAATAAAAACTTAATATTACAAATTAATATTAAACAAGAGATAATTATATTAATTAATTAATTAAACCCTAATTTAATTAAATAATATTAATTATAATAAAACCCTACAGTCGTAATTAATGTTTAAGGTTTTGGTCAGTCAGATCAGCTCATGCGGTCGCAAGAGTTTACACCATTGGGATCATGCGGTCGCATGGCCCAAGATATCAGAAATAATTCGAGCTACTAATCCGTTCGTGTGACGATCCGGAAATTTCCAACCAAATTTAAACTTAACCTTTATATGTTTCCGACATGATAAGCAGAATTTGTAATGTTGAATCTCAAAAAGTTAGGAACTAAATTCATGTAATCAATTACCCTTTGACTGTGTTCGACGATTCACGAACAATTATGAGTATATAGATATGTATATATAATATATAATATTAACTGAAAACATTAACAAAGTATTAGATATATGATACTTTACATGAACGTATTTGTTTCGATATATTTATCGACAGAATTAAGAGATAATATCAAATGATTGAATTATCAGATACATTATGATATGATTACGGGCCTATGTTATGAGGTCCACTGTGATTTAAGAAATCTATTCTTTTTGACAACATTCGGAAAATGGTAAAGTGATTTATAAATAAGAACAAATGTGTCAATTAACGGGAACTAGACAAGGGTTAGTGGAAATTCCTGTTTAATTTCTAAGGCATGTTTTATAATATTTTTCTCGTGATCTTGATAAGATAACTATGTTAACTTTCATTTTATTTAATATGAAAATAAGAACGTGGAGTGTAAATAACTTAGATGTTGGATATCGACAAGTTAAGTAACTCGACATTTTTCATTAAGATGATTTCATACGTTTATTTAACCTTTGGACTTTATCCCATGCTTCACCAATAGACTGTAATTTAAAAACTTGAAACCTATTATGAATATATATAATTCTACTTTTCTAAAATGTTTTATGATATAACGATTTCCATTATTTTAACTTTTTAACAAAATGATTCTTAAATATATTTAGTTTTGGAAAACAAAATTATCATATTTATTTGATTTAGTTTCAAAAGTACAAAAAACGTTTTCAGTTTAAAAAGAACTTTATTATTAAAGCGTATATATCTTTTATAAATATCGAGAACCACTTTTGACAACTCATTACTTAACCAGTATGATAAAGATAACGATATTTATATTTTATTTTATTAAATATATATAACGATTTAAATTAATATTATATATATATACGTGTATTATACGTATATAGTTTTATACTTTTACTATACTTTAACTTTACCTTTACTTTACTTTTACTTTACTTTAACTTTAATAATTCATACTTTAATAATTTACTTTAATAATTCATACTTTAATAAATCACTTTAATAATTCATACTTTAATAATTCACTTTAATAATTTACTTTAATAATTCATACTTTAATAATTCACTTTAATAATTCACTTTAATAATTCATACTTTAATAATTCACTTTAATAATTCATACTTTAATAATTCACTTTAATAATTCAAAAATCTATTATAAATAGAATTGAATAGGTTTCATTATTTCATAGAAACTTGAAAATATATTTCTCTAAACTCTCTCAATCGAATTACATATATATATTTTCTTTGTATTATTTCAAGATATTATTAGTATACATAAAATACTACGACGGAGTTATACTCAGACGATTTCAAAATAAGTTTTCAAACGGGATAGAGCTAAGGAAATTATGGGTTATAGCTATGGAGGTTATGGGTATTGATCGAGGGTATTGCTCGTGAGGTCAACCTAACGTTTATCATTTTCGTTGCGTCTACATACTTTCCTGCAATATTGAATCACAATATTGATATGTTCGTGAATCCGAGACAAACCTTGCACTTGTTCAGTGCCGTCATATACATAATCGCTACGAAATACAGTATTGTGAGTTTCATTTGCTCCCTTTTTAATTGCTTTTGCAATATATATTTTTGGGCTGAGAATACATGCGCTGTTTTATAAATGTTTTACGAAGTAGGCACAAGTACTAAAACTGATTCTATGTGGGTTTAAACCAGAAATATACCCTTAGCTTGGTAACATTAAACTACTTGTCTATGTACGGTTGGCGCGAATCCTAAAGATAGATCTATTGGGCTTGACAAACCCCATCCTGACTATGGGATGCTTTAGTACTTCGAGGTTATTTTAAACACACCTGATCTGGTGTACTTCAGAGGCTAAAACATGAATGTTAAGGCTTGTTACCGGGTGCCTACAACTTATAGAATACTTTTAAACACTTGCGAGTGTACGGATATTTATGGAAACTGAAATCTTGTGGTCTATTACTATTACAGAAATGATTGATTATGATAAACTAATGAACTCACCAACCTTTTGGTTGACACTTTAAAGCATGTTTATTCTCAGGTATTAAAGAAATCTTCCGCTGTGTATTAGCTCATTTTAAGGATATTACCTGGAGTCATTCATGACATACTTTGAAAGACGTTGCATTCGAGTCGTTGAGTTCATCAAGATTAATATTAAGTCAATTATAGTTGGATGTAATATGAAATGGTATGCATGCCGTCAATTTTTGATGTAAAGAAATTTTGTCTTTTAAAAACGAATGCAATATTTGTAAAAGGTATCATATAGAGGTTAAATACCTCGCGATGTAATCAACTATTGTGAATCGTTTATAATGTATATGAACGGGTCCTTTCAGTTGGTATCAGAGCGGTGGTCTTAGCGAACCAGGTCTTGCATTAGTGTGTCTAACTGATAGTTGTTAAGATACATTAGTGAGTCTGGACTTCGACCGTGTCTGCATGTCAAAAGTTTTGTTTATCATTTTTAGTAGGAAATCATCTACTTACCATCCTTAGGAAATTACCTGCTTATCATTCTTAGTCTAGACACGTCTTGCTGCATTGATTGCATGAATAGTGTATAGACAAAATTCATATCTTAGCGTATCAGCTAAATCATATCTTTTCGTATCTATTACCGTAAACTTTGCCTGACATATTCCGTAAATTCCTCCGTAATCTATGAAATCTTTTGATCTATATATATAGATATTCTATGTAGTTAGAATACCACCCGATAGCCGGAAAATCATTTCGTATCGAAAAATCCTTTATCAAATCGTACGAAATGGAATTCGTCATCAGTTCAAGTTCCTCGGATTTTGAAATGGAATCCCACTCAAGCTCCGAAAGCAGTGTGACTGGAATGGATCAACCAATCAGCCATCATCTATTCTGGATGAATTGGGGATGGGTTCGTAGCCTCCTTAATCATTGGAGACAAGAAGAAGGCGATCCTTTCCATCCACCACATTGCCCTCTTGGCAATGAACCTGTAGCACTTACCGGCGAACATGTCCGAAACACCATTTTCTCTCTCATTTCCAGAGTATCTCGTCATGATTATATACTACACCAAATTCTAGATCTTATTTATCCGCTCGTTCGAACCGACAATCACCCCGGTGTAATAGAAGAAGTCAACGAGCTTCGCGCTCGGGTAGTGGCTTTGGAGAATATAGTGCAAATGTTACAAACACCAGCAGCAGCACCAGCAACATAACCAGTACCACCATCAACAACATCAACAGTACCATTACCACCACCAACAACAACCGCATCGCAAACCTCAACTTCACAATCTGTCCCATGAACATCGACGTCATACGCCCTGTAGATACTAAGGAATACCACAACGATGAAGTATTGATTCATAACTTCATTGGGAAAACATTCTACGACGATTATGTAATTTCTAAAGTTTAGAAATTATCTATCCTAGCCTTAACCATAAATCAAGTGAGTTTAATTTAATATTAACTCATTAAATCTATATTACATCTGAAGAAATATACACATATATTTCCATAAAGACTGTAATAAAATTCTTTTGTACAAAATATTAATTGTGACATTTTTTTTAATGGGTAGGTAATACCCGAGAGATATATAAATTTACAATTAATATGTTACATTCTTCGAATCTGATTCAGCAAATCATCCATTATACTCCCTACTTTCACAACAATATACATTCTTTTATAGAAATCAAAACAACCATACTCATTCAAAAATCTAATTACATATTCTGATTTTGAAATCGCCGAATTCAATTCAAGTTATAACTGGTATCATCACTCTTAGATTCTTACATCTTTCAAAGCTATACTTTAACTTCAAATCTGTGTTAGAACATCGTATGTATATTAACGATTATAATCTGTGTTCAAGCCCTTCGAAATACCTGAAGACACTTCAAAAAAATGAACAATCGAGATGATGATCCAACCACATGTTATCCATAGTTACGTACCTGAAAAACTCTTGAAACCAAAGTCATAATTTAACATGTATCCATGTCAGACCTTTTGGCATTTACTAGATAAAATAACTTTTCAATCCCTTCTAAAAATAGACGGTTTTGTCACAGCTCCAGCAAACCAACTTCAATTGTTCATTCGAATAAGCCTTATTATAATGATTACCCCTTCATCATTATTACCGGGGAACCTTTCATATCTCGCCACATTAGCAGTAAACTTATTAACAACTTCATTGATCTTTGACTTTCCAAAAAATCTTTATATTTATCAAAACCCCATCATTTACTCATCTGCATCTTGTAACGAGAATTGTCATACGAATCATCGGAAATTAGCAATCAGTATTTTGAAATCTCGCAGCATGTCTACGCCAACAATTATATGTGTATATCTTCTGGACTTATATACTTTGAATGTGAAGTTTCTGAAAAACACCCTAAACTGCGAACTAGTTCTCGAAATACTGATGAAGCAGCAAAAACTATAAATGACCTTAACAGTAACAAGTTTGATAATAAAGAGTAGTGTGTTGGCAAAGCTCAGAAAAAGAGAAGATTTGGTACTGAAAAATACGGATTGAGCAAACCATGAAGAAGGATGTGGATAAATCACAAGGACGAAATCTACCTTCAAAGAATCCAAATGATTCCGTGTCTACTGAAGTCATTATCGAATACCTTGCTCCTGACTCTAAACCCTTACGGACAATATTCTTCATCATCCTCTGATATTAGAAATTTTAAGATATCATCGTATCTTTCATTATAAATATTCTCCATATTTCTGAAGATATTTCCATAATTATTCTTATCTGAAATCATTTACCTCTTCGTGCTGTCTGTATTACATCATAAAAGAAACTATTTTAGTTTCTAAATTCTAAAACTTTCGAATTTAAAATAGGAATATTTTTGAAGTAGTGTTGGGAACTGAAGCATGAACTAGTATAATATAATGACACTTGATCAACGTGATTATATTACAGTAAGTCATGCTAAGTTTCTAAATGGAACGTGATAATTCACAGATCATAACGTCATCATGTGCTATGTTACACGACCCTTGTATTCTCTTTAACCTCTAAAATATCAAGAAAATATTTCTTATGATTCGGCCTTTTCTGAGGTATTCTAGTAATTTGACAAGTCAAGATCGTGCCATTACAATTTCCTTCTTAGAACATTAACAATGTTCATTCCAAAATTCATATATGCGAATTCTGGACCATTTCAAGCGGTGCTTAATCGCAAGAAGAAGAAACGAAAGGACAAAACTCCGAAATAGAAATTGGGGTATAAATCGTAACAAATAAAAGAGAGCATTAATTGGGGATGACAATGATTATAGAAGACAGAAGCAGGGACATCGAAATATAAGGGAAGATATAAAACCCAACAACAACCCAGAAACTATAAACCATATATATCGATGCATATAGCAATATAAAGACACGGGAGAACTAAAAACACTATAAAACCAAGAGTATAGTAGAAGTAAATAGATTCTTCTGGAGGTAGATGAAAAAGAAGAACGACAGATATGAAAGTGAGGAGTATATCGAGAATCAGCACTGGATGAAGCATATTGACGAATAATTTTAAAGTAAGAATTGAGGGAGAAAGAATAGAAGGTGTGAATTAAAAAGAAACCAAGGAGGTGGATTTATAGTGAAATATCTGACAGAAAAATAGAGATGAATCATCGCATTAAATCGAAGAGGATCATAATTTCCTTAATCACCGAATAATCAAATCCTATATAGATTACAAAGATTTTCTTTAATCCAGAGATCAACCGTGATGACGTCAAAAGATAAGATGAATCCCTATTTTCTCATTTCACTCTTTTACGATAGCTTCACTCATACATTTCGAGTAATCAAATTATTTTATCCATATTTCTCAATCATGATAAAACCCTATGAATCAACTTATATTCGTCATAATAACATTCTTATTGTTAGCCATGACGACCTCGATCAAATTTCGGGACGAAATTTCTTTAACGGGTAGGTACTGTGACGACCCAGAAATTTCCAACCAAATTTAAACTTAACCTTTATATGTTTCCGACATGATAAGCAGAATTTGTAATGTTGAATCTCAAAAAGTTAGGAACTACATTCATGTAATCAATTACCCTTTGACCGTGTTCGACGATTCACGAACAATTATGAGTATATAGATATGTATATATAATATATAATATTAACTGAAAACATTAACAAAGTATTAGATATATGATACTTTACATGAACGTATTTGTTTCGATATATTTATCGACAGAATTAAGAGATAATATCAAATGATTGAATTATCAGATACATTATGATATGATTACGGGCCTATGTTATGAGGTCCACTGTGATTTAAGAAATCTATTCTTTTTGACAACATTCGGAAAATGGTAAAGTGATTTATAAATAAGAACAAATGTGTCAATTAACGGGAACTAGACAAGGGTTAGTGGAAATTCCTGTTTAATTTTCAAGGCATGTTTTATAATATTTTTCTCGTGACCTTGATAAGATATCTATGTTAACTTTCATTTTATTTAATATGAAAATAAGAACGTGGAGTGTAAATAACTTAGATGTTGGATATCGACAAGTTAAGTAACTCGACATTTTTCATTAAGATGATTTCATACGTTTATTTAACCTTTGGACTTTATCCCATGCTTCACCAATAGACTGTAATTTAAAAACTTGAAACCAATTATGAATATATATAATTCTACTTTTCTAAAATGTTTTATGATATAACGATTTCCATTATTTTAACTTTTTAACAAAATGATTCTTAAATATATTTAGTTTTGGAAAACAAAATTATCATATTTATTTGATTTAGTTTCAAAAGTACAAAAAACGTTTTCAGTTTAAAAAGAACTTTATTATTAAAGCGTATATATCTTTTATAAATATCGAGAACCACTTTTGACAACTCATTACTTAACCAGTATGATAAAGATAACGATATTTATATTTTATTTTATTAAATATATATAACAATTTAAATTAATATTATATATATTTATACGCGTATTATACGTATATAGTTTTATACTTTTACTATACTTTAACTTTACCTTTACTTTACTTTTACTTTACTTTAACTTTAATAATTCATACTTTAATAAATCACTTTAATAATTCATACTTTAATAATTCACTTTAATAATTCACTTTAATAATTCATACTTTAATAATTCACTTTAATAATTCACTTTAATAATTCATAGTTTAATAATTCACTTTAATAATTTATACATTAATAATTCACTTTAATAATTCAAAAATCTATTATAAATAGAATTGAATAGGTTTCATTATTTTATAGAAACTTGAAAATATATTCCTCTAAACTCTCTCAATCGAATTACATATATATATTTTCTTTGTATTATTTCAAGATATTATTAGTATACATAAAATACTACGACGGAGTTATACTCAGACGATTTCAAAATAAGTTTTCAAATGGGATAGAGCTAAGGAAATTATGGGTTATAGCTATGGAGGTTATGGGTATTGATCGAGGGTATTGCTCGTGAGGTCAACCTAACGTTTATCATTTTCGTTGCCTCTACATACTTTCCTGCAATATTGAATCACAATATTGATACGTTCGTGAATCTGAGACAAACCCTGCACTTGTTCAGTGCCGTCATATACATAATCGCTACGAAATACAGTATTGTGAGTTTCATTTGCTCCCTTTTTAATTTCTTTTACAATATATATTTTTGGGCTGAGAATACATGCGCTGTTTTATAAATGTTTTACGAAGTAGGCACAAGTACTAAAACTAATTCTATGTGGGTTTAAACCAGAAATATACCCTTAGCTTGGTAACATTAAACTACTTGTCTATGTACGGTTGGCGCGAATCCTAAAGATAGATCTATTGGGCCTGACAAACCCCATCCTGACTATGGGATGCTTTAGTACTTCGAGGTTATTTTAAACACACCTGATCTGGTGTACTTCAGAGGCTAAAACATGAATGTTAAGGCTTGTTACCGGGTGCCTATAACTTATAGAATACTTTTAAACACTTGCGAGTGTACGGATATTTATGGAAACTGAAATCTTGTGGTCTATTACTATTACAGAAATGATTGATTATGATAAACTAATGAACTCACCAACCTTTTGGTTGACACTTTAAAGCATGTTTATTCTCAGGTATTAAAGAAATCTTCCGCTGTGTATTAGCTCATTTTAAGGATATTACCTGGAGTCATTCATGACATACTTTGAAAGACATTGCATTCGAGTCGTTGAGTTCATCAAGATTAATATTAAGTCAATTATAGTTGGATGTAATATGAAATGGTATGCATGCCGTCAATTTTTGATGTAAAGAAATTTTGTCTTTTAAAAACGAATGCAATGTTTGTAAAACGTATCATATAGAGGTCAAATACCTCGCTATGTAATCAACTATTGTGAATCATTTAT
Organism: Rutidosis leptorrhynchoides; assembly: GCF_046630445.1. NCBI lineage: Eukaryota > Viridiplantae > Streptophyta > Magnoliopsida > Asterales > Asteraceae > Rutidosis > Rutidosis leptorrhynchoides. Next base: position 58,961,709 of record NC_092339.1, read on the forward strand.
AATGTATATGAACGGGTCCTTTCAGTTCGGCCCAATTTTAATTCATATATTTAATATTTATTTGATTTTTTTTATTTTCAAAAATATATATTTAGAATATTTATAAAATAGAATAAACTTATATTTTACATACTAAAAATAAAAATACTTTTTTTTAATTTTTATAAACTAAATTCTTAAAAATAACAAATATATAGATTTTTAAACACTTATATATATATATATATATATATATATATATATATATATATATATATATATTTGTTTTTATATATATATATATTTTTTAATACAAAATACTTTTACAAAATTATAGATAAGAAATATAGCGTAAAAATATAGCGTTTCGCCGGATCCCCGGCAGCGGCGCCAAAAGCTTGATGTTATGCGAGCTGTATACGAAATAGTTATATTTTTATTGCGAAATACTATTAAATACGATACAATTTTACACAAGTTATTTATTTATTTATAGAGTGGATTTACCTAAACCTTGCTACAACACTTATAGGCAGTGTACCTAATCGTTAGAGTAGTGTAGTTTTTAGTAAGTTCGGTTCATTCTACAGAGAGACGGCTTATTGCGTACACTATATTTTTAAACAATTATATTTGTATATATATATATATATATATATATATATATATATATATATATATATATATATATATATATATATTAGTAATATAGTAGTATTATTATTATTATTACAAAATGGGGGTTTTACCGTTTAATGACCGGTTTGCCGATTTTAAATAAAGCGTAAAGATAAATGACGATAATATAAATGATAGAATTTAAATTGCGATAAAGTAAATTGCAGTAATTAAAATGACAGTAAATAAAGGTACGATGAAATATAAAATAAAAGTATTATGCTTATTTAAACTTCCGTAATCATGATGTTTGACGTTTTGATTTTAATTAATTGTTACCCGGGTTAATTGTCCTTTGTCCTGGTTTTTTTGATACCTATCTGGTTTTTGTCCATAATAGTCCATCGGTCATAATTATAAAATGTTCGTCAAATTAACCTTATTCTCGAAGTCAAATATTCCAACTAATTAGGGATTCGAACTTTAACAAGGTTTTAATACTTTGTTAACAATTACACCAATTATCCTTGTATGTAATCCACCCCTGTTTTAATGAGATATGAATATTAATTTACCCACCTGATCAGAATGAATAATCAATTACCCAATTCGAATAATTAATTAAATGATCGTAAAAGATGTCGTATAAACGTCACTAAATAGAACATACATAATCATTTTAATAATTATTAGATTAACTAATTTGAAGATAGGTTCGACAGATTCTAATAAGTTGTCATTCGATTAGACAATACCCCCTATCTATTAATAGTCAATAGTCCAATGTCCACAAGTGTCGGTCTTTTGTCCAAACCTTAATTATGGTACAAAATCTAATAACCCCGTCTTAATATTTAGTCTAACATCACGATTATTTCGGCTTAAATAAGCATAATAATAACTTAGTTACAAGACATTAATTTAAAAAGGAAGAACATAGATTGCAGTGATTATTTATCGCGTAGCGTTACACGGGCAGAGTTCCGACTTAAAACCCGTAAAACATTCTTACAATAACCTTATTATTATTAACTTAAATTAAAATTAAAATTAAAATTATAAATATATATATATTACATGTAAAGAGAAAGAAAGAAGAAAAGGTGTGTATAACTCGTCCTAAAATTGCTCAATTCATAGACTTGGCAAGCTACAGCATCCCATGCGATCGCATGGATTTTGTGCCTTCTGGCCATGTGATCGCATGACCTCCTGATCTAGCTCATATACTTGTGATGTGTGCAGGGTAGTGTACGAAATAGTTATATTTTTATTACGAAATACTATTAAATACGATACAATTTTACACAAGTTATTTATTTATTTATAGAGTGGATATACCTAAACCTTGCTACAACACTTATAGGCAGTGTACCTAATCGTACAGTAGTGTAGTTTTTAGTAACTTCGGTTCATTCCACAGGGAGCTAGCCAGGTTTAACGCTATATTTTTAACCTATAATTGTAAAAATATAAATATATATATATATATAAGTAGTATTATTATTATTATAAAAGGGGATTTTTACCATTTAATGACCGGTTTGTCGATTTTAAAACTTTAGTCGCAATTAAAATCTAATGTAAAATATTAAATATACAAATGACTTAATTTAAAGCGTAAAGTAAATAACGATAATAAAAATGCGATAATTTAAAGTGCGATAAATAAAATGACGATAAATAAAATTACGATAATTAAAAAGTACGATAATTAAAAAGACGATAAATAAAATTGTGATGAAATATGAAATACAAGAATTATGCTTATTTAAACTTCCGTAATTATGATGTTTGACGTGTTGATTTTAATTTATTACCATAGGTTAATTGTCCTTTGTCCTGGATTATTCGATATGTCCATACAGTTTTGTCCATAATAGTCCATCAGTCATAAATATAAAGTGCGAGAGTCTTCGTCAAATTATCCTTATACTCGAAGTCAAATATTCCAACTAATTGGGGATTCGAACTGTGACAAGGTCTTAATACTTTGTTTAATGAATACACCAGGTTATCGATTGCGTGTAATCCAAGGATTTACTACTTTGTTAACAATTACACCAATTACCCTTGAATGTAATCCACCACTGTTTCAACGAGTCCAATAACTATTAATCCATTCCCGTGTCCGGTAAAATGAACGATAATTCGTATTTATAGATATCCCTCCCACCGTACCCGATTAAGCGTATGTGGTTATATATAGATACGTAAAATTGTAAATCTCTATATTAAATTAACGAGGTATCGTTTAGTTAATATAAATCCCATTAATAGCCCATAGTCCAATTTCCACAAGTGTCGTTCTTTTGTCCAAACCCCAATTATGGTACAAAGCCCAATTACCCTGAAATGTCCCGTTCTTATTGATTAAAAACGTTCCATATTAATTGATTTCGTTGCGAGGTTCTGACCTCTATATGAGACGTTTTTCAAAGTCTGCATTCGTTTTTAAAACAAACCATAACCTTTATTTCATAAATAAAGGTTTAAAAAGCTTTACGTAGATTAAATGATAATCTAAAATATCCTGTTTACACACGACCATTACATAATGGTTTACAATACAAACATGTTACATCGAAATTAGTTTCTTGAATGCAGTTTTTACACAATATCATACAAACATGGACTCCAAATCTTGTCCTTATTTTAGTATGCAACAACGGAAGCTCTTAGTATTCACCTGAGAATAAACATGCTTTAAACGTCAATAAAAATGTTGGTGAGTTATAGGATTAACCTATATATATCAAATCGTAACAATAGACCACAAGATTTCATATTTCAATACACATCCCATACATAGAGATAAAAATCATTCATATGGTGAACACCTGGTAACTGACATTAACAAGATGCATATATAAGAATATCCCCATCATTCCGGGACACCCTTCGGATATGATATAAATTTCGAAGTACTAAAGCATCCGGTACTTTGGATGGGGTTTGTTAGGCCCAATAGATCTATCTTTAGGATTCGCGTCAATTAGGGTGTCTGTTCCCTAATTCTTAGATTACCAGACTTAATAAAAAGGTGCATATTCGATTTCGATAATTCAACCATATAATGTAGTTTCGATCAATTGTGTCTATTTTGCAAAGCATTTATAAAACCTGCATGTATTCTCATCCCAAAAATATTAGATTTTAAAAGTGGGACTATAACTCACTTTCACAGATTTTTACTTCGTCGGGAAGTAAGACTTGGCCACTGGTTGATTCATGAAACTATAACAATATATACATATATATCAAAGTATGTTCAAAATATATTTACAACACTTTTAATATATTTTGATGTTTTAAGTTTATTAAGTCAGCTGTCCTCGTTAGTAACCTACAACTAGTTGTCCACAGTTAGATGTACAAAAATAAATCGATAAATATTATCTTGAATCAATCCACGACCCAGTGTATACGTATCTCAGTATTGATCACAACTCAAACTATATATATTTTGGAATCAACCTCAACCCTGTATAGCTAACTCCAACATTCACATATAGAGTGTCTATGGTTGTTCTGAAATATATATAGATGTGTCGACATGATAGGTCGAAACATTGTATACGTATCTATGGTATCTCAAGATTACATAATATACAATACAAGTTGATTAAGTTATGGTTGGAATAGATTTGTTACCAATTTTCACGTAGCTAAAATGAGAAAAATTATCCAATCTTGTTTTACCCATAACTTCTTCATTTTAAATCCGTTTTGAGTGAATCAAATTTCTATGGTTTCATATTGAACTCTATTTTATGAATCTAAACAGAAAAAGTATAGGTTTATAGTCGGAAAAATAAGTTACAAGTCGTTTTTTTAAAGGTAGTCATTTCAGTCGAAAGAACGACGTCTAGATGACCATTTTAGAAAACATACTTCCACTTTGAGTTTAACCATAATTTTTGGATATAGTTTCATGTTCATAATAAAAATCATTTTATCAGAATAACAACTTTTAAATCAAAGTTTATCATAGTTTTTAATTAACTAACCCAAAACAGCCCGCGGTATTACTACTACGGCGTAAATCCGGTTTTACGGTATTTTTCGTGTTTCCAGGTTTTAAATCATTAAGCTAGCATATAATATAGATATAGAACATGTGTTTAGTTGATTTTAAAAGTCAAGTTAGAAGGATTATGTCCCGTTCTTATTGATTAAAAACGTTCCATATTAATTGATTTCGTTGCGAGGTTTTGACCTCTATATGAGACGTTTTTCAAAGACTGCATTCATTTTTAAACAAACCATAACCTTTATTTCATCAATAAAGGTTTAAAAAGCTTTACGTAGATTATCAAATAATGATAATCTAAAATATCCTGTTTACACACGACCATTACATAATGGTTTACAATACAAATATGTTACAACAAAATAAGTTTCTTGAATGCAGTTTTTACACAATATCATACAAGCATGGACTCCAAATCTTGTCCTTATTTAAGTATGCGACAGCGGAAGCTCTTAATAATCACCTGAGAATAAACATGCTTAAAACGTCAACAAAAATGTTGGTGAGTTATAGGTTTAACCTATATATATCAAATCGTAACAATAGACCACAAGATTTCATATTTCAATACACATCCCATACATAGAGATAAAAATCATTCATATGGTGAACACCTGGTAACCGACAATAACAAGATGCATATATAAGAATATCCCCATCATTCCGGGACACCCTTCGGATATGATATAAATTTCGAAGTACTAAAGCATCCGGTACTTTGGATGGGGTTTGTTAGGCCCAATAGATCTATCTTTAGGATTCGCGTCAATTAGGGTGTCTGTTCCCTAATTCTTAGATTACCAGACTTAATAAAAAGGGGCATATTCGATTTCGATAATTCAACCATAGAATGTAGTTTCACGTACTTGTGTCTATTTTGTAAATCATTTATAAAACCTGCATGTATTCTCATCCCAAAAATATTAGATTTTAAAAGTGGGACTATAACTCACTTTCACAGATTTTTACTTCGTCGGGAAGTAAGACTTGGCCACTGGTTGATTCACGAACCTATAACAATATATACATATATATCAAAGTATGTTCAAAATATATTTACAACACTTTTAATATATTTTGATGTTTTAAGTTTATTAAGTCAGCTGTCCTCGTTAGTAACCTACAACTAGTTGTCCACAGTTAGATGTACAGAAATAAATCGATAAATATTATCTTGAATCAATCCACGAACCAGTGTATACGTATCTCAGTATTGATCACAACTCAAACTATATATATTTTGGAATCAACCTCAACCCTGTATAGCTAACTCCAACATTCACATATAGAGTGTCTATGGTTGTTCCGAAATATATATAGATGTGTCGACATGATAGGTCGAAACATTGTATACGTGTCTATGGTATCTCAAGATTACATAATATATAATACAAGTTGATTAAGTTATGGTTGGAATAGATTTGTTACCAATTTTCACGTAGCTAAAATGAGAAAAATTATCCAATCTTGTTTTACCCATAACTTCTTCATTTTAAATCCGTTTTGAGTGAATCAAATTGCTATGGTTTCATATTGAACTCTATTTTATGAATCTAAACAAAAAAAGTATAGGTTTCTAGTCGGAAAAATAAGTTACAAGTCGTTTTTGTAAAGGTAGTCATTTCAGTCGAAAGAACGACGTCTAGATGACCATTTTAGAAAACATACTTCCACTTTGAGTTTAACCATAATTTTTGGATATAGTTTCATGTTCATAATAAAAATCATTTTCTCAGAATAACAACTTTTAAATCAAAGTTTATCATAGTTTTTAATTAACTAACCCAAAACAGCCCGCGGTGTTACTACGACGGCGTAAATCCGGTTTTACGGTGTTTTTCGTGTTTCCAGGTTTTAAATCATTAAGTTAGCATATCATATAGATATAGAACATGTGTTTAATTGATTTTAAAAGTCAAGTTAGAAGGATTAACTTTTGTTTGCGAACAAGTTTAGAATTAACTAAACTATGTTCTAGTGATTACAAGTTTAAACCTTCGAATAAGATAGCTTTATATGTATGAATCGAATGATGTTATGAACATCATTACTACCTTAAGTTCCTTGGATGAACCTACTGGAAAAGAGAAAAAAATGGATCTAGCTTCAATGGATCCTTGGATGGCTCAAAGTTCTTGAAGCAAAATCATGACACGAAAACAAGTTCAAGTAAGATCATCACTTGAAATAAGATTGTTATAGTTATAGAAATTGAACCAAAGTTTGAATATGATTATTACCTTGTATTAGAATGATAACCTACTGTAAGAAACAAAGATTTCTTGAGGTTGGATGATCACCTTACAAGATTGGAAGTGAGCTAGCAAACTTGAAAGTATTCTTGATTTTATGAAACTAGAACTTTTGGAATTTATGAAGAACACTTAGAACTTGAAGATAGAACTTGAGAGAGTTCAATTAGATGAAGAAAATTGAAGAATGAAAGTGTTTGTAGGTGTTTTTGGTCGTTGGTGTATGGATTAGATATAAAGGATATGTAATTTTTGTTTTCATGTAAATAAGTCATGAATGATTACTCATATTTTTGTAATCTTATGAGATATTTCATGCTAGTTGCCAAATGATGGTTCCCACATGTGTTAGGTGACTCACATGGGCTGCTAAGAGCTGATCATTGGAGTGTATATACCAATAGTACATACATCTAAAAGCTGTGTATTGTACGAGTACGAATACGGGTGCATACGAGTAGAATTGTTGATGAAACTGAACGAGAATGTAATTGTAAGCATTTTTGTTAAGTAGAAGTATTTTGATAAGTGTATTGAAGTCTTTCAAAAGTGTATAAATACATATTAAAACACTACATGTATATACATTTTAACTGAGTCGTTAAGTCATCGTTAGTCGTTACATGTAAGTGTTGTTTTGAAACCTTTAGGTTAACGATCTTGTTAAATGTTGTTAACCCAATGTTTATAATATCAAAAGAGATTTTAAATTATTATATTATCATGATATTATGATGTACGAATATCTCTTAATATGATATATATACATTAAATGTCGTTACAACGATAAACGTTACATATATGTCTCGTTTCAAAATCATTAAGTTAGTAGTCTTGTTTTTACATATGTAGTTCATTGTTAATATAATTAATGATATGTTTACTTATCATAATATCATGTTAACTATATATATAACCATATATATGTCATCATATAGTTTTTTTTACAAGTTTTAACGTTCGTGAATCACCGGTCAACTTGGGTGGTCAATTGTCTATATGAAACCTATTTCAATTAATCAAGTCTTAACAAGTTTGATTGCTTAACATGTTGGAAACATTTAATCATGTAAACATCAATCTCAATTAATATATATAAACATGGAAAAGTTCGGGTCACTACAGTACCTACCCGTTAAATAAATTTCGTCCCGAAATTTTAAGCTGTTGAAGGTGTTGACGAATCTTCTGGAAATAGATGCGGGTATTTCTTCTTCATCTGATCTTCACGCTCCCAGGTGAACTCGGGTCCTCTACGAGCATTCCATCGAACCTTAACAATTGGTATCTTGTTTTGCTTAAGTCTTTTAACCTCACGATCCATTATTTCGACGGGTTCTTCGATGAATTGGAGTTTTTCGTTGATTTGGATTTCATCTAACGGAATAGTGAGATCTTCTTTAGCAAAACATTTCTTCAAATTCGAGACGTGGAAAGTGTTATGTACAGCCGCGAGTTGTTGAGGTAACTCAAGTCGGTAAGCTACTGGTCCGACACGATCAATAATCTTGAATGGTCCAATATACCTTGGATTTAATTTCCCTCGTTTACCAAATCGAACAACGCCTTTCCAAGGTGAAACTTTAAGCATGACCATCTCTCCAATTTCAAATTCTATATCTTTTCTTTTAATGTCAGCGTAGCTCTTTTGTCGACTTTGGGCGGTTTTCAACCGTTGTTGAATTTGGATGATCTTCTCGGTAGTTTCTTGTATAATCTCCAGACCCGTAATCTGTCTATCCCCCACCTCACTCCAACAAATCGGAGACCTTCACTTTCTACCATAAAGTGCTTCAAACGGCGCCATCTCAATGCTTGAATGGTAGCTGTTGTTGTAGGAAAATTCTGCTAACGGTAGATGTCGATCCCAACTGTTTCCGAAATCAATAACACATGCTCGTAGCATGTCTTCAAGCGTTTGTATCGTCCTTTCGCTCTGCCCATCAGTTTGTGGATGATAGGCAGTACTCATGTCTAGACGAGTTCCTAATGCTTGCTGTAATGTCTGCCAGAATCTTGAAATAAATCTGCCATCCCTATCAGAGATAATAGAGATTGGTATTCCATGTCTGGAGACGACTTCCTTCAAATACAGTCGTGCTAACTTCTCCATCTTGTCATCTTCTCTTATTGGTAGGAAGTGTGCTGATTTGGTGAGACGATCAACTATTACCCAAATAGTATCAAAACCACTTGCAGTCCTTGGCAATTTAGTGATGAAATCCATGGTAATGTTTTCCCATTTCCATTCCGGGATTTCGGGTTGTTGAAGTAGACCTGATGGTTTCTGATGCTCAGCTTTGACCTTAGAACACGTCAAACATTCTCCTACGTATTTAGCAACATCGGCTTTCATACCCGGCCACCAAAAATGTTTCTTGAGATCCTTGTACATCTTCCCCGTTCCAGGATGTATTGAGTATCTGGTTTTATGAGCTTCTCTAAGTACCATTTCTCTCATATCTCCAAATTTTGGTACCCAAATCCTTTCAGCCCTATACCGGGTTCCGTCTTCCCGAATATTAAGATGCTTCTCCGATCCTTTGGGTATTTCATCCTTTAAATTTCCCTCTTTTAAAACTCCTTGTTGCGCCTCCTTTATTTGAGTAGTAATGTTATTATGAATCATTATATTCATAGATTTTACTCGAATGGGTTCTCTATCCTTCCTGCTCAAGGCATCGGCTACCACATTTGCCTTCCCCGGGTGGTAACGAATCTCAAAATCGTAATCATTCAATAATTCAATCCACCTACGCTGCCTCATATTCAGTTGTTTCTGATTAAATATGTGTTGAAGACTTTTGTGGTCGGTATATATAATACTTTTGACCCCATATAAGTAGTGCCTCCAAGTCTTTAATGCAAAAACAACCGCGCCTAATTCCAAATCATGCGTCGTATAATTTTGTTCGTGAATCTTCAATTGTCTAGACGCATAAGCAATCACCTTCGTTCGTTGCATTAATACACAACCGAGACCTTGCTTTGATGCGTCACAATAAATCACAAAATCATCATTCCCTTTAGGCAATGACAATATAGGTGCCGTAGTTAGCTTTTTCTTCAATAACTGAAACGCTTTCTCTTGTTCATCATTCCATTCAAATTTCTTCCCTTTATGCGTTAATGCAGTCAAGGGTTTTGCTATTCTGGAAAAGTCTTGGATGAACCTTCTGTAGTAACCAGCTAGTCCTAAAAACTGGCGTATGTGTTTCGGAGTTTTCGGGGTTTCCCACTTTTCAACAGTTTCTATCTTTGCCGGATCCACCTTAATACCTTCTTTGTTCACTATGTGACCGAGGAATTGAACTTCTTCCAACCAAAATGCACACTTTGAAAACTTAGCGTACAATTCTTCCTTCCTCAATACTTCTAACACCTTTCTCAAATGTTCACCGTGTTCTTGGTCATTCTTTGAGTAAATAAGTATGTCATCAATGAAAACAATGACAAACTTGTCAAGGTATGGTCCACACACTCGGTTCATAAGGTCCATGAACACAGCTGGTGCATTAGTTAAACCAAACGGCATGACCATAAACTCGTAATGACCGTAACGTGTTCTGAAAGCAGTCTTTGGAATATCATCTTCTTTCACCCGCATTTGATGATACCCGGAACGTAAGTCAATCTTTGAATAAACAGACGAGCCTTGTAGTTGATCAAATAAGTCGTCGATTCTCGGTAGTGGGTAGCGGTTCTTGATGGTAAGTTTGTTCAACTCTCGGTAGTCGATACACAACCTGAATGTACCATCTTTCTTCTTGACAAACAAAACAGGAGCTCCCCACGGTGATGTGCTTGGTCGAATGAAACCACGCTCTAAAAGTTCTTGTAATTGGCTTTGCAGTTCTTTCATCTCGCTGGGTGCGAGTCTGTAAGGAGCACGAGCTATTGGTGCAGCTCCTGGTACAAGATCTATTTGAAATTCAACGGATCGATGTGGGGGTAATCCCGATAATTCTTTCGGAAATACATCGGGAAATTCTTTTGCAATGGGAACATCATTGATGCTCTTTTCTTCAGTTTGTACTTTCTCGACGTGTGCTAGAACAGCATAGCAACCTTTTCTTATTAGTTTTTCTGCCTTCAAATTACTAATAAGATGTAGCTTCGTGTTGCCCTTTTCTCCGTACACCATTAAGGGTTTTCCTTTTTCTCGTATAATGCGAATTGCATTTTTGTAACAAACGATCTCCGCTTTCACTTCTTTCAACCAGTCCATACCGATTATCACATCAAAACTCCCTAACTCTACTGGTATCAAATCAATCTTAAATGTTTCGCTAACCAGTTTAATTTCTCGATTCCGACATATATTATCTGCTGAAATTAATTTACCATTTGCTAATTCGAGTAAAAATTTACTATCCAAAGGCGTCAATGGACAACTTAATTTAGCACAAAAATCTCTACTCATATAGCTTCTATCCGCACCCGAATAAAATAAAACTTAAGCAGATTTATTGTCAATAAGAAACGTACCCGTAACAAGCTCCGGGTCTTCCTGTGCCTCTACCGCATTAATATTGAAAACTCTTCCACGGCCTTGTCCATTCGTGTTCTCCTGGTTCGGGCAATTTCTAATAATGTGGCCTGGTTTTCCACATTTATAACAAACTACATTGGCATAACTTGCTCCGACACTACTTGCTCCGCCATTACTCGTTCCGACACCATTTGTTCCTTTCGTTCTATTAACCCCTGGTCCGTAGACCTCACACTTCGCCGCGCTATGACCATTTCTTTTACACTTGTTGCAAAATTTGGTGCAGAACCCCGAGTGATTCTTTTCACACCTTTGGCATAGTTGCTTCTGATTGTTGTTGTTGTTGCGGTTATTATTGTTGTTGGGATGATTGTTGTAGTTGCTGTTGTTGTTGTTGTTGTTGTTGTTGTTGTTGGGCCGTTTGTTGTAGTTGCGATTGATGTTGCGATTGTTGGGATAATTGTTGCGATTATTGTTGTAATTGCTGTTGTTGTTGTATTGGTGATTCTTATCACCGTTTTCCTCCCACTTTCTTTTGACTTGCTTCACATTGGCCTCTTCAGCAGTCTGTTCTTTAATTCTTTCTTCAATCTGGTTCACTAGTTTGTGAGCCATTCTACATGCCTGTTGTATGGAGGCGGGCTCGTGTGAACTTATATCTTCTTGGATTCTTTCCGGTAATCCTTTCACAAACGCGTCGATCTTCTCTTCCTCATCTTCGAATGCTCCCGGACACAATAGGCACAATTCTGTGAATCGTCTTTCGTACGTGGTAATATCAAAACCTTGGGTTCGTAACCCTCTAAGTTCTGTCTTGAGCTTATTGACCTCGGTTCTGGGACGGTACTTCTCGTTCATCAAGTGCTTGAATGCTGACCACGGTAGTGCGTACGCATCATCTTGTCCCACTTGCTCTAGATAGGTATTCCACCATGTTAACGCAGAACCTGTGAAGGTATGCGTAGCATACTTCACTTTGTCCTCTTCAGTACACTTACTTATGGCAAACACCGATTCAACCTTCTCGGTCCACCGTTTCAATCCGATCGGTCCTTCGGTTCCATCAAATTCCAAAGGTTTGCAGGCAGTGAATTCTTTGTAGGTGCATCCTACACGATTTCCTGTACTGCTAGATCCAAGGTTATTGTTGGTATGTAGCGCAGCCTGTACTGCGGCTATGTTTGAAGCTAGAAAAGTACGGAATTCCTCTTCATTCATATTCACGGTGTGTCGAGTAGTCGGTGCCATTTCCTTCAAAATAGTTAAATGGAACAAGTTAATCATACAGAATATTAAGAGTAGTTAATAATATTTCGTAGCATAATATGAACTCATTTATAAAAGCTTTTTCTTCATATTAGCGTTTTATAAGTTTAAATTCGGGTAGTACCTACCCGTTAAGTTCATACTTAGTAGCTAATATACAATTCAACTACTACAATTCTATATGAAAAACTGATTGTAATAATATTTCGCGTTCAAACTTTTATACAATATTTTACAAACTTACAATACCGCTTATTTTACATAATGCATGAAATATAGCACACAATAACTTTGATACAAGATAGTTGTGAAGACAATTCTAGCTAGTACACAAGCCGTTCGGCAAAGGCAATAAAGACACGTAATTCATACGTCCAGAAACAAGTCATGCATTCTGGTTTTACTAGGACTACTTCCCATCCTTGGTCTTGTGCAACATAACCGTTATGGCCGTTGATAAGACAGCGTGTTGTAACGTCATCAAAGGGACGAGGGTTACGTAATGTCCAACAGTCCCGTAATAATCTAAAAACCTCATTTCTTACCCCAATTACCGACTCCGTCACTTGTGGAAACGTTTTGTTTAATAGTTGTAGCCCGATGTTCTTGTTCTCACTTTGGTGAGAAGCGAACATTACTAATCCGTAAGCATAACATGCTTCTTTATGTTGCATGTTAGCCGCTTTTTCTAAATCACGAAGTCCAATATTCGGATATATTGAGTCAAAATAATTTCTTAACCCGTTGCGTAAAATAGCATTTGGGTTCCCCGCAATATATGCGTCAAAGTAAACACATCGTAACTTATGGGTTTCCCAATGTGATATCCCCCATCTTTCAAACGAAAGTCTCTTATAAACCAAGACATTCTTGGAACGTTCTTCGAATGTCTTACAAACTGATCTCGCCTTAAATAGTTGTGCCGAAGAATTCTGGCCGACTCTAGACAAGATTTCATCAATCATGTCTCCGGGTAGGTCTCTTAAAATATTGGGTTGTCTATCCATTTTGTGTTTTTAAACTGTAAAATAGACAAGAGTTAGATTCATAAAAAAAATACTTATTAATACAAGCAATTTTTACATATATCATAAAGCATAAGAACACTATATTCCATATATTACACCACACGAATACAACTATCTTATTCCGACTCGCTCGTTTCTTCTTCTTCGGTTTTGGTTCGTTTTGCCAAGTTTCTAGGGATATATGATGTTCCCCTAATACGAGCCGTCGTTGTCCACATTGGTTTAGAAAAACCTGGTGGTTTAGAGGTTCCCGGGTCATTGTTACAACTTAAGGACTTCGGGAGTTGACGATACATATAAAGTTCATCGGGGTTGGAATTAGATTTCTCTATTTTTATGCCCTTTCCCTTATTATTTTCTTTTGCCTTTTTAAATTCAGTTGGGGTAATTTCTATAACATCATCGGAATTCTCGTCGAAATCCGATTCATCGGAGAATTGGTAATCCTCCCAATATTTTGCTTCCTTGGCGGAAACACCATTGACCATAATTAACTTTGGTCGGTTGGTTGAGGATTTTCTTTTACTTAACCGTTTTATTATTTCCCCCACCGGTTCTATTTCTTCATCCGGTTCCGATTCTTCTTCCGGTTCCGATTCTTCTTCCGGTTCCGACTCTTCTTCCGGTTCCTCTTCGGGAACTTGTGAATCAGTCCACAAATCATTCCAATTTACATTTGACTCTTCATTATTATTAGGTGAGTCAATGGGACTTGTTCTAGAGGTAGACATCTATCACATAATATCAAACACGTTAAGAGATTAATATATCACATAATATTCATATGTTAAAAATATATAGTTTCCAACAAAAATGTTAAGCAATCATTTTAAAAAAAAAACACGGCCGAAGTCCAGACTCACTAATGCATCCTAACAAACTCGATAAGACACACTAATGCAAATTTTCTGGTTCTCTAAGACCAACGCTCTGATACCAACTGAAATGTCCCGTTCTTATTGATTAAAAACGTTCCATATTAATTGATTTCGTTGCGAGGTTTTGACCTCTATATGAGACGTTTTTCAAAGACTGCATTCATTTTTAAACAAACCATAACCTTTATTTCATCAATAAAGGTTTAAAAAGCTTTACGTAGATTATCAAATAATGATAATCTAAAATATCCTGTTTACACACGACCATTACATAATGGTTTACAATACAAATATGTTACAACAAAATAAGTTTCTTGAATGCAGTTTTTACACAATATCATACAAGCATGGACTCCAAATCTTGTCCTTATTTAAGTATGCGACAGCGGAAGCTCTTAATAATCACCTGAGAATAAACATGCTTAAAACGTCAACAAAAATGTTGGTGAGTTATAGGTTTAACCTATATATATCAAATCGTAACAATAGACCACAAGATTTCATATTTCAATACACATCCCATACATAGAGATAAAAATCATTCATATGGTGAACACCTGGTAACCGACAATAACAAGATGCATATATAAGAATATCCCCATCATTCCGGGACACCCTTCGGATATGATATAAATTTCGAAGTACTAAAGCATCCGGTACTTTGGATGGGGTTTGTTAGGCCCAATAGATCTATCTTTAGGATTCGCGTCAATTAGGGTGTCTGTTCCCTAATTCTTAGATTACCAGACTTAATAAAAAGGGGCATATTCGATTTCGATAATTCAACCATAGAATGTAGTTTCACGTACTTGTGTCTATTTTGTAAATCATTTATAAAACCTGCATGTATTCTCATCCCAAAAATATTAGATTTTAAAAGTGGGACTATAACTCACTTTCACAGATTTTTACTTCGTCGGGAAGTAAGACTTGGCCACTGGTTGATTCACGAACCTATAACAATATATACATATATATCAAAGTATGTTCAAAATATATTTACAACACTTTTAATATATTTTGATGTTTTAAGTTTATTAAGTCAGCTGTCCTCGTTAGTAACCTACAACTAGTTGTCCACAGTTAGATGTACAGAAATAAATCGATAAATATTATCTTGAATCAATCCACGACCCAGTGTATACGTATCTCAGTATTGATCACAACTCAAACTATATATATTTTGGAATCAACCTCAACCCTGTATAGCTAACTCCAACATTCACATATAGAGTGTCTATGGTTGTTCCGAAATATATATAGATGTGTCGACATGATAGGTCGAAACATTGTATACGTGTCTATGGTATCTCAAGATTACATAATATATAATACAAGTTGATTAAGTTATGGTTGGAATAGATTTGTTACCAATTTTCACGTAGCTAAAATGAGAAAAATTATCCAATCTTGTTTTACCCATAACTTCTTCATTTTAAATCCGTTTTGAGTGAATCAAATTGCTATGGTTTCATATTGAACTCTATTTTATGAATCTAAACAAAAAAAGTATAGGTTTCTAGTCGGAAAAATAAGTTACAAGTCGTTTTTGTAAAGGTAGTCATTTCAGTCGAAAGAACGACGTCTAGATGACCATTTTAGAAAACATACTTCCACTTTGAGTTTAACCATAATTTTTGGATATAGTTTCATGTTCATAATAAAAATCATTTTTCTCAGAATAACAACTTTTAAATCAAAGTTTATCATAGTTTTTAATTAACTAACCCAAAACAGCCCGCGGTGTTACTACGACGGCGTAAATCCGGTTTTACGGTGTTTTTCGTGTTTCCAGGTTTTAAATCATTAAGTTAGCATATCATATAGATATAGAACATGTGTTTAATTGATTTTAAAAGTCAAGTTAGAAGGATTAACTTTTGTTTGCGAACAAGTTTAGAATTAACTAAACTATGTTCTAGTGATTACAAGTTTAAACCTTCGAATAAGATAGCTTTATATGTATGAATCGAATGATGTTATGAACATCATTACTACCTTAAGTTCCTTGGATGAACCTACTGGAAAAGAGAAAAAAATGGATCTAGCTTCAATGGATCCTTGGATGGCTCAAAGTTCTTGAAGCAAAATCATGACACGAAAACAAGTTCAAGTAAGATCATCACTTGAAATAAGATTGTTATAGTTATAGAAATTGAACCAAAGTTTGAATATGATTATTACCTTGTATTAGAATGATAACCTACTGTAAGAAACAAAGATTTCTTGAGGTTGGATGATCACCTTACAAGATTGGAAGTGAGCTAGCAAACTTGAAAGTATTCTTGATTTTATGAAACTAGAACTTTTGGAATTTATGAAGAACACTTAGAACTTGAAGATAGAACTTGAGAGAGTTCAATTAGATGAAGAAAATTGAAGAATGAAAGTGTTTGTAGGTGTTTTTGGTCGTTGGTGTATGGATTAGATATAAAGGATATGTAATTTTTGTTTTCATGTAAATAAGTCATGAATGATTACTCATATTTTTGTAATCTTATGAGATATTTCATGCTAGTTGCCAAATGATGGTTCCCACATGTGTTAGGTGACTCACATGGGCTGCTAAGAGCTGATCATTGGAGTGTATATACCAATAGTACATACATCTAAAAGCTGTGTATTGTACGAGTACGAATACGGGTGCATACGAGTAGAATTGTTGATGAAACTGAACGAGAATGTAATTGTAAGCATTTTTGTTAAGTAGAAGTATTTTGATAAGTGTATTGAAGTCTTTCAAAAGTGTATAAATACATATTAAAACACTACATGTATATACATTTTAACTGAGTCGTTAAGTCATCGTTAGTCGTTACATGTAAGTGTTGTTTTGAAACCTTTAGGTTAACGATCTTGTTAAATGTTGTTAACCCAATGTTTATAATATCAAAAGAGATTTTAAATTATTATATTATCATGATATTATGATGTACGAATATCTCTTAATATGATATATATACATTAAATGTCGTTACAACGATAAACGTTACATATATGTCTCGTTTCAAAATCATTAAGTTAGTAGTCTTGTTTTTACATATGTAGTTCATTGTTAATATAATTAATGATATGTTTACTTATCATAATATCATGTTAACTATATATATAACCATATATATGTCATCATATAGTTTTTTTTACAAGTTTTAACGTTCGTGAATCACCGGTCAACTTGGGTGGTCAATTGTCTATATGAAACCTATTTCAATTAATCAAGTCTTAACAAGTTTGATTGCTTAACATGTTGGAAACATTTAATCATGTAAACATCAATCTCAATTAATATATATAAACATGGAAAAGTTCGGGTCACTACAGATTAACTTTTATTTGCGAACAAGTTTAGAATTAACTAAACTATGTTCTAGTGATTACAAGTTTAAACCTTCGAATAAGATAGCTTTATATGTATGAATCTAATGATGTTATGAACATCATTACTACCTCAAGTTCCTTGGATAAACCTACTGGGAATAAGAAAAATAGATCTATCTTCAAAGGATCCTTGGATGGCTTGAAAGTTCTTGAAGCAGAATCATGACACGAAAACAATTTCAAGTAAGATTTCCACTCAAAATAAGATTGTTATAGTTATAGAAATTGAATTAAAGTTTGAATATGATTATTACCTTGTATTAGAAAGATAACATAATGTAAGTAACAAAGGTTTCTTGATCTTGGATGATTACTTGGAATGGATTTAGAAAACTTGGAAGTAAACTCGCAATCTTGGAAGTATTCTTGATTTTATGAAACTAGAACTTTTGGAATTTATGAAGAACACTTAGAACTTGAAGATAGAACTTGAGAGAGATCAATTAGATGAAGAAAATTGAAGAATGAAAGTGTTTGTAGGTGTTTTTGGTCGTTAGTGTATGTATTAGATATAAAGGATATGTAATTTTGTTTTCATGTAAATAAGTCATGAATGATTACTCATATTTTTGTAATTTTATGAGATATTTCATGCTAGTTGCCAAATGATGGTTCCCACATGTGTTAGATAACTCACATGGGCTGCTAAGAGTTGATCATTGGAGTGTATATACCAATAGTACATACATCTAAAAGCTGTGTATTGTACGAGTACGAATACGGGTGCATACGAGTAGAATTGTTGATGAAACTGAATGAAGATGTAATTGTAAGCATTTTTGTTAAGTAGAAGTATTTTGATAAGTGTCTTGAAGTCTTTAAAAAGTGTATGAATACATATTAAAACACTACATGTATATACATTTTAACTGAGTCGTTAAGTCATCGTTAGTCGTTACATGTAAATGTTGTTTTGAAACCTTTAGGTTAACGATCTTGTTGAATGTTGTTAACCCATTATTTATTATAACAAATGAGATGTTAAATTATTATATTATCATGATATTATGATATATAATATATCTTAGTATGATATATATACAGTTAAATGTCGTTACAACGATAATCGTTACATATATGTCTCGTTTCGAAATCATTAAGTTAGTAGTCTTATTTTTACATATGTATTTCATTGTTAATACACTTAATAATATATTTACTTATCATTTAACATAATTAACCAAGTGTATCAATATCTTAATATGATTCATATGTACCTAGTAAGACGTTGTTATAACGATAATCGTTATATATCGTTTTCGAGTTTCTTAAATTAATAGTCTCATTTTTATGTATATAACTCATTGTTAAAATACCTAATGAGATACATACTTATAATAAAATCACGTTAACTATATATATAACCATATATATGTCATCGTATAGTTTTTACAAGTTTTAACATTCGTGAATCACTGGTCAACTTGGGTGGTCAATTGTCTATATGAAACCTATTTCAATTAATCAAGTCTTAACAAGTTTGATTGCTTAACATGTTGGAAATACTTAATCATGTAAATAACAATTTCATTTAATATATATATAAACATGGAAAAGTTCGGGTCACTACAGTACCTACCCGTTAAATAAATTTCGTCCCGAAATTTTAAGCAGTTGGAGGTGTTGACGTATCTTCTGAAAATAAATGCGGGTATTTCTTTCTTCATCTGATCTTCACGCTCCCAGGTGAACTCGGGTCCTCTACGAGCATTCCATCGAACCTTAACAATCGGTATCTTGTTTTGTTTAAGTCTCTTAACCGCACCATCCATTATTTCGACGGGTTCTTCAATGAATTGAAGTTTTTCATTGATTTGGATTTCGTCCAACGGAATAGTGAGATCTTCTTTAGCAAAACATTTCTTCAAATTTGAGACGTGGAAAGTGTTATGTACAGCCGCGAGTTGTTGAGGTAGCTCCAGTTGGTAAGCTACTGGTCCGACACGATCTATAATCTCGAATGGTCCAATGTACCTTGGATTTAGTTTCCCCCGTTTACCAAATCGAATAACGCCTTTCCAAGGTGAAACCTTAAGCATGACCATTTCTCCAATTTCAAACTCTATATCTTTTCTTTTACTGTCCGCGTAGCTCTTTTGTCGACTATGGGCGGTTTTCAATCTTTGTTGAATTTGGATGATTTTCTCGGTAGTTTCTTGTATTATCTCCGGACCCATAATCTGTCTATCCCCCACTTCACTCCAACAAATCGGAGACCTGCACTTTCTACCATAAAGTGCTTCAAACGGTGCCATCTCAATGCTTGAATGGTAGCTGTTGTTGTAGGAAAATTCTGCTAACGGTAGATGTCGATCCCAACTGTTTCTGAAATCAATAACACAAGCTCGTAGCATGTCTTCAAGCGTTTGTATCGTCCTTTTACTCTGCCCATCAGTTTGTGGATGATAGGTAGTACTCATGTCTAGATGAGTTCCCAATACTTGCTGTAATGTCTGCCAGAATCTTGAAATAAATCTGCCATCCCTATCAGAGATAATAGAGATTGGTATTCCATGTCTGGAGACGACTTCCTTCAAATACAGTCGTGCTAACTTCTCCATCTTTTCATCTTCTCTTATTGGCAGGAAGTGTGCTGACTTGGTGAGACGATCAACTATTACCCAAATAGTATCATAACCACTTAAAAGTCCTTGGCAATTTAGTAATGAAATCCATGGTAATGTTTTCCCATTTCCATTCCAGGATTTCAGGTTGTTGTAGTAGACCTGATGGTTTCTGATGTTCAGCTTTGACCTTAGAACACGTCAAACATTCTCCTACATATTTAGCAATATCGGCTTTCATACCTGGCCACCAAAAATGTTTCTTAAGATCCTTGTACATCTTCCCCGTTCCAGGATGTATTGAGTATCTGGTTTTATGAGCTTCTCTAAGTACCATTTCTCTCATATCTCCAAATTTTGGTACCCAAATTCTTTCAGCCCTATACCGGGTTCCGTCTTCCCAAATATTAAGATGCTTCTCCGATTCTTTGGGTATTTCATTCTTTAAATTTCCCTCTTTTAAAACTCCTTGTTGCGCCTCCTTTATTTGAGTAGTAAGGTTAGTGTGAATCATTATAATCATAGATTTTACTCGAATGGGTTCTCTGTCCTTTCTGCTCAAGGCGTCGGCTACCACATTTGCCTTCCCCGGGTGGTAACGAATCTCAAAGTCGTAATCATTCAACAATTCAATCCACCTACGCTGCCTCATATTCAGTTGTTTCTGATTAAATATGTGTTGAAGACTTTTGTGGTCGGTATATATAATACTTTTGACCCCATATAAGTAGTGCCTCCAAGTCTTTAATGCAAAAACAACCACGCCTAATTCCAAATCACGCGTTGTATAATTTTGCTCGTGAATCTTCAATTGTCTAGACGCATAAGCAATCACCTTCGTCCGTTGCATTAATACACAACCGAGACCTTGCTTTGATGCGTCACAATAAATCACAAAATCATCATTCCCTTCAGGAAATGACAATATAGGTGCCGTAGTTAGATTTTTCTTCAATAATTGAAATGCCTTCTCTTGTTCATCCTTCCATTCAAATTTCTTCCCTTTATGCGTTAATGCAGTCAAGGGTTTTGCTATTTTGGAGAAATCTTGGATGAATCTTCTGTAGTAACCAGCCAATCCTAAAAATTGACGTATATGCTTCGGAGTTTTTGGGGTTTCCCACTTTTCGATCTTTGCCGGGTCCACCTGGATACCTTCTTTGTTCACTATGTGACCGAGGAATTGAACTTCTTCCAACCAAAATGCACACTTTGAAAACTTAGCGTACAGTTTTTCTTTCCTCAATACTTCTAGCACTTTTATCAAATGTTCTTCGTGCTCTTGATCATTATTTGAGTAAATAAGTATGTCATCGATGAAAATAATGACAAACTTGTCAAGATATGGCCCACATACTCGGTTCATAAGGTCTATGAACACAGCTGGTGCGTTAGTCAATCCAAACGGCATAACCATAAACTCGTAATGACCATAACGCATCCTAAAAGCAGTTTTTGGAATATCATCCTCCTTTACTCGCATTTGATGATATCCAGAACGTAAATCGATCTTCGAATAAACCGACGAGCCTTGTAGTTGATCAAATAAGTCATCAATTCTCGGCAGTGGATAACAGTTTTTGATGGTAAGTTTGTTCAACTCTCTGTAGTCAATACACAACCTAAATGTACCATCCTTCTTCTTGACAAATAAAACAGGAGCTCCCCATGGTGATGTGCTTGGTCGAATGAAACCACGTTCTAATAGTTCTTGCAGTTGGCTTTGCAGTTCTTTCATCTCGCTGGGTGCGAGTCTATAAGGAGCACGAGCTATTGGTGCAGCTCCTGGTACAAGATCTATTTGAAATTCAACAGATCGATGTAGAGGTAGTCCCGGTAATTCTTTCAGAAATACATCGGGAAATTCTTTTTGCGAAGGGAACATCATTGATGCTATTTTCTTCAGTTTGTACTTTCTCGACGTGTGCTAGAACAGCATAGCAACCTTTTCTTATTAGTTTTTGTGCCTTCAAATTACTAATAAGATGTAGCTTCATGTTGCCCTTTTCTCCGTACACCATTAAGGGTTCTCCTTCTTCTCGTACAATGCGAATTGCATTTTTATAACATACGATCTTTGCTTTCACCTTCTTCAGCCAGTCCATGCCAACTATTACATCAAAACTCCCTAACTCTATTGGTATCAAATCAATCTTAAATATTTCGCTACCCAATTTAATTTCTCGATTCCGGCATATATTATCTGCTGAAATTAATTTACCGTTTGCTAATTCGAGTAAAAATTTACTATCCAACGGCGTCAATGGACAACTTAATTTAGCACAAAAATCTCTACTCATATAGCTTCTATCCGCACCCGAATCAAATAAAACGTAAGCAGATTTATTATCAATAAGAAACATACCCGTAACAAGCTCCGGGTCTTCCTGTGCCTCTGCCGCATTAATATTGAAAACTCTTCCGCGGCCTTGTCCATTCGTGTTCTCCTGGTTCGGGCAATTTCTAATAATGTGGCCTGGTTTTCCACATTTATAACAAACTACATTGGCATAACTTGCTCCGACACTACTTGCTCCGCCATTACTCGTTCCGACACCATTTGTTCCTTTTGTTCTGTTAACCCCTGGTCCGTAGAGCTCACACTTCACCGCGCTATGACCATTTCTTTTACACTTGTTGCAAAATTTGTTGCAGAATCCTGAGTGATACTTTTCACACCTTTGGCATAGCTACTTCTGATTGTTGTTGTTGTTGTTGTGGTTGTTATTGTTGTTGGGATGATTGTTGTAGTTGCTGTTGTTGTTGTTGTTGTTGTTATTGGGCCGTTTGTTGTAGTTGCGATTGATGTTGCGATTGTTGGGATAATTGTTGCGATTATTATTGTAATTGCTGTTGTTGTTGTATTGGTGATTCTTATCACCGTTTTCCTCCCACTTTCTTTTGACTTACTTCACATTGACCTCTTCAGCCGTCTGTTCTTTAATTCTTTCCTCAATCTGGTTCACTAGTTTGTGAGCCATTCTACATGCCTGTTGTATGGAGGCGGGCTCGTGTGAACTTATATCTTCTTGGATTCTTTCCGGTAATCCTTTCACAAATGCGTCGATCTTCTCTTCCTCATCTTCGAACGCTCCCGGACACTATAGGCACAATTCTGTGAATCGTCTTTCGTATGTGGTAATATCAAATCCTTGGGTTCGTAACCCTCTAAGTTCTATCTTGAGCTTATTGACCTCGGTTCTGGGACGGTACTTCTCGTTCATCAAGTGCTTGAATGCTGACCACGGTAGTGCGTACGCATCATCTTGTCCCACTTGCTCTAGATAGGTATTCCACCATGTTAACGCAGAACCTGTGAAGGTATGCGTAGCGTACTTCACTTTGTCCTCTTCAGTACACTTACTTATGGCAAACACCGATTCGACCTTCTCGGTCCACCGTTTCAATCCGATTGGTCCTTCGGTTCCATCAAATTCCAAAGGTTTGCAGGCAGTGAATTCTTTGTAGGTGCATCTTACACGATTTCCTGTACTGCTAGATCCAAGGTTATTGTTGGTATGTAGCGCAGCCTGTACTGCGGCTATGTTTGAAGCTAGAAAAGTACGGAATTCCTCTTCATTCATATTCACGGTTTGTCGAGTATTTGGTGCCATTTCCTTCAAAATAGTCAAATGGAACAAGTTAATCATACAGAATATTAAGAGTAGTTAATAGTATTTCGTAGCATAATATGAACTCATTTATAAAAGCTTTTTCTTCATATTAGCATTTTATAAGTTTAAATTCGGGTAGTACCTACCCGTTAAGTGCATACTTAGTAGCTAATATACAATTCAACTACTACAATTCTACATGAAAAACTGATTATAATAATATTTTGCGTTCAAACTTTTATACAATATTTTACAAACTTACAATACCGCTTATTTTACATAAAGCATGAAATATAGCACACAATAACTTTGATACAAGATAGTTGTGAAGATAATTCTAGCTAGTACACAAGTCGTTCAGCAAAGGCAATAAAGACACGTAATTCATACGTCCAGAAACAAGTCATGCATTCTGGTTTTACTAGGACTACTTCCCATCCTTGGTCTTGTGGAACATAACCGTTATGGCCATTGATAAGACAGCATGTTGTAACGTCGTCAAAGGGACGAGGGTTACGTAATGTCCAACAGTCCCGTAACAATCTAAAAACCTCATTTCTTACCCCAATTACCGACTCCGTCACTTGTGGGAACGTTTTGTTTAATAGTTGTAGCCCAATGTTCTTTTTCCCACTTTGGTGAGAAGCGAACATTACTAACCCGTAAGCATAGCATGCTTCTTTATGTTGCATGTTAGCCGCTTTTTCTAAATCATGAAGTCCTATATTCGGATACATTGAGTCAAAATAATTTCTTAACCCGTTGCATAAAATAGCATTTGGGTTCCCCGCAATATATGCGTCAAAGTAAACACATAGTAACTTATGGGTTTCCCAATGTGATATCCCCCATCTTTCAAACGAAAGTCTCTTATAAACCAAGACATTCTTGGAACGTTCTTCGAATGTCTTACAAACTGATTTCGCCTTAAATAGTTGTGCCGAGGAATTCTGACCGACTCTAGACAAGATTTCATCAATCATGTCTCCGGGTAGGTCTCTTAAAATATTGGGTTGTCTATCCATTTTGTGTTTTTAAACTGTAAAATAGACAAGAGTTAGATTCATAAAAAAATACTTATTAATACAAGCAATTTTTACATATATCATAAAACATAAGCACACTATATTACATATATTACACCACACGAATACAACTATCTTATTCCGACTCACTCGTTTCTTCTTCTTCTTCGGTTTTGGTTCATTTTGCCAAGTTTCTAGGGATATATGATGTTCCCCTAATACGAGCTGTCGTTTTCCACAACGGTTTAGAAAAACCTGGTGGTTTAGAGGTTCCCGGGTCATTGTTACAACTTAAGGGCTTCGGGGGTTGACGATACATATAAAGTTCATCGGGGTTGGAATTAGATTTCTCTATTTTCATGCCCTTTCCCTTATTATTTTCTTTTGCCTTTTTAAATTCAGTTGGGGTAATTTCTATAACATCATCGGAATTCTCATCGGAATTCGATTCATTGGAGAATTGGTAATCCTCCCAATATTTTGCTTCCTTGGCGGAAACACCATTGACCATAATTAACCTTGGTTGGTTGGTTGAGGATTTTCTTTTACTTAACCGTTTTATGATTTCCCCCACCGGTTCTATTTCCTCCTCCGGTTCCTCCTCTTCCGGTTCTGATTCTTCTTCCGGTTCTGATTCTTCTTCCGGTTCTTCTTCGGGAACTTGTGAATCAGTCCAATATATATTCGACTCTTCGTTATTATTAGGTGAGTCAATGGGATTTGTGCTAGAGGTAGACATCTATCACACAATATCAAACATGTTAAGAGATTAATATATCACATAATATATACATGTTAATAAAATATAGTTTCCAACAAAAATGTTAAGCAATCATTTTTAAAGAAAACACGGTCGAAGTCCAGACTCACTAATGCATCCTAACAAACTCGATAAGACACACTAATGCAAATTTTCTGGTTCTCTAAGACCAACGCTCGGATACCAATCGGGAAAAGAAGAGTTCCCATACCTTTGGATCAGATGCTGCCTAACTGAGTTAGCTAGTTGGACCCTTTCCAAAGGCTCCCAATCGATTACCCTCGGTAATTCTACATTTTTTGGTACCAGTTTAAATTTGTTACTTTGGTACGTCGGGTAATCTCTCCAACTTCGATCAAATCTCAAATTGGGATGCAACTGTTCTTCATGAATTGTTGGGTGTTCTATTATTGGATGAATCGGAAATTGTACGTAGGCATTAACATATTCTTGTTGTGGATCATAATATGGTATGTGTTGATCATTATGATATTGTTGTTCTTGTTATTATTCATGTTCAGGTTCTGGTTCATATTGTGGCTCATATTGCATTTCTGGTTGTGGTTCGTTTTCAGGTTGTGTGGATGATGATGATGCATCGCCAGATTCAGTATATTTCTGCAAAATACACTAAACACAAAATTTGTGCATCCAAATATGCATTAGTGTTAGCAAAATAACAACTTGAAACAATTACAATAACATGTTTAATCCATATTAAACTCATACTCATTTTCATATTTTTATCAATTCTACACTTTTTCAAATAAGCATATATGAAAATGTTTACAAAGTTCTTAAGCATTTAACTCAAATAACATGTCAAAATAATCATTTCTAGCAATTAAACAAGTTTCAAATGGCATTTACATCAATTTAATCGAGTTCATGAATTTTAGACCTAAAAAGTCTACTTTAATTCTCAAAAATCATGTTTAGGATCAAAGTTTGGATCATTTAGCTACCTAAACATGCTACACTACTTAATTTAGCAATAATTCATGACAAAAATCGGCCATAACCTGTTTATATCAAAAAGCCCCAAATTGCTCAAGAACACAAACCCTAGATTCCTAATTTTTTTGAAGTTTAAGGCTTCTAATCATGTTAAATAGCATCAATCTAGGTTGTACATGCATAATATACTAACAATTTAACTCTAACTACACTAGAAATTAACAAAATTAAATTAGGTAAAATTTAGCTAAAGAACACTAAAATTCGAATTTAAAGAGTTTTAGAGGTGAAATCTTTACCTTTCTGCTTCTCCATCTGAGAAAAGACATGATTGTAGCGGATTATTGTGACAAATTTGGTGAAATTTGGTTGAAAAATGGTGATTTGAGGAGTGTTTTAGTGTGTGTGTTTGTGTTTGTGTATGTGTGTTGTGTGAGACAGAACAGCGAGCTGGGAAATTTTATCCTGCCCAGTTTTTTATCACCATGCGATCGCATGGTTTTGCAGTACAAATTCCATGCGATCGCATGGGGTCATTTTCTTTCTTTTTTTTTTTTTTTATAAAAAACCTTTAACTAAGAAAACATAAATTAATAAATTTTAAAAATTTGTTTCTTTTAGAATGAGGGCGTTTCGGATCGTTGTCCTAGTTCGTCTCTCGACAAAATTTTAAAATTTGTCACTTTTTAAGTGTCGTTTTAAAAGCAAAGATTTTTGGGTTTTTTAATATTTTTGGCATACTTTAATTCAATAAGATTAAAAATAATGATAATAAAATTTCTCGTCCCGCCCTCGGGTAAAGTAATTTCGGTTCAACGACCTAGTCTTCAACTCACGATGAATTTTTAGAAATCACATTTTTAACTTAATGAAATAAAGTACATTTTTTTTATAAAAAATTCACACCAAACTTAAATTTAAAATGCATAGAATTAAAAATTCATATTATTAATATTTTTGTACATTAATTTTACAAACTTATATTGAAAATATTGATTTTTAAAATATTTAAAAACTTAAATATATTGATTTTTTAAAAAAAAATTTATAATATTAATTTTAAAAACATGGTAAAGATAAAATTAAAAATCTTTTTGGTCTTTTATCCCACTTTAATCAATAAAATATTATCAAAAATATACGCCCCTCTTTTCGGTAAAGTAATTTCGGTTCCATAACCTAGTTTTACTTCTGACGAATTTTTAAAATATTTTAGGTTGATTGATTAAAGATATTTATACCTTAAGAATAAACGGTAAATTTCGCAGTGATGTAATAAATTTTTGTATGATATCAATAATTTCGGTTTCGCATACCTAATTTTATTGAATATCAATTTAATAATTTATAGCAAACGATTCAGCGTTTATTATCAAAAGGTTAAAAGCAATAAAATTAAATAAAAACTGTACATACTTACCTGTGAGACAGAATTCTCAGAGACCTGCTTTAGCCGACTCATAGGAGAGTCGTGTGATTTGTTTTTCCATAGCTACATAAGTATAACCTCGATTCTTCAATAACTTTTCTTCTAAACACATGAACGGCCCTTCTCTGCATAGAGTAACAGATTCGGTATTTGAATATGTTTGATTGTTCGAACATTTACCTTCATGTGACTATTTTCTGCATTTATGACATCTTTCAAGGTGTCGTGCTCTTCTTTTTGTTGCGGATTTTGATTTTCCTTTACCAAAATGTGTTTTATGATGATCTTTCCTGAGTTCTTTCCTCACTTCGTCCATTTGGCCTCTTATGAATGATACCAGTTCACTCGAGAAGATGTTATTATTACGTTTAGTAATCATAGCGTGTAGTAGTAGACCATGGTTCAGATCAAAGTAATTCTTCATCTCGTAAAATCTAAAAGAAATAAAAATTCAGAATGGAGGGAGAAGACTAGTTCTTTAGGGTTTGCTAGGGAACGACCATTCGGATTCCATTCTCGAGAACTACACGAAAACAGAATATCTATCTCTAACAGAAATATATATTATCCTTAAAAAGACTTGATTCTCCCCACACTTAGTTAGATGTGGTGTCGAAATTGTGATTAACTTCGTTTTCAATTGGACTATCAACAACTTGTATATCTCTGACTTTTGCTTCAAGCGAATTGTTGATTTCTTCTGTAACTTTCACAAATTCTACTAACATTACCTTTTCTTTAGGCGACAAATTGGATACTAATCGGTTACATAACTTAAAGTTCCCCTTAATCCTAGCATCTTGAATCCATTTATAAAGTTTCTTCGTTGAACTGTTGAAAATGGGTTCATCTAATTTCGTATTAACAACGGGGTTCTTTGTTATCAGGTCATCATTGGTTGTTGCTTCATCTTCCTCACACTTAGGCGTTTTTATTGGTTCAACAGTTTTGGTTGGTGGAGATCTAAACTTTCGGTTCACAAAGGTGACCGATTTGTCATCATCCCTTAGTGTCATTCTACCTTCTCTTACATCAATGAATGCCTCGGTGGTTGCTAAAAATGGGCGACCTAAAATTAGAGGAATATCAAGGTCTTCCTCCATATTAATAACTATGAAGTTTGCAACAAAGGTCAAACTTCCCACTTTAACAAGTAAATTGTTTGCTATTTCAACCAGGTGTTTAATGGTTTGATCAAATAATTGAACACCTATTCTGGTTGGTCTTAATTTACCCACACCAAATTTTTTGTATAAGGAAATAGGCATAAAATTTGCACTTACTCCTAAATCTGCGAGTCCATTATACATAGCACCATCATTAAGTAAGCAAGAACTGATAAATTCACCTGGGTCTCCTACTTTAGTAAGTAGAGTTGGTTTGTTAACCTTTTTCAAGTGATCTTTTCTTGGTTCTTTCACTTCTACTTGAACTTCTTGTTCACATTTTTCTTCGTTTCTTGGAATGGGAGGTTTGTATAGGAATTCTTCTTCATCACTCCAATTTTAAGCTTCACCGTCTTCCAATTTTTGTTTTTCATATGTTGTTGATAACATATTTATGTTTTCATTCTGAGGGTTTTCTTGGGTGATGAAATTATGATTGACTTCATTGTCAACTTCCATCGGACCATGTATGTAATGTTTAACTCTGTGACCATTAACTTTAAATTCAATCCCATTTGAAATTATCAACTCTATTGTTCCGTATGGGAAAACTCTTTTAACTATGAATGGTCCAGACCATCTAGATTTCAATTTTCCAGGAAATAGCTTGAATCGTGAATTGAAAAGAAGAACTATGTCTCATTCTTTAAATTCTTTTGAACTTCTGATTCTTTTATCATACCATTTCTTCGTTCTTTCTTTATAGATTAACGAATTTTCATATGCTTCATGTCTTAATTCTTCTAATTCGTTTAATTGACTTAACCGTAGACGTCCAGCTTCATGTAAATCAAGATTACATGTCTTCAAAGCCCAAAATGCTTTGTGCTCAATTTCTACTGGAAGGTGACATGCTTTTACATAAACGAGTTTAAAAGGTGTGGTTTCAATTGGAGTTTTGTAGGCTGTTCTAAAAGCCCATAGTGCATCCTCCAATTTCATGGACCATTCCTTCGGATTTGATCCTACGGTTTTCTCTAGAATACGTTTTAAAGCTCGGTTGGTATTTTCAACTTGTCCACTTATTTGTGGATGATAAGCAGTGGAGATTTTATGAGTTACTCCATATCTTTTGAGAACTTTCTCAAGTTGATTATTACAAAAATGAGTACCCCGATCACTTATTAAAGCTGTTGGTGTTCCGAACCTAGCAAAAACACGTTTTAAAAAGTTGACTACAACTCGTGCATCGTTAGTTGGGAGAGCTTGTGCTTCCGCCCATTTAGATACATAATCAATGGCAACGAGAATGTAGAAATTATTATGAGATTTTGGAAATGGACCCATAAAGTCAATACCCCAAATGTCAAATACTTCACATACTTGAATGACATTTTGTGGCATTTCATCACGTTGACTTATTTTTCCGACCCTTTGACAAGCATCACAGGATTTACAAAGAAGGTGTGCGTCTTTGAAAATTGTAGGCCAATAGAATCCAGCATCGTAAACTTTTCTTGCTGTGAGTTGAGGCCCATAATGCCCTCATGTTGGTCCTGTGTAACAATGGTTTAAGATTTGACTGGCTTCATCCCCGAATACACATCGGCGTATTATTCCATCGGGATAACTTTTAAACAAATGTGGATCTTCCTAGAAATAGTGTTTTATATCACTAAAAAATTTCTTTCGTTTTTGGTACGACAACCCTTTTTCAAGGAATCCACATACTAAATAGTTTGCATAGTCTGCAAACAATGAAATTTCATTATAATCTATCTTCAATAGATATTCATCAGGAAAGTTATATTGTATGGCCGATTCATTTAGAACTTCTAATTCAGGATTTTCAAGACGAGAAAGATGATCAGCTGCGAGATTTTCTGCTCCCTTTTTGTCTCGGATTTCAATATCGAACTCTTGTAAGAGTAAGATCTAACGGATTAATCGTGATTTTGCATCTTGTTTCGAAAATAGATATCTAAGAGCAGAATGGTCGGTATAGACTACCGTTTTAGCTAGAACGAGATATGAACGAAATTTGTCAAAAGCAAAGACAATAGCAAAGAGTTCTTTTTCAGTAGTTGTGTAACTCGTTTGTGCTCCTTGTAATGTCTTACTAGCGTAATAAATAGGTTGAAATCATTTTTCAATCCTTTGTCCTAAAACGGCTCCCATTGCAAAATCACTTGCATCGCACATAAGTTCAAATGGTAGATTCCAATTTGGAGTTATCATGATTGGCGCATTCGTGAGTTTTTCTTTAAGAATATTAAAAGATTTGATGCATTCATCTGAAAAGATAAATGGGGCATCCTTTTCAAGGAGTTTATTCATAGGAGTGACAATTTTGGAAAAATCTTTTATGAAACGTCGGTAAAACCGGCATGCCCTAGAAAACTCCTAACTCCTCTAACATTGGTGGGATGTGGAAGTTTAGCAATTACATCTACTTTAGCTCTATCCGCTTCAATTCCTTCCTTTGAAATTTTGTGACCAAGAACGATGCCTTCTCTAACCATGAAATGGCATTTTTTCCAATTAAGTACTAGATTTGATTGTTCGCATCTAATAAGCATTCGTTCAAGATTAACTAGACATGTTTCAAAAGTATCACCGAAGACTGAAAAGTCATCCATGAAAACTTCCATGCATTCTTCTATCATGTCGTGAAAAATCGCTATCATGCACCTTTGAAAGGTTGCAGGGACGTTGCAAAGTCCAAATGGCATGCATTTATAAGCAAAAGTACCATAAGGTCACGTGAATGTGGTTTTCTCTTGGTCCTCAGGTGCTATTGGAATTTGAAAGTATCCGGAGAAACCGTCAAGAAAACAATAGTAACTGTTTCCGGCTAATCTTTCCAATATTTGATCAATGAAAGGTAAGGGAAAGTGATCTTTTCTGGTGGCGTCATTTAATTTTCTATAATCAATACAGACACGCCATCCTGTTACAGTCCTAGTAGGAATAAGCTCATTTTTCTCATTTGTGATGACAGTCAAGCCACCCTTCTTAGGTACGCATTAAACTGGGCGTACCCATGGACTATCAGAGATTGGATAAATTAAACTTGCATCTAGCAGTTTAATAATTTCTTTCTTAACAAAATTTTGCATATTAGGATTTAGTCTTCGTTGGCGTTGCACATACGTTTTATGACCTTCTTCCATAAGGATTTTATGTGTGCAATACGAAGGACTTATGCCTTTAATGTCATGAATCTTCCATGCAATAGCTGGTTTATGAGCTTTTAGCATAGAAATGAGTTGAGATTTTTCATTTTCAGTAAGAGAAGACGATATTATTACAGGTAATTCTGATTCACCATGTAAATAAGCATATTTCAAATGGTTTGGAAGTGGCTTTAACTCTAATGTCAGTGGTTCTTCTATTGATGATTTGTATCGATATCTGTCTTCCTCTTTTAGCATTTGAATTTCTTCTGTTGTTGGTTCATATCCATTAGCCATGAGTGTAGCTAACATTTCAGCTTCATTAATTGGTTCAGTTCCTTCTCCTAAAGAACATTCTCCTGTTCCTTGTAATTCTGGAAATTCTCCTAACAATTATGGATGTGAATCTATAGTTTGAATGTAATAATATGTATCATCTGAAGATTGTGGTTGTTGCATGGCTCTATCAATAGAAAAGGTAACACTCTCGTCCTCTATACTTAGGGTCAGTTTCTTACCAAACAAGTCTATTATTGCTTTAGCCGTGTTTAAGAATGGTCTTCCTAATATGAGAGGAACTCGAGAATCTTCTTCCATGTCCAGAATAACAAAATCTACTGGAAATAATAAAGTACCAACTTTAACTAGCATGTTTTCCATTATCCCTCTAGGATATTTTACTGATCAATCAACTAGTTGTATGCTTATTCGTGTTGGTTTCAATTCTCCGAGATCTAGTTTAGCGTATAGTGAATACGGCATTAGATTTATACTAGCACCTAAGTCTGACAATGCTTCTATTGAACTAAGACTACCCAGAAAATATGGAATTGTGAAACTTCCTGGACCTGATAATTTTTCTGGTATCTTATTCAACAGCACTGCAGAACAATTAGCATTCATAGTAACAGCCGAGAGTTCTTCCATTTTCTTTCTATTTGTGATTAGATCTTTCATAAATTTAGCATATCTTGGCATTCCTGAAATTACATCAATGAAAGGAAGATTTACATTTATTTGTTTAAACATATCCAAGAATTTGGATTGTTCGGCTTCAAGTCTTTCTTTTCTCATTTTACT
This sequence comes from Rutidosis leptorrhynchoides, assembly GCF_046630445.1. NCBI lineage: Eukaryota > Viridiplantae > Streptophyta > Magnoliopsida > Asterales > Asteraceae > Rutidosis > Rutidosis leptorrhynchoides. Next base: position 58,995,344 of record NC_092339.1, read on the forward strand.
CGGGTAAGGAAGTGGTGGTTGATATGGTTTAACATAAGATTTAGCCTTAACTGTGTTATCTTCATTAACCTTTTCAACTACCGGTTCTAATTCCTTCTCTTGTTCAGGTTGTGGTTCTTGTGGAGTAGGAATAGAGTCATCAGAAATTACAGGTATTTCAGGTGGTTTAAGTGTAATACCACTTCTTGTGGTAATGGCTTTAGCTATTTCATTTCGGGGGTTAGCATTTGTATCACTAGGTAGACTTCCCGGTTTTCTTTCACCTATTAACCTTGCTAGGTTGCTTACTTCTTGTTCCAGATTTTGAATAGAAGCTTGTTGATTTCTAAATGCTTGAGCATTTTGTTCATTAGTTTGTTTCTGAGATGTGAAAAATTGCGTTTGAGATTCAACTAGCTTCGACATCATGTCTTCTAAATTTGGCTTTTTATCATCGGTTTGTGGTGGTTTAATTGGAAAAATAGGTCTTTGCTGATTGTAAGTATTATTGGATACTTGTTGATTGCTAGGACCTTGTTGGTTGTTGTATGGAACATTTCGGTTATATTTCTGATTTTGATTGTAGATTGGTCTTGGCGGTTGATATTTATTCTGATAATTATTTCCAGGCCTTTGGTTCATGTATGAAACATTCTCTCTTTGTTCCATTGTTTGTTCAATACTGAGACAATCTTTTGTCAAATGTGATCCTCCACACTGCTCACAACTAATTTGTATTGAGTGAATATCTTTAGTCATCTTTTCCATTCGTCTCTCGACAGCATCTATCTTTGCTGAAATGGAATCAAAGTCATGGCTAGAATCGGCTTTAGCCGCTTTAGATGATCTAACGATATCTTTTTCTTGGTGCCACTCATGTGAGTGGGAAGCAGTGTTATCAATAATTTTATAAGCTTCCGTTGCGGTTTTCTTCATAATGGAACCACCAGCTGCTATATCGATGTCTTTTCTTGTAGTGATGTCGCATCCTTGGTAGAATATTTGTACTATTTGGTAAGTGTCTAAACCATGTTGCGGACATCCTCTTAATAACTTTCCAAATCTTGCCCATGCCTCATATAGAGTTTCATTTGGCTTTTGCTTGAACGTAACTATTTCTCCTTGAAGTCTCACGGCTTTAGATGCCGGAAAGAATTGTTTAAGAAAATTTTCAACTAAGACATCCCATGTATCAATCGCCCCTTCAGGTAACGATTCTAACCAATCTTTGGCTTCTCCCTTTAAAGTCCAGGGAAATAACATGAGATATATCTGTTCATCCTCTACTTCTCTTATTTTAAATAGAGTACAGATCCTATTAAAGGTTCGAAGATGTTCATTTGGATCTTCCTTCGGCGCACCACTAAATTGGCATTGATTAGTTACCATGTGTAGGATTTGTCCTTTGATTTCATAATCTGGTGCATTAATGTCTGGTTGAGTAATTGCATGACCTTGGCCAGTGCGTTTAGCTCTCATTCGGTCTTCCATACTTAGAGGTTCCAAATTCTCCATGATTGAATTTGTTGAATCTGAATCACTAGAGGATTCTGATTTAAGGGTTTCTTCCTCGACAATCTCTGGATGAGTGATTTGTGGTTCAGGAGGAATGATTAGTGGTTCCGGATCTCTGAATTGTCCCTGAATATCCTCCGGATTCTCAATTGTGAGGTCGGGTTCAAAAAATGGATTATCGAAAATTTGAATTGGAGTACTTGGTCGACTAGATGACGATTCTAAAGAAAAATCAACGGCGACAATATTGGCGAGATGTCTTGATCGAGTTACAGGTGGTGAACGTTTTTCTCGGTGCATTTACTGAATATCCTATTAGTTATAAAAGAAAAAAAATTATATAAGTTATCAGATTAATAGACTTTTCTGATTTTGCCCACATTTCGAATAGCCAATAGATGCAGCAGGTAGCCAGGACCCTTTAAATCAGAAGCACAAAACTCGCCACTAACAAATCCAACTATTACTACGAACCAGAAAATTTTGGATGTCTATCAATTTAACTGCTTAAAATAATTTTTCGTTTTGAAATTTTAGAGAAGAAATAGAAAATTCTATGTCCTAAAAACTAGAGCGTCAAGAAATAAGAAAGAAAAAGAGCGCGTCGAAAATCGTCGGAAAAAAATAAAAGGTCGAAAAATAAGTGTCGAAAAATAATAAAATGTAGCGTCGAAACTTAAAAGTCTAAAAGTTGTGTCTAAAGGTATTAAAGCTTAAAGGAATTCTATATCCAAAACGGCAATAACTTAAAAAGGTTCTAAAATCTTAAAAAGGCGTCACAAAATTCTAAAGCACCTAAATCTTAGTCTAAAGAAAAAGCACTTAAGGGATTTTACGGCAAAGCCTAAAAATTTAGAAATAAAAATAACTACGGCTAAAACTAATCTTAAAACTAATTACGAACGATAAAAATACAAATATTACGAATAAAAAGATATAGAATATAAAAATAAAACTTAAAGTTGTAAAAATACAATTTTTATAAAAATACAATTTTTTATTATTATTTTATAAAAGTATTAAGTTTATATATTTAATAAAACTAATTATAACTTAAAAATACAAATTAAATAAAACTAAAAATAATTAATGTTAAAACAAAACCCTAATCTAAATTAATTAATAATAATTATATATCAATCAATCCCTAATTCGATTTAGCTGATGTACAGGCCTGTCAAATCAGCTCATGCGATCGCATGAGCTGAGTGTTGTAAATCCATGCGATCGCATGGTTCGTGGATCCAGGCCAGATGTTGGGCTGCTACAGTTGTGCCCGATTACTTTTATTCTTTTTTTCCTGTTTTTATATTTATATAAAATATTTATATAAATTAAATAAAACTTATATTTAAAAACTAAAATAGAAATAAAAATACTTTATAATTTTATATATTTTGAACAACTCTTAAAAATATATATATATTTTGTTTTTCTTTTTATATTTTTGTATTTTTAATATTTAAAACGTATTTTTACAAAAAGAAATTAAAACTTAATAAAAATATTTTTATATATATATATAGCGTTTCGCTTCCGGCGTTTAAGAGGTCCCCGACAGCGGCGCCAAAAATACTTGATGTGTGCAGGGTAGTGTATGAAATAGTTATATTTTTATTACGAAATACTATTAAATACAATACAATTTTACACAAGTTATTTATTTATTTATAGAGTGGATATACCTAAACCTTGCTACAACACTTATAGACAGTGTACCTAATCGTACAGTAGTGTAGTTTTTAGTAAGTCCGGTTCGTTCCATAGGAAGCTAGCCAGGTTTAACGCTATATTTTTTAAACTATAATTGTAAAAATATAAATATATATATAAGTATTATTATTATTATTATTATAAAAGGGGATTTTTACCGTTTCATGACCGGTTTGTCGATTTTAAAACTTTAGTCGCAATTAAAATCTAATGTAAAATATTAAATATACAAATGACTTAATTTAAAGCGTAAAGTAAATAACGATAATAAAAATGCGATAATTTAAAGTGCGATAAATAAAATGACGATAAATAAAATTGCGATAATTAAAAAGTACGATAATTAAAAAGACGATAAATAAAATTGCGATGAAATATGAAATAAAGGAATTATGCTTATTTAAACTTCCGTAATTATGATGTTTGACATGTTAATTTTAATTTATTACCATGGGTTAATTGTCCTTTGTCCTGGATTATTCGACATGTCCAAGCTCGAGTTGTAATTTTGATTTTCAGAAAACAAATCGGTTTGTAATTTTGATCAAAATATTTTCTCGTTCAAGCTCGAGTTTAGATATCATCGAATTTCATGAGTTTGAATTCTCAATCTTTAAGGTCAATCTCAAGGATTGAGTAATATCAGGCTTAAAAGCTGATTTTTGATCTTTAAGGAGATTATCCTTTCTGGGGATCTGATTCATTAGTCTTATAAGCTAATTTGAACGGTGCCCCCCATTGTACGAGACAGATCCTCTCATGGTTAGGATAAGTCTGACCACTTGGCGACCCTGTTTGATGCTGAGGTCCGTGGATTTCCAGCTGATTTTTGAGAAAACTTTTCAAGGTTTTTCGTAGACTCTACAACTGGTCTGGACGACAACTTCCTGACTTAAATCAAGAAGCGCGTGTATTTTTCTCTCGGAAGACTTTACTTCCTTTTAAATTTCATTTATATTACAATAAACTGGGTAAAACTGATTAATATCGTCTAAAAAAAAAAGTATCTTCAATTATTTGTACAAAAATATGTGATATATGTTCTAAATAACTTGGTAAATTTTTTCCACACTTGGCTTTTATTTTCCTTTCTTTGCCTTTTTATTTTCCTCTATTCCATTTTAAATGAATTCTAACATTTTGGGTTGTTTCTCAATTTATGTCCTTTTCGAGGTAACAATAATTTCGGTGTTAACACCTAGTTTTATCGTTCATAAATATGTATAAACATAATTTTGAGTTCATTTAGTTGAAAATTTTGAAATTTTTTACTAGAATTGGGTAGTCAGTATATAAGACTAGGGCTGTTCTTTATTATCAGAGAGCACTAGATTCTAATACAACTACTGCATTACTCGTATTTTTAATGGTAACCAAGTTGTTAAATTAAAATTTTAAAAATCCGAAAGAATTTAACCCCTTCCCACACTTAAGATCTTGTAATGCCCTCAATTGCAAAAAATCAGTAACAATTTAAATTATTGAGGGTGATTAGCGTAGAAAAATGATTAAATTTTACCAAAGTTTTCAAACATATTGACGTTTGTTTGTTGAATGATAAATGGTGCACATCATTTGTTCATTCCTGCAGTTGTTATTTCACATTTATTTTGCATCTTGTCGTCAAAATTAGTTGCTTTTGCGGAACTTAATGCCAGTCTTTTGAAAATGCGCTGTTTTACCCTGTTGTGTACAATTGACAATATACATACATACAAATAATAACATGCATGGTAATTTGAAATGGGACTTAACATCCCACTTTCAAATTATAAATACGAAATATTAGTAACAAAATAAAAAAATGTTAAAAATTACATAAAAGTATCACGATGTTATATGTTTTAAACATAAGTAAATAAAAATAATAAAAGATAAAAATTACCAACGGGAACTGTATCAATCTGGATAGGGGTTCCAGTTCATGTCGTCGGTCGGGTTCCACGGTTGGTTATAGGTGTACTGATAGGCTTGGTTGGGGTCGTAGAGAATAAATGGTGGTCGTATATCGGGCTGGTGTGGCGGATAGTAAGCAGGTCGGGTCGGTACATAGTTATTTGGTGTAGTGACCCGAACTTTTCCATGTATATATATATTAATTGAGATTGATATTTACATGATTAAATGTTTCCAACATGTTAAGCAATCAAACTTGTTAAGACTTGATTAATTGAAATATGTTTCATATAGACAATTGACCACCCAAGTTGACCGGCGATTCACGAACGTTAAAACTTGTAAAAACGACATGACGATATATATATGGATATACATATGGTTAACATGAGATTATGATAAGTAAGTATCTCCATAAGTATATTAACAATGAGTTATATACATATAAACAAGACTACTAACTTAAGGATTTCGAAACAAGACATATATGTAACGATTATAGTTGTAACGACATTTAAATGTATATATATCATATTAAGATATATTAATATATCATAATATCATGATAATATAAAAATTTAACATCTCATTAGATATAATAAACAATGGGTTAACAACATTAATTGAGATCGTTAACTTAAAGGTTTCAAAACAACACTTACATGTAACGACTAACGATGACTTAACGACTCAGTTAAAATGTATATACATGTAGTGTATTTAGATGTATTAAAATACTTTTGGAAGACTTCAAGACATATATCAAAACACTCATACTTAATGAAAATGGTTATAGTTACTCTCCCATTCTTTTCTTTCATCAAGAATTCTAGTCGTATTCTTACCCGTATTATACACAGCTTCAAAACGTACTTACTATGGGTATATACCAATAGGAACTAGCATGGGATTCCACTATTGATTATGTCATGTATGACTAATCAATTTTAACTTCTACCATGAGCTAGTCAACTAACTAGAACTCCTTTTAACCCCACTCACCACTCACCAATTACCACTCATCATTCACTCCATTTCACTTCCAATTCTCTTTCTAATTCTCTCTCAACACACACACACACACACACACACACACACACTATTATGAACGTATTTTTCCAGTAGTTAATCATCATCTTCATCAAAAATCACTTCAATAATCAAGCTATAATCATCATAGGAAGAACACTTCAAGAATACTTCAAAAATCCCTTCAAGTTTACTAATTTACTTCCAAGCTTTCTAATCCATTCCAAGTAATCATCTAAGATCAAGAAACCTTTGTTATATACAGTAGGTTATCTTTCTTATTCAAGGTAATATTCATATTCAAACTTTGATTCAATTTCTATAACTATAAACTATCTTAATTCGAGTAAAAATCTTACTTGAACTTGTTTTTGTGTCATGATCCTACTTCAAGAACTTTCAAGTCATCCAAGATCCTTTGGAGCTAGATCATTTCTTGTCACTTCCAGTAGGTTTACCTACTAAACTTGAGGTAGTAATGATGTTCATAACATCATTCGATTCATATATATAAAACTATCTTATTCGAAGGTTTAAACTCGTAATCACTAGAACATAGTTTAGTTAATTCTAAACTTGTTCGCAAACAAAAGTTAATCCTTCTAACTTGACTTTTAAAATTAACTAAACACATGTGCTATATCTATATGATATGCTAACTTAATGATTTAAAACCTGGAAACACGAAAAACACCGTAAAACCGGATTTACGCCGTCGTAGTAACACCGCGGGCTGTTTTGGGTTAGTTAATTAAAAACTATGATAAACTTTGATTTAAAAGTTGTTATTCTGAGAAAATGATTTTTATTATGAACATGAAACTATATCCAAAAATTATGGTTAAACTCAAAGTGGAAGTATGTTTTCTAAAATGGTCATCTAGACGTCGTTCTTTCGACTGAAATGACTACCTTTACAAAAACGACTTGTAACTTATTTTTCTGACTATAAACCTATACTTTTTCTGTTTAGATTCATAAAATAGAGTTCAATATGAAACCATAGCAATTTGATTCACTCAAAACGGATTTAAAATGAAGAAGTTATGGGTAAAACAAGATTGGATAATTTTTCTCATTTTAGCTACGTGAAAATTGGTAACAAATTTATTCCAACCATAACTTAATCAACTTGTATTGTATATTATGTAATCTTGAGATACCATAGACACGTATACAATGTTTTGACCTATCATGTCGACACATCTATATATATTTCGGAACAACCATAGACACTCTATATGTGAATGTTGGAGTTAGCTATACAGGGTTGAGGTTGATTCCAAAATATATATAGTTTGAGTTGTGATCAATACTGAGATACGTATACACTGGGTCGTGGATTGATTCAAGATAATATTTATCGATTTATTTCTGTACATCTAACTGTGGACAACTAGTTGTAGGTTACTAACGAGGACAGCTGACTTAATAAACTTAAAACATCAAAATATATTAAAAGTGTTGTAAATATATTTTGAACATACTTTAATATATATGTATATATTATTATAGGTTCGTGAATCAGCAGTGGCTAAGTCTTACTTCTCGACGAAGTAAAAATCTGTGAAAGTGAGTTATAGTCCCACTTTTAAAATCTAATATTTTTGGGATGAGAATACATGCAGGTTTTATAAATGATTTACAAAATGGACACAAGTATGTGAAACTACATTCTATGGTTGAATTATCGAAATCGAATATGCCCTTTTTTATTAAGTCTGGTAATCTAAGAATTAGGGAACAGACACCCTAATTGACGCGAATCCTAAAGATAGATCTATTGGGCCTAACAAACCCCATCCAAAGTACCGGATGCTTTAGTACTTTGAAATTTATATCATATCCGAAGGGTGTCCCGGAATGATGGGGATATTCTTATATATGCATCTTGTTAATGTCGGTTACCAGGTGTTCACCATATGAATGATTTTTATCTCTATGTATGGGATGTGTATTGAAATATGAAATCTTGTGGTCTATTGTTACGATTTGATATATATATAGGTTAAACCTATAACTCACCAACATTTTTGTTGACGTTTAAAGCATGTTTATTCTCAGGTGAATATTAAGAGCTTCCGCTGTTGCATACTAAAATAAGGACAAGATTTGGAGTCCATGTTTGTATGATATTGTGTAAAAACTGCATTCAAGAAACTGATTTCGATGTAACATATTTGTATTGTAAACCATTATGTAATGGTCGTGTGTAAACAGGATATTTTAGATTATCATTATTTGATAATCTACGTAAAGCTTTTTAAACCTTTGTTTATGAAATAAAGGTTATGGTTTGTTTTAAAAATGAATGAAGTCTTTGAAAAACGTCTCATATAGAGGTCAAAACCTCGCAACGAAATCAATTAATATGGAACGTTTTTAATCAATAAGAACGGGACATTTCAGTTGGTATCCGAGCGTTGGTCTTAGAGAACCAGAATTTTGCATTAGTGTGTCTTATCGAGTTTGTTAGGATGCATTAGTGAGTCTGAACTTCGACCGTGTTTACTTGAAAAATGATTGCTTAACAAATTTTGTTGGAAACTATATATTTTTAACATGTGAATATTATGTGATATATTAATCTCTTAACGCGTTTGATATTATGTGATAGATGTCTACCTCTAGAACAAGTCCCATTGACTCACCTAATAATAATGAAGAGTCAAATGTAAATTGGAATGATTCGTGAACTGATTCACAAGTTCCCTAAGAGGAACCGGAAGAAGAGTCGGAACCAGAAGAAGAATCGGAACCGGAAGAAGAATCGGAACCGGATGAAGAAATAGAACCGGTGGGGGAAATAATAAAACGGTTAAGTAAAAGAAAATCCTCAACCAACCGACCAAGGTTAATTATGGTCAATGGTGTTTCCGCTAAGGAAGAAAAATATTGGGAGGATTACCAATTCTCCGATGAATCGGATTCTGACGAGAATTCCGATGATGTTATAGAAATTACCCCAACTGAATTTAAAAAGGCAAAAGAAAATAATAAGGGAAAGGGCATAAAAATAGAGAAATCTAATTCCAACCCCGATGAACTTTATATGTATCGTCAACCCCCGAAGTCCTTAAGTTGTAAAAATGAACCGGGAACCTCTAAACCACCAGGTTTTTCTAAACCAATGTGGAAAATGACGGCTCGTATTAGGGGAACATCATATATCCCTAGAAACTTGGCAAAACGAACCAAAACCGAAGAAGAAGAAACAAGCGAGTCGGAATAAGATAGTTGTATTCGTGTGGTGTAATATATGTAATATAGTGTGCTTATGCTTTATGATATATGTAAAAATTGCTTGTAATAATAAGTAATTTTTTTTATGAATCTAACTCTTGTCTATTTTACAGTATAAAAACACAAAATGGATAGACAACCCAATATTTTAAGAGACCTACCCGGAGACATGATTGATGAAATCTTGTCTAAAGTCAGTCAGAATTCTTCGGCACAACTATTTAAGGCGAGATCAGTTTGTAAGACATTCGAAGAACGTTCCAAGAATGCCTTGGTTTATAAAAGGCTTTCGTTCGAAAGATGGGGGATATCACATTGGGAAATCCATAAGTTACGATGTGTTTACTTTGACGCATATATTGCGGGGAACCCAAATGCTATCTTACGCAATGGGTTAAGAAATTATTTTGACTCAATATATCCGAATATTGGACTTCGTGATTTAGAAAAAGCGGCTAACATGCAACATAAAGAAGCATGTTATGCTTACGGATTAGTAATGTTCGCTTCTCACCAAAGTGAGAACAAGAACATCGGCCTACAACTATTAAACAAAACGTTCCCACAAGTGACGGAGTTGGTAATTGGGGTAAGAAATGAGGTTTTTAGATTGTTACGGGACTGTTGGACATTACGTAACCCTCGTCCCTTTGACGACGTTACAACACGCTGTCTTATGAATGGCCATAACGGTTATGTTCCACAAGACCAAGGATGGGAAGTTGTCCTAGTAAAACCAGAATGCATGACTTGTTTCTGGACGTATGAATTACGTGTCTTTATTGCCTTTGCTGAACGACTTGTGTACTAGCTAGAATTATCTTCACAACTATCTTGTATCAAAGTTATTGTGTACTATATTTCATGCTTAATGTAAAATAAGCAGTATTGTAAGTTTGTAAAATATTGTATAAAAGTTTGAACGCAAAATATTATTATAATCAGTTTTTCATATAGAATTGTAGTAGTTGAATTGTATATTAGCTACTAAGTATGAACTTAACGGGTAGGTACTACCCAAATTTAAACTTATAAAACGCTAATATGAAGAAAAAGCTTTTATAAATGAGTTCATATTATGCTACGAAATACTATTAACTACTCTTAATATTCTGTATGATTAACTTGTTCCATTTGACTATTTTGAAGGAAATGGCACCGACTACTCGACACACCGTGAATATGAATGAAGAGGAATTCCGTACTTTTCTAGCTTCAAACATAGCCGCAGTACAGGCTGCGCTACATACCAACAATAACCTTGGATCTAGCAGTACAGGAAATCGTGTAGGATGCACCTACAAAGAATTCACTGCCTGCAAACCTTTGGAATTTGATGGAACCGAAGGACCGATCGGATTGAAACGGTGGACCGAGAAGGTCGAATCGGTGTTTGCCATAAGTAAGTGTACTGAAGAGGACAAAGTAAAGTACGCTACGCATACCTTCACAGGTTCTGCGTTAACATGGTGGAATACCTATCTAGAGCAAGTGGGACAAGACGATGCGTACGCACTACCGTGGTCAGCATTCAAGCACTTGATGAACGAGAAGTACCGTCCCAGAACCGAGGTCAATAAGCTCAAGACAGAACTTAGAGGGTTACGAACCCAAGGATTTGATATTACCACATACAAAAGACGATTCACAGAATTGTGCCTATTGTGTCCGGGAGCATTCGAAGATGAGGAAGAGAAGATCGACGCGTTTGTGAAAGGATTATCGGAAAGAATCCAAGAAGATATAAGTTCACATGAGCCCGCCTCCATACAACAGGCATGTAGAATGGCTCACAAACTAGTGAACCAGATTGAAGAAAGAATTAAAGAACAGACTGCTGAAGAGGCCAATGTGAAGCAAGTCAAAAGAAAGTGGGAAGAAAACGGTGATAAGAATCACCAATACAACAACAACAGCAATTACAACAATAATCGCAACAATTATCCCAACAATCGCAACATCAATCGCAATTACAACAAACGGCCCAACAACAACAACAACAACAACAACAACAACAACAGCAACTACAACAATCATCCCAACAACAATAATAACCGCAACAACAACAACAATCAGAAGCAGCTATGCCAAAGGTGTGAAAAGTATCACTCGGGGTTCTGCACCAAATTTTGCAATAAGTGTAAAAGAAATGGTCATAGCGCGGTGAAGTGTGAGGTCTACGGACCAGGGGTTAATAGAACGAAAGGAACAAATGGTGTCGGAACGAGTAATGGCAGAGCAAGTAGTGTCGGAGCAAGTTATGCCAATGTAGTTTGTTATAAATGTGGAAAACCGGGCCACATTATTAGAAATTGCCCGAACCAGGAGAACACGAATGGACAAGGCCGCGGAAGAGTTTTCAATATTAATGCGGCAGAGGCACAGTAAGACCCAGAGCTTGTTACGGGTACGTTTCTTATTGACAATAAATCTGCTTACGTTTTATTTGATTCGGGTGCGGATAGAAGCTATATGAGTAGAGATTTTTGTGCTAAATTAAGTTGTCCATTGACGCCTTTGGATAGTAAATTTTTACTCGAATTAGCAAATGGTAAATTAATTTCAGCAGATAATATATGTCGGAATCGAGAAATTAAACTGGTTAGCGAAACATTTAAGATTGACTTGATACCAGTAGAGTTAGGGAGTTTTGATGTGATAATCGGTATGGACTGGTTGAAAGAAGTGAAAGCAGAGATCGTTTGTTACAAAAATGAAATTCGCATTATACGAGAAAAAGGAAAACCCTTAATGGTGTACGGAGAAAAGGGCAACACGAAGCTACATCTTATTAGTAATTTGAAGGCACAAAAACTAATAAGAAAAGGTTGCTATGCTGTTCTAGCACACGTCGAGAAAGTACAAACTGAAGAAAAGAGCATCAATGATGTTCCCGTCGCAAAAGAATTTCCCGATGTATTTCCGAAAGAATTACCGGGATTACCCCCACATCGATCCGTTGAATTTCAAATAGATCTTGTACCAGGAGCTGCACCAATAGCTCGTGCTCCTTACAGACTCGCACCCAGCGAGATGAAAGAACTGCAAAGCCAATTACAAGAACTTTTAGAGCATGATTTCATTTGACCAAGCACATCACTGTGGGGAGCTCCTGTTTTGTTTGTCAAGAAGAAAGATGGTACATTCAGGTTATGTATCGACTACCGAGAGTTGAACAAACTTACCATCAAGAACCGCTACCCACTACCGAGAATCGACGACTTATTTGATCAACTACAAGGCTCGTCTGTTTATTCAAAGATTGACTTACGTTCCGGGTATCATCAAATGCGGGTGAAAGAAGATGATATTCCAAAGACTACTTTCAGAACACATTACGGTCATTACGAGTTTATGGTCATGCCATTTGGTTTAACTAATGCACCAGCTGTGTTCATGGATCTTATGAACCGAGTGTGTGGACCATACCTTGACAAGTTTGTCATTGTTTTCATTGATGACATACTTATTTACTCAAAGAATGACCAAGAACACGGTGAACATTTGAGAAAGGTGTTAGAAGTATTGAGGAAGGAAGAATTGTACGCTAAATTTTCAAAGTGTGCATTTTGGTTGGAAGAAGTTCAATTTCTCGGTCACATAGTGAACAAAAAAGGTATTAAGGTAGATCCGGCAAAGATATAAACTGTTGAAAAGTGGGAAACCCCGAAAACTCCGAAACACATACGCCAGTTTTTGGGACTAGCTGGTTACTACAGAAGGTTCATCCAAGACTTTTCCAGAATAGCAAAACCCTTGACTGCATTAACGCATAAAGGGAAGAAATTTGAATGGAAGGATGAACAAGAGAAAGCGTTTCAGTTATTGAAGAAAAAGCTAACTACGACACCTATATTGTCATTGCCTGAAGGGAATGATGATTTTGTGATTTATTGTGACGCATCAAAGCAAGGTCTCGGTTGTGTATTAATGCAACGAACGAAGGTGATTGCTTATGCGTCTAGACAATTGAAGATTCACGAGCAAAATTATACGACGCATGATTTGGAATTAGGCGCGGTTGTTTTTGCATTAAAGACTTGGAGGCACTACTTATATGGGGTCAAAAGTATTATATATACCGACCACAAAAGTCTTCAACACATATTTAATCAGAAACAACTGAATATGAGGCAGCGTAGGTGGATTGAATTGTTGAATGATTACGACTTTGAGATTCGTTACCACTCGGGGAAGGCAAATGTAGTAGCCGATGCCTTGAGCAGGAAGGACAGAGAACCCATTCGAGTAAAATCTATGAATATAATGATTCATAATAACCTTACTACTCAAATAAAGGAGGCGCAACAAGGAGTTTTAAAAGAAGGAAATTTAAAGGATGAAATACCCAAAGGATCGGAGCAGCATCTTAATATTCGGGAAGACGGAACCCGGTATAGGGCTGAAAGGATTTGGGTACCAAAATTTGGAGATATGAGAGAAATGGTACTTAGAGAAGCTCATAAAACCAGATACTCAATACATCCTGGAACGGGGAAGATGTACAAGGATCTCAAGAAACATTTTTGGTGGCCGGGTATGAAAGCCGATGTTGCTAAATACGTAGGAGAATGTTTGACGTGTTCTAAGGTCATAGCTGAGCATCAGAAACCATCAGGTCTACTTCAACAACCCGAAATCCCAGAATGGAAATGGGAAAACATTACCATGGATTTCATCACTAAATTGCCAAGGACTGCAAGTGGTTTTGATACTATTTGGGTAATAGTTGATCGTCTCACCAAATAAGCACACTTCCTGCCAATAAGAGAAGATGACAAGATGGAGAAGTTAGCACGACTGTATTTAAAGGAAGTCGTCTCCAGACATGGAATACCAATCTCTATTATCTCTGATAGGGATGGCAGATTTATTTCAAGATTCTGGCAGACATTACAGCAAGCATTAGGAACTCGTCTAGACATGAGTACTGCCTATCATCCACAAAATGATGGGCAGAGCGAAAGGACGATACAAACGCTTGAAGACATGCTACGAGCATGTGTTATTGATTTCGGAAACAGTTGGGATCGACATCTACCGTTAGCAGAATTTTCCTACAACAACAGCTACCATTCAAGCATTGAGATGGCGCTGTTTGAAGCACTTTATGGTAGAAAGTGCAGGTCTCCGATTTGTTGGAGTGAAGTGGGGGATAGACAGATTATGGGTCCGGAGATTATACAAGAAACTACCGAGAAGATCATCCAAATTCAACAACGGTTGAAAACCGCCCAAAGTCGACAAAAGAGCTACGCTGACATTAAAAGAAAAGATATAGAATTTGAAATTGGAGAGATGGTCATGCTTAAAGTTGCACCTTGGAAAGGCGTTGTTCGATTTGGTAAACGAGGGAAATTAAATCCAAGATATATTGGACCATTCAAGATTATTGATCATGTCGGACCAGTAGCTTACCGACTTGAGTTACCTCAAAAACTAGCGGCTGTACATAACACTTTCCACGTCTCGAATTTGAAGAAATGTTTTGCTAAAGAAGATCTCACTATTCCGTTAGATGAAATCCAAATCAATGAAAAACTCCAATTCATCGAAGAACCCGTCGAAATAATGGATCGTGAGGTTAAAAGACTTAAGCAAAACAAGATACCAATTGTTAAGGTTCGATGAAATGCTCGTAGGGGACCCGAGTTCACTGGGAGCGTGAAGATCAGATGAAGAAGAAATATCCGCATCTATTTCCAGAAGATTCGTCAACACCTTCAACAGCTTAAAATTTCGGGACGAAATTTATTTAACGGGTAGGTACTGTAGTGACCCGAACTTTTCCATGTTTATATATATTAATTGAGATTGATATTTACGTGATTAAATGTTTCCAACATGTTAAGCAATCAAACTTGTTAAGACTTGATTAATTGAAATATGTTTCATATAGACAATTGACCACCCAAGTTGACTGGCGATTCACGAACGTTAAAACTTGTAAAAACGACATGACGATATATATATGGATATACATATGGTTAACATGAGATTATGATAAGTAAGTATCTCCATAAGTATATTAACAATGAGTTATATACATATAAACAAGACTACTAACTTAAGGATTTCGAAACAAGACATATATGTAACGATTATAGTTGTAACGACATTTAAATGTATATATATCATATTAAGATATATTAATATATCATAATATCATGATAATATAATAATTTAACATCTCATTAGATATAATAAACAATGAGTTAACAACATTAATTGAGATCGTTAACTTAAAGGTTTCAAAACAACACTTACATGTAACGACTAACGATGACTTAACGACTCAGTTAAAATGTATATACATGTAGTGTATTTAGATGTATTAAAATACTTTTAGAAGACTTCAAGACATATATCAAAACACTCATACTTAACGAAAATGGTTACAGTTACTCTCCCATTTTTTTCTTTCATCAAGAATTCTAGTCGTATTCTTACCCGTATTATACACAGCTTCAAAACGTACTTACTATGGGTATATACCAATAGGAACTAGCATGGGATTCCACTCTTGATTATGTCATGTATGACTAATCAATTTTAACTTCTACCATAAGCTAGTCAACTAACTAGAACTCCTTTTAACCCCACTCACCACTCACCAATTACCACTCATCATTCACTCCATTTCACTTCCAATTCTCATTCTAATTCTCTCTCAACACACACACACTATTATGAACGTATTTTTCCAGTAGTTAATCATCATCTTCATCAAAAATCACTTCAATAATCAAGCTATAATCATCATAGGAAGAACACTTCAAAAATCCCTTCAAGTTTACTAATTTACTTCCAAGCTTACTAATCCATTCCAAGTAATCATCTAAGATCAAGAAACCTTTGTTATATACAGTAGGTTATCTTTCTTATTCAAGGTAATATTCGTATTCAAACTTTGATTCAATTTCTATAACTATAAACTATCTTAATTCGAGTAAAAATCTTACTTGAACTTGTTTTTGTGTCATGATCCTACTTCAAGAACTTTCAAGCCATCCAAGATCCTTTGAAGCTAGATCATTTCTTGTCATTTCCAGTAGGTTTACCTACTAAACTTGAGGTAGTAATGATGTTCATAACATCATTCGATTCATATATATAAAACTATCTTATTCGAAGGTTTAAACTCGTAATCACTAGAACATAGTTTAGTTAATTCTAAACTTGTTCACAAACAAAAGTTAATCCTTCTAACTTGACTTTTAAAATTAACTAAACACATGTTCTATATCTATATGATATGCTAACTTAATGATTCAAAACCTGGAAACACGAAAAACACCGTAAAACCGGATTTACGCCGTCGTAGTAACACCGCGGGCTGTTTTGGGTTAGTTAATTAAAAACTATGATAAACTTTGATTTAAAAGTTGTTATTCTAAGAAAATGATTTTAATTATGAACATGAAACTATATCCAAAAATTATGGTTAAACTCAAAGTGGAAGTATGTTTTCTAAAATGGTCATCTAGACGTCGTTCTTTCGACTGAAATGACTACCTTTACAAAAAACGACTTGTAACTTATTTTTCTGACTATAAACCTATACTTTTTCTGTTTAGATTCATAAAATAGAGTTCAATATGAAACCATAGCAATTTGATTCACTCAAAACGGATTTAAAATGAAGAAGTTATGGGTAAAACAAGATTGGATAATTTTTCTCATTTTAGCTATGTGAAAATTGGTAACAAATCTATTCCAACCATAACTTAATCAACTTGTATTGTATATTATGTAATCTTGAGATACCATAGACACGTATACAATGTTTCGACCTATCATGTCGACACATCTATATATATTTCGGAACAACCATAGACACTCTATATGTGAATGTTGGAGTTAGCTATACAGGGTTGAGGTTGATTCCAAAATATATATAGTTTGAGTTGTGATCAATACTGAGATACGTATACACTGGGTCGTGGATTGATTCAAGATAATATTTATCGATTTATTTCTGTACATCTAACTATGGACAACTAGTTGTAGGTTACTAACGAGGACAGCTGACTTAATAAACTTAAAACATCAAAATATATTAAAAGTGTTGTAAATATATTTTGAACATACTCTAATATATATGTATATATTATTATAGGTTCGTGAATCAGCAGTGGCCAAGTCTTACTTCTCGACGAAGTAAAAATCTGTGAAAGTGAGTTATAGTCCCACTTTTAAAATCTAATATTTTTGGGATGAGAATACATGCATGTTTAATAAATGATTTACAAAATGGACACAAGTATGTGAAACTACATTCTATGGTTGAATATCGAAATCGAATATGCCCCTTTTTATTAAGTCTGGTAATCTAAGAATTAGGGAACAGACACCCTAATTGACGCGAATCCTAAAGATAGATCTATTGGGCCTAACAAACCCCATCCAAAGTACCGGATGCTTTAGTACTTCGAAATTTATATCATATCCGAAGGGTGTCCCGGAATGATGGGGATATTCTTATATATGCATCTTGTTAATGTCGGTTACCAGGTGTTCACCATATGAATGATTTTTATCTCTATGTATGGGATGTGTATTGAAATATGAAATCTTGTGGTCTATTGTTACGATTTGATATATATATATATATATATAGGTTAAACCTATAACTCACCAACATTTTTGTTGACGTTTAAAGCATGTTTATTCTTAGGTGAATATTAAGAGCTTCCACTGTTGCATACTAAAATAAGGACAAGATTTGGAGTCCATGTTTGTATGATATTGTGTAAAAACAGCATTCAAGAAACTGATTTCGATGTAACATATTTGTATTGTAAACCATTATGTAATGGTCGTGTGTAAACAGGATATTTTAGATTATCATTATTTGATAATCTACGTAAAGCTTTTTAAACCTTTGTTTATGAAATAAAGGTTATGGTTTGTTTTAAAAATGAATGCAGTCTTTGAAAAACGTCTCATATAGAGGTCAAAACCTCGCAACGAAATCAATTAATATGGAACGTTTTTAATCAATAAGAACGGGACATTTCATTTGGTACCTGAGGTGAAAGCTGGCTCATGATCTGATACTGATGATAGTGCCATCTATCATGCTGTTGTTGCCTGGAATGTTCGTACACATTCTCGGCATGCCACTGCTTGAACTGACTATGTCTAGCCTCGTTTGTCATTTCTACCTCATCTATACGCTGGTAAACGTCAGTAACAGCCTCCCTAATGACATTCCTAATGTCATTCGGTTCCTCCGTTTCCTCATCTGAACCTCTCTCTACCTGTGGATGACGACCCTCATATGGTACTGCCTGATTGCTACTGCTCTTTAATACCTTTGCACCCTGATAGACCCGCAATCCTAAAGTCTCAACCTGTTCCCTACATACCATCAGTGGACCCCCTTGATCCCTATCTACACCCAAATACTCTCCAATGAGAGTAACAAAAATACCTCCTCCTATTATTCCTCCCGTCCTGTATTCCTTCCACCATTTTAGACAGATAAAAACCAACACAGTAGGGAATATTAACAAAGCTTCTAGTGTTTCGAATACACTTAAGGTAAAATAAATCGTGTAGAGTCATTTTCTCCTTGTTGTTACCTCTTTGTGTAATCGAATTAGCTAAAAATCTATGTATAATACGAAGCTCTGCTTTGTTAATATCTAAATAGGAGTGTCTTCCTCCCTGCGTAAAAACATTATAATTTGACATACTCCTCCAGACGGCATCCGCGTCAAAATTCCTATCTACCTTTTCACAATGATAAATCAAATTTGTACAATCATGTAGTAGTAATTCACTAGGAGTGTAAATCTGTAAAGCCCTGGCCATGTCCAGCATGGACATCCTATACATCCTACGGCCAAGTAAAAATCTAAGAAAATTCCTATCGTCTAACCTAACTACATCCGTATCAAGTGATATAGTACTCATAAGCTCAACACACCACTCTTTATATACAGGCCTACGAATGGTGAATAAACGTTCCCAATCGGGAAAAGAAGAGTTCCCATACCTTTGGATCAGATGCTGCCTAACTGAGTTAGCTAGTTGGACCCTTTCCAAAGGCTCCCAATCGATTACCCTCGGTAATTCTACATTTTTTGGTACCAGTTTAAATTTGTTACTTTGGTACGTCGGGTAATCTCTCCAACTTCGATCAAATCTCAAATTGGGATGCAACTGTTCTTCATGAATTGTTGGGTGTTCTATTATTGGATGAATCGAAAATTGTACGTAGGCATTAACATATTCTTGTTGTGGATCATAATATGGTATGTGTTGATCATTATGATATTGTTGTTCTTGTTATTATTCCTTTTCAGGTTCTGGTTCATATTGTGGCTCATATTGCATTTCTGGTTGTGGTTCGTTTTCAGGTTGTCTGGATGATGATGATGCATCGCCAGATTCAGTATATTTCTGCAAAATACATTAAACACAAAATTTGTGCATCCAAATATGCATTAGTGTTAGCAAAATAACAACTTGAAACAATTACAATAACATGTTTAATCCATATTAAACTCATACTCATTTTCATATTTTTATCAATTCTACACTTTTTCAAATAAGCATATATGAAAATGTTTACAAAGTTCTGAAGCATTTAACTCAAATAACATGTCAAAATAATCATTTCTAGCAATTAAACAAGTTTCAAATGGCATTTACATCAATTTAATCAAGTTCATGAATTTTAGACCTAAAAAATCTACTTTAATTCTCAAAAATCATGTTTAGGATCAAAGTTTGGATCATTTAGCTACCTAAACATGTTACACTACTTAACTTAGCAATAATTCATGATAAAAGTCGGCCATAACCTGTTTATATCAAAAAGCCCCAAATTGCTCAAGAACACAAACCCTAGATTCCTAAAATTTTTGAAGTTTAAGGCTTCAAATCATGTTAAATAGCATCAATCTAGGTTGTACATGCATAATATACTAACAATTTAACTCTAACTACACTAGAAATTAACAAAATTAAATTAGGTAAAATTTAGGTAAAGAACACTAAAATTCGAATTTAAAGAGTTTTAGGGATGAAATCTTTACCTTTCTGCTTCCCCATCTAAGAAAAGACATGATTGTAGCGGATTATTGTGACAAACTGCCATCCTCCCGCTTTCAAGGGAAATTTTACAAACTGCCATCCTCCCGCTTTCAAGGGAAATGAAGAGGCTGTCTAACTAGTTCGATGGTTCGAGAAGTTGGAGTCCATCTTCCGCATTTGCAACTGCGAGGATGACGATCGGGTCAAATATGCCACTAGCTCATTAGGTGGCAATGCTTTGACTTGGTGGACTGCTTATGCTTAGTCCGTGGGAATTGACAATGCAAATGCAATCCCATGGGACGAACTCAAAAGTATGATGGTTAATAAATTCTGTCTGAGAAGCCAAGTTCAGAAACTTGAAGCCGAGTTCTGGGAACTCAAGGTGAAGGGTACCGACATAGAAAGCTACACCAACCGTTTCCTCGAGCTTTCTACTCTATGTCCAGAGATGTTTCCTATCGAAGCAAGAAGGATCGAACGATATATTGAAGGTCTCCCCGAGGATGTTCAAGGGAATGTTATTGCTGCTGAGAAGGTTACTCTTGATGCTGTGATTCTCATGGCACAAAATCTTATGTTAGCTTAGAAAAGAAGAGCGTCATCTAATAAGCAGGTTGACACCAAGGGTAATGAAGGTAAAAGGAAGTTTGAGCCATCTCAAGGTTCGACTCAGAATGTTAGTAAAAAGCCAGCTGATAGTACAAGGACAAATTATAAAGGCACTTTTCCTTTTTGTATTCGTTGTGAAAGGCATCACCCGGGGTGGTGTACTGCTACTTGTACGTTGTGTAAGAAAGTGGGACACATTGCTAAAATGTGTAAGACTCCTCCAAAGGATAAAGCTATTGTTCCTGCTAAAGCTCCTCCTCCTTGTTACAATTGTGGAGAGAAGGGACACATTAGTCCAAATTGTCCTAAGAAGAAAGATAATCCCGCTACTGGAGCCAATACTACTACTGCAAAGGGTCGTGCGTTTGTTCTTACTGCTGCTGAAGCTCGAGATGAAGATGAGGTCATCACGGGTACATATCTTGTCAATAATTGTTACACAACTATTTTATTTGATACGGGTGCCGACAAAAGTTACGTGTCTAGTGAGTTTTGTACCCTATTTACTGAAAAACCTCAACCCTTAGAATCTAAACGATTAGTAGAAGTAGCCAATGGAAAGATCATGAAAGTCGATAAAATCTATAAAAACTGCAACCTAATCCTAGCCAATAAAGAATTTAAGATAGACCTTTTGCCGGTCGAGCTCGGAAGTTTTGATGTCGTAGTTGGAATGGATTGGTTACGTCCATTACATGCTGCAATCTTGTGTTTTGATAAAACCGTTAACATTCCGTTGGGAAATGGAGAGACTCTAGTCATTCAAGGCGACAAGAGTGGTTCTAATCTCAACATTATCTCCTGTATTAAAACCCGCAAGTACCTTATGAAAGGTTATCTAGCTATTCTAGCCCACGTTAAGATGATCGAATCAAAAGAAAAGTGCATTAAAGATGTACCAGTAGTTAAAGACTTTCCTGATGTCTTTCCCGAAGATCTTCCTGGTCTTCCACCTCCTCGACAAGTTTAATTTCAAATTGATTTAGCTCCCGATGCTGCTCCTATTGCTAAAGCACCATACCGTTTAGCACCTTCCGAAATGAAGGAACTTTCTAACCAACTCCAAGAACTATTGGATAAAGGTTTCATTCGTCTAAGCTCGTCCCCATGGGGAGCTCCTATTCTATTCGTTAAGAAGAAGGATGGTACGTTAAGGATGTGCATTGATTATCGCGAACTCAACAAGCTTACTATCAAGAACCGTTATCCGTTGCCATGTATTGATGATCTATTCGACCAACTTCAAGGGTCAAGTGTTTACTCAAAGATTGATTTAAGGTCCGATTATCACCAACTCAAAGTCAAGGAATCCGATATTCCTAAGACTGCTTTTCGCACTCGTTATGGGCACTATGAATTTTTTTGTTATGCCTTTTAGCTTAACTAACGCTCCTGCCATATTCATGGATCTTATAAATCGTGTTTGCAAGCCGTATCTTGACAAATTTGTCATTGTGTTCATTGACGACATCTTGATCTACTCCAAGAGTGAGAAAGAACATGAGCAGTATTTGCGCATGATTCTTGAACTCTTACGGAAGGAACAACTCTACGCTAAATTTTCAAAGTGCGAGTTTTGGCTCAAAACCATACAATTCCTCGGACATGTTGTTGATAGTAAAGGAATACATGTCGATCCAGCTAAGATTACCGCTATTCAAAACTGGGAGATACCAAAGACTGCGAAGCATATTCATCAATTTTTGGGACTTGCCGGTTATTATCGAAGGTTCATAAAAGATTTTTCCCTCCTTGCTAAACCTCTTACGAAGTTAACTATCAAAGGGAAGAAGTTTGAGTGGTCCAAAAAACAGGAATCTGCTTTCAAGGTTCTGAAGGATAAATTTACCACAGCCCCGATTCTCTCTTTACCTGAAGGTACTGACGACTTTGTTGTTCACTGTGATGCCTTAAAGCAAGGCTTTGGTTGTGTTTTAATGCAACGTGAAAAGGTTATTGCCTATGCATCTAGACAGTTGAAGAAACATGAGGAGAACTATACCACACATGACCTTGAGTTAGGTGCCTTGGTATTTGCATTAAAGATATGGAGACATTATCTATATGGTACTAAGTTTATGGTGTATACTGACCATAAAAGTCTTCGACATATCTTCGATCAAAAATAGCTGAATATGAGGCAAAGCTGATGGCTCGAGTTATTGAATGATTATCACTATGAGCTGAAAGATCATCCTGGCAAGGCGAATGTAGTTTCCGATGCCCTTAGTCAAAAAGATGATGTTAAACGTGTTCGTGCTTTAAACCTGAAAATCAAATCAAATCTTATATCGCGAATCGGTGAAGCTCAACTTGAAGCTATCAAACCAACACTTATCGAAGGTGAAGGACCTCTCGATTTTGAGAACCAACTCCAAGTGAAAACCAATGGTACATGGTACTTTGGTAACAGAATTTGGGTCCCTCGTTTCGGTAATCTCCGTGAACTAGTCTTGGATGAAGCTCATAAGACTAGGTATTCTATTCATCCCTGTTCCAGTAAGATGTATCACGATGTGAAGGAAATCTACTGGTGGCCTAACATGAAAGCTGACATTGCTACTTATGTTAGTAAGTGTCTCACTTGCCTAAAAGTCAAGGCTGAACATCAAAAGCCTTCTGGTCTGTTGACACAACCCGACATTCCGCAGTGGAAGTGGGAATGCATCACTATGGACTTTGTTACTAAGTTGCCTAAGACTTCAAATGGTAACGATACTATTTGGGTCATAGTTGATCGCCTTACTAAATCTGCACATTTCATACCGAACAAGGAAACTGACAAGATGGAGAAATTATCACAGCTTTACATTAAAGAAATTGTCTCACGTCATGGAGTTCCTATCTCGATTATTTCTGATCGCGACGGTCGATTCGTTTCTAGATTCTGGAAAACTTTGCAATTCGCTCTTAGAACTCAACTCAATATGAGTACAGCCTATCATCCGCAAACTGATGGTCAAAGTGAACGAACTATTCAAACCTTGGAAGATATGCTACGTGCTTGTGTAATCGATTTTGGCAAAGGTTGGGATAGACATCTACCTTTGGTTGAATTTTCTTACAACAATAGTTATCATTCTAGCATTAAAGCTGCACCTTTTGAAGCTTTATATGGCCGGAAGTGTAGATCCCCTTTGTGTTGGGATGAACTCGAGGACATACATTTTACTGGTCCCGAAATTATTCACGAAACTACCGAAAAGATCGTTCAGATTAAACAACGATTAGAAACTGACCGTAGCCGACAAAAGAGCTATGCCGATAAGAAACGAAAGGATATGGAATTCCAAGTTGGAGATAAAGTCATGTTGAAAGTATCCCCTTGGAAAGGCGTTGTCCGTTTCGGTAAACAAAGCAAACTCAGTCCACGATATGTTGGACCTTTCTCGATCACTCAAAGAGTCGGTCCCGTGGCGTAACGATTAGAACTACCAACCGAACTTAGCCAAGTACATTATGTGTTTCATGTCTCGAATCTCAAAAGATGTCTTACTGATGACACACTTGTTATTCCTTTGGATGATATCCGCATTGATGAGCAAATGCACTTCGTTGAGGAACCTATAGAAATCATGGAAGGAGAGGTCAAACAAATGCGTAAAAGCAATATACCTATCGTTAAAGTCCGTTGGAATTCGCGTAGAGGCCCCTAATATACCTGGGAATGCAAAGACCACATGATACGGAAATATCCCCATCTCTTCTCAACTGCTGATGAAAACGAGGAATCTACCTAAAACTTCGGGACGAAGTTTCTAATAACGGGGAGGTACTATAACGACCCTCATTTTTCCATTCTATATTTTTCCTTATTAAATGCCCAACTATATAATTAAACTTAACAATTAAACTTTAATTAACGATTGTTAAGAATTATATTAATTAACTTTATGTAATAATTAACAAGTTAAGGAAAAGATAAAAGTAATGAGCTTATTAACTTTCGTGAACAAATAAATAACTTTAAAACTTGTGTACTTAAACTTGGATAATTAAGGAACCATTTAAGCTAAATTAAAGTGCAAGGACTAAAGTGAAAAGTTCCATCCTAAACCCTTAAACCCTAGCCGATTTTAAGGAGGGTAAAATTACCCTTTTTCCCCCTAAAATTTTCGGCCAAATCAAAGCCCCACAACCCCCTCTTCAAGCTAACTTGTTTTCTAAGTAAATCTAACCCTAACCCTAATTCTAGAATTTTCCTAACACTCCTATAAATAGAGGCCTAACCTAAACCTTTTCATTGTACCAAATCACAACAACAATTCTCTCTCAAATGTCTCCTCTCTAATTTTCGGCCAAAACCGAAAATTTCCCCACCACCACCACCTTCAAGGGTTTTTCAAGTGATCTTCAAGTCGTTCTTCGCGTTCTTCAAAGTTCTTCAAGGTGTTCTTCAAATCTTCAAGGTTTTGATCATCATCTTCAAGTGTTCATCTACTTTTCTTGTTAATCTTCATAGATCTTCATCAAGGTAAAACCCTAGATCCAAAATTCTTAAAGTTTATTTTCAATTCATGTTATATTCATAATAGATCATATACATATATATTGTTCATGTAAAAAAAATAAAAAAAATAAAAATATATACATATACATACATATGCAACGGTAAAAAAAAAGGTTTTGTTTGATCTTTAAAACCTAGGTGATTAGATAAGAGATTTGTTTATGTTTAGTTAAGGAAATAAAATATAAATATATATACATATACATAAATCGATACATATATATACATGTAAAAAATATTTATATATATATATATACATATACATATACATATACATATATATGGTTTCATTAAAAAAAATAAAGACTATATATATATATATATATATATATATATGTATATATATATATACACACACATATACGATATACATATATATACATAAACCCTAAACCTAACCCTAATTATTAAACCCTAATTTACTAAACCCTAATACTACTTTAATTAATTAAAACCCTAATCATTACCTAATCATTACTACACTAAACCCTAAAACCTGAACATTTATTACAAAACCCTAATCATTAAATACTTTAATTAATTAAACCTAATTAATTAATGAAACCCTAATACTACTATTACTACTATATAATATTTATACACTATTACTATTACTAACACTTATAACCTACTACTTATATTATAACACATATAAACGTTTTGGGATATATATTGGATATATATAGATCTTCAAACTTTTTTGACGAATAGTTTGTACGAAACTCTAGGAGGAAGGGTTTGGATTTTCCGATTTAAAGGATCCTATAGCTCAAGCCCCTAGACCTGAAATGGCCATTCGAAGGGAAAGGGGTGATTGGAAGTATATCTAATATGGCAAATATCCTAAAATGGAAATACTTTTAAATAGAAACTTTCTAATTATAAACTTACTAAAATGAGAAACTTACTAAAAATGGAAACTTTCTAAAAATAGAAACTTACTAGGAATGGAAACTTAGTAAAACGAATTACACTTGCATACTTAAACTTAAATTTGGGCAAAACACTTAACTACTCTTAAATGTCCTTAGGTTGACTTTCTGCTCACGTTTGTCCAAACTTTCGATTCCGAGGAATAACTCTCTCTCTACTTACTAAGGTGAACTCATAGCCCCTCTTACTATTGCGCAACTTATTTTACTTATTTGGGGTGAGACACATGCTATTTTTACATTTTACAATTTAGACACAAGTGCCAACTGTTAAACTATGCTATACCTGGCTATGTCCGACTAAGTCCCTACAGTGATATTTTTAATTGCTCGTTTAATGCATGCTTAATTATTGGGGGTAGACCTATCAGGAGTAACGTCCCCGATACATTTGACCAAGTTATTGTATTACTTAATAATGAAATTAAACCGACGAGGATAGACACAACTTGTCATTGGGGAAAACTTTGAACGTTTAGTCTAAATATCACGAACTGGCATAACTTTTTAATCTGCGAGATCAACTTTATAAACTAAATCTTGTAGTCTAAAACAATGGTCAAACATTTTTGTTAAACCTATGAACTTCACTCAACCTTTTTGGTTGACACTTTAGCATGTTTGTCTTAGGTGCCGATTGATCAAGCTTGAATTACTTACTGCTTATGTGATGCTACTTGGACTTAGGATCAAGAGATATTGCATTTATTATTCTTGCATTTAAAACAATTACTCTATTGTAATTTCCATTATTGTAACGACATTTATTTTCCGCTGCATACTCAACAACGTTTGTTCTTATCATTTAGTTTTGTTCTCGTATATTATAATATGTTGGTTTGTTTGATATTAAGTCACATTTCACCCAGGCCCTAACTGGGGGTGTGATAGAGATTGCAGCAATAACGGGTTATGGAGATTTTGTGAAAAATGGCATAACGATCAAACGGGTCTCATATGTTGAGGGTTTGGGGTGCAGTTTATTTAGTGTCAGCCAATTTTGTGACGGAGATCTCAAGGTTTTGATTGAACGTCGTCAATGCTCGGTGCAATCCACCAATGGAAACGATCTCCTTATTGGTAAATGTTGTGCTTCACTTTATACTATTGACCTCAATGATGCCCCATCACATGGAACCATGTGTTTGGTCACTCGTTCAACAAAGGAAAATTCATGGTTATGGCATCACCGGATGTCTCACCTGAATTACAAGGGTATTAATCGACTCGTCTCTAAAGACTTAGTTGATGATATTCCAAGCTTTCAATATGATAAGCATCATGTGTGTCCATCATGTGCGATGGGTAAGCTGAAACAGAATAATCATCCGTTTAAGTAAAACCCCAGTACTTCATCATCCTTGCAATTATTGCATATGGACTTATGTGGACCCATGAGGATTTCTAGTCTTGGTGGTCGGAAACATTTGCTTGTCATTGTTGATGATTATACC
Source organism: Rutidosis leptorrhynchoides (assembly GCF_046630445.1). Taxonomy (NCBI): domain Eukaryota; kingdom Viridiplantae; phylum Streptophyta; class Magnoliopsida; order Asterales; family Asteraceae; genus Rutidosis; species Rutidosis leptorrhynchoides. The sequence continues at coordinate 59,023,273 of NC_092339.1, forward strand.
CGATTTACATAGATTTTCCTTCTACGAACAAAGTCAAAAACCCCCGCCATTATCATTGAGTTCATTAAAAAAACTCAACGCTCTTTTAACAAACATGTTAAGAGTATTCGAACTAATAATGGGACGAAAATTAAGAATGACCTACTTGATAGTTATTTGAAAGACCAAGGCATTGAACACATTAGTTCTCTGCTGCACGAACCCCTCAACAGAATGGAGTAGTTGAACGACGTAATCGTACGTTGTGCGAAGCAGCTCGAACGATGCTTGCTTACTCTAAACTACCTCCGAAAATGTGGGGGGACGCCATTTCTACTGCATGTTATACCCAAAATCGCTGCATCATTAATAAACGTTTTGATAAAACTCCTTATGAGTTACTATATGGTAGATGCCCGAATGTCAAATATTTCCGTGTCTTTGGTTGTATATGCTATGTGCTTAACGATTTTGACAGCCTCGGAAAGTTTGATCCTCATGGCGATCAGGCCATATTTCTCGGTTATTCTTCGAACAAAGTTTCCTATCGTGTTTATCATAAACGGACAAAGATGATTAAGGAAAGCATTAATGTAAAGTTCAATGAGTTATCGGGAATGGCTTTTGAACATCTCAGTTCAAAACCCGATCCTAACCTGGCTATTACTTCTTCCGCTCAAAACTCAATTTTCTTGAAGAAGGGTGTTCCTACGGTAACAACAGAGGAACTGGATGTCTTGTTTGATAGTCTTTATGCTCCTCAATGGAATTCAAATGTTCAAACCGTACAGGCCATATTATTCTTCATCCTCTCTCCCACCTCCAGATACAGATAATCTTGAACCAATTCAAGATTCATCAGTTGATACAACTCCAGTTGTTTCTCTAGATACTCAATTGAATCTATTAGATGGTGTTACATCAGATCAAGCGGATCAAGGCTCAACGTCAACAATGGTTGATGTTCCAACGGATACCACTGATGTACAACCTCTTCCACATAACAACCGATGGACTAAAAGTCATCCAATTGATCTTATCATTGGTGATGCATCTGCTCCAGTCTCAACTCGAAGGGCAACTCGGAATATGTGTCTATACACTGCCTTTCTTAGTAAGATTGAACCAACAACGGTTGCTCAAGATTTACTAGATCCGAACTGGGTAGTAGCAATGCAAGAAGAGATCAGTCAATTTGATCGTTTGAAAGTATGGCGATTAGTTCCAAGACCAACGGGTCAACGACCAATAGGGGTTAAGTGGATTTTTAAGAACAAGAAGGAATCTGATGGAATTGTGGTTCCAAATAAGGCACGTCTTGTGGCTAAGGGATATCGACAACAAGAGGGTATTGATTATGATGAAACGTTTGCTCCGGTTGCTAGGATTGAGGCTATTCGTCTTTTCCATGCATTTGCTTCTTATATGAAGTTCACGGTGTTTCAAATGGATGTCAAAACTGCTTTTCTGAACGGTCATCTTCAAGAGGAAGTTTATGTTGATCAACCAGAAGGCTTTGTCGATCCCATTCATCCGTAAAAACCACGATCACATTCTCTTGGTTTAAATTTACGTTGATGATATTATTTTTGGTTCCACGTCCCTGGCCTTATGCAAAGAATTTGGTGACCTTATGACCAACAAATTCGAAATGAGCATGCTTGACCAGTTAAATTTCTTCTTGGGGTTACAAGTAAAACAATTACCAAATGGGATTTTTATAAGTCAAACAAAGTATATCAATGATATGCTAAAACATTTTAAAATGACTGATTTAAAACCAATGACAACCTTAATGAGAACTCTACTAGATGCTGATGTTAATGGGGAACCCTTTGACATTACGCTTTATTGAAGCATGGTTGGTTCTTTAATGTACCTGACTGCAAGTCGACCAGACATTACACTTCTGTAACTATCTGTGCCCGCTTTCAGTCCAACCCTAAGAAATCTCACTCCAAAGCGGTTGTTAGGATTTTTCAGTACCTTAAAGGTACACCTAACCTTGGGATCTGGTATCCTCATGGATCCGATTTCAATCTCACTGCTTATACTAATGCGGATCTTGGCGGTTGCCATGTTGATAGAAAAAGCACATCTGGATCAATTCAAATGTTGGGGAATAGGCTAGTTGGTTGGTCATCCAAAAAGCAGAACTGTGTGTCTTTATCAACAGCTGCGTCTGAGTACATTGCTGCAGCTCACTGTTGTTCACAAATTTTGTGGATGCAAACTCAACTTTTGGACTATGGCTTTAAGATTTCTAAGACCCCAATTTACTGTGATTCACAAAATGCTATTGCAATTACGAGCAACCCGGTCCAGCATTCTAAGACTAAACACATTGATATTCGTTATCATTTCATTAAGGACCATGTAGAAAAAGGGGATGTAGAGTTATACTTTGTGCCTACCAAAGTGCAATTAGCTGACATGTTCACTAAGCCCTTAGATGAAATTAGGCTAAAGTTCTTGATCAAAGAGATTGGCATGGTAGAGTATAGTGCTTGACATTCCTTAGATCTTTGGGACTTATACTTGGGATCTTGTGTTTAGGGGGAGTAGATACATTCTAGGGGGAGCAACTAATTCTTATGCTTTAGATACCATCTTTTAAGGGGGAGCCTTACTTTTAGAATTCTGTTAACTTCCTGGGATTAAATTTCAATGGTTATGAAAGGGGGAGGTGTCACACCCCCAATGAAATGTCCCGTTCATAATGATTATAAACGTTCCATATTAATTGATTTCTTTGCGAGGTTTTGACCTCTATATGAGACGTTTTTCAAAGACTGCATTCGTTTTTAAAACAAACCATAGCCTTTATTTTATCGACAAGGTTTAAAGGACACAACCTAGATTACCAAGATATGATAATCTGAAAATATCACACTTACACACTACCATTACATAATGGTTTACAATATTAATATGTTACAATAAACTATGTTCTCGAATGCAGTTTTTAAACAATATTATACAAGCATGGACTCCAAATCTTGTCCTTAATTTAGTATGCAACAACGGAAGCTCTTAACAATCACCTGAGAATAAACATACTTAAAACGTCAACAAAAATGTTGGTGAGTTATAGGTTTAACCTATATATTTATCAAATCATAATAATAGACCACAAGATTTTCATTTCCATTTTTCAATAACATGCAATCTGCATAAAAATCATTCATATGGTGAACACCTGGTAACTGACATTAACAAGATGCATATAGAATATCCCCATCATTCTGGGACATTCTTCGGACATGATAAATTTGAAGTACTAAAGCATCCGCTACAACGGATGAGGTTTGTTGGGCCCAATAGATCTATCTTTAGGATTCACGTTAATTAGTAGACTGGTTTACTAATTCTTAGGCTAGAAAGTAAAAAGGGGCATATTCAGCTTCGATCATTCAACCATAGAAAGTAGTTTCACGTACTTGTGTCTATTTTGTAAAACATTTATAAAGCTGCATGTATTCTCATCCCAAAATATTAGATTTTAAAAGTGAGACTATAACTCACTTTCACAGATTTTTACTTTGCCAGAAATAAGACTTGGCCACTGGTCGATTCACGAACATATATATATATATATATATATATATACATATATATATACATATATATATATATATATATATATACATATATATATATATACATATATATATACATATATATACATATATATATATACATATATATATACATATATATACATATATATATATATATATACATATATATATATACATATATATATATATATATACATATATATATATATATACATATATATATATATATATATACATATATATATATATATATATATATATATATATATATATATATATATATATATATATATATATATATATATATATATATATATATATATATATATATATATATATATATATCAAAGTATGATCGAAATATATTCACAACATTTTTTATTACGTTTTAATGATTTAAGTTTATTTATTAAGTTAGATGTCCAACGTTAGTAGCCTACAACTAGTTGTCCACAGTTAGCAGTACAGAAATAAATCAATATAAATTATCTTGGATCAATCTATGACCCAGTGTATACAAGCCTCAGGCTAGATCACAACTCAAATTATATATATTTTTGGAATCAACCTCAACCCTGTATAGCGAACTCGAGCATTACATCATACAGAGTGTCTATGGTTTTTCCAAATAATATATATAGATGGGTCGATATGATATGTCAAAACATTGTATACGTGTCTATGATATCTCAAGATTACATAATATATGTTAGAATACATGTAATATACAATATAAGTTAGCTAGGATATGATTAGTATAAATTTGTTACAATTTTCACGTAGCTAAAACTAGTAAAAATATCCAATTTTGTTTTACTCATAACTTCTTCGTTTTAAATCCGTTTTGAGTGATTCAAATTGTTATGGTTTCATAATGAACTGAAATTTATGAAATTAAACAAAAAAGTTATAAGTTTATAGTTGGAAATACAGGTTACAAGTCACTCTTGAAAGAGGTAGTCATTTCCGTCGAAAGAACGATATCTTGATGACCATTTTGAAAAACATATTTCCACTTTGAGTTTAACCATGATTTTTTGGATATAGTTCCATGTTCATAAGAAAAATTATTTTCCCAGAAGATCAACTTTTAAATCAAATTTTATCATAGTTTTTAATTATCTAACCCAAAACAGCCCGCGGTGTTACTACGACGGCGTATGTCTGGTTTTACGGTGTTTTTCGTGTTTCCAGGTTTTAAATTATTAAGTTAGCATATCATATAGATATAGAACATGTGTTTAGTTGATTTTAAAAGTCAAGTTAGAAGGATTAACTTTGTTTGCGAATAAGTTTAGAATTAACTAAACTATGTTCTAGTGATTACATGTTCAAATCTTCGAATAAGATACTTATATATATATATGAATCGAATGATGTTATGAACATCATTACTACCTTAAGTAAAGTAGGTAAACCTAATGGAAATGATGAAAAAATAACTTGAGCTTCAAAGGATCTTTGATGGCTTGGAAGTTCTTGAAGTAGAATCATGACACGAAAAACAAGTTCAAGTAAGATTACTACTCGAATTAAGATAGTTATAGTTATAGAAATTGAATCAAAGCTTGAATATGAATATTACTTTGATTTAGAAAGATAAACTACTGTAAATAACAAAGGTTTCTTGATGTTGGGTGATCACTTGAAATGGATTTGCAAGATTGAAAGTAAACTAGCAAACTTGAAAGGATTTTTGAAGTGTTCTTGAAGTGTTCTTCCTATGATGATTATAGCTTGATACTTGAAGTAATTTTTTATGAAGATGATGATTAGTTTACTGAAAAATTCGTTCTTGAGATTGTGTGTGTGTGTGTTTAGAGAGAATTAGAAAGAGAATTAGAAGTGAAATGGAGTGGCTGGTGAGTGGGAATGGTGAGTGGGGTTAAAAGGAGTTCTTGTTTTTGTTTCCTTACTCATAAGTCATGTGATATTGCGCAAAATGAACACATATTTAAAAGCAATATCTCTCCTAAATAATAAATTTTTATATGTAATTGTATTATATTTCCATTTTAATTGTATAAATAAATAAAAGTGAAGACAGAATTTGAAAATGAAGAATAAAGGCGAAAATAGTCAAAAACGCTTAACGTACAAGTGATACTCCAAGAGGTACAAGACCTTAATGCTCAAGTGAAAATGTACAAGCTAAGAAGTGAAGAGTACAAGGATTTACAGCTCTAAAACAAGACCCAGCAAGCCATCAAATTAGTGAACGAATAAATTAATAATAATACAACAAATAATTCAAGGAAAGTGGCAAACAAGTGGAAAATGATGTCTACTTTTGAGAGAATATATATATCATTCATAATGGATTAAAATAAGAGAAAGTTTGGTCATGCTATGGAGCATATATAGAGTATTATTTAAGAATCATATGAAGATAGCTTTTGACTACTACTTTTGATTAAACAATGAGAAAGTTGAAATCAAGTTGGCAGATATTGAGGAAGTGTGGGTCTAGTTGAAAAAATTTCCGGAGTATTAATATGGGAGATAAAGGAGTCGAGAGGAGAGCTGAGAGAGTCAGGATAGAAAGTAGTCAAGTTATGGAGTACTTTTATTTTCAGTTTCAATTTGTATTTCACTTGTAGTAAATTAGTAGTTTGGGTATTGTAAAAAGATTATCGCACGAGTGATTTCTATCAAGTTTCTATCTGTTGATGCATGTTCTGTAAGTCCCTAGACATCTTGCCTACGTTTGTGATTAGTACTTCAGTTTATGGGATACCATGATCGCTCGTTATTATCCTATCTATGTTTGTATGTGGTTACAGGTACTGCAGGAACGCGATACGGATGTTTGACTATGTTAGACTTAGTCAGACGTACGAGTGAAGCATCACTCGTACGGCTGACAGGCTCATACGCACGGTTGATGCTAAGCTAAGTCATAATTATAACCTGAATGAGAAGGCACGAGTGAGTGATCACCCGTACAGCTGATGAAGCCAACTCGTACGTGTGATGGATGACTCGTACGGGTGAGTCAACAGCAGGGGTATATAAAGTCTTATGTTCTTCATTTTAGGTTAAGCCTCTCTCACACACAATCACTCAGATCTGGTTCACCTGATCCGATTCTCTCTCAACCCAAATCACTCCTGGTAGTGAATAATAGCTCTAGGCATTAATCTAATCACAATCCTTGTTGTGGTTTGACTAATTTAATCCCAAAAAGCTACCCATATTCACTTTGATTGGTTTGATTCACTAATTCCGCCTTTGTGTGAATTAAACATGTTGATCTATAAGTTCCTAGTCATGTTTCATCATTGGTATCAGAGCGTTGGTTGTGATTTCAACATCATCAAGTGATTTTTGGTGATTAATAGGGTTTATTATTTGGGTTATTGAGATAAAAGTGATTTTAATTAAAAAGAAATCATTTTTACGTGTGTAATTGTAATTAGAGAGTGTGTTTATGTTTGTTTAGTGCTAATCCAGCTTTTGGACGAAGAAATTGAGGTTTAACATCAATTTTTAGGGTTTTTGGGTGATTTGAGCTGAACAGAAGTTCACACGAGTGGGTCAAACTTTTTGATCACACGCACGGTTGACCACACGGTTGATCGTCACTCGTGAACTCCCACGCACGGGTTAGCATAACCTTTTGAGGTTCACTGACTACAGTCTGATCACACGGGTGATCAAACGGTTGATTGTGACACGTACGAGTAATCACACGGGTGATTGTCACTCGCACGGTTGATACTTAGTGTTAGGTTTGTTGGTTAAGTAGTAACACGTACGCTTGATTCTGTGACACGTACGCTTGATACTTTCACACGTACGGTTGATACTATCACACGTATGTTTGATATCCTGAACCGCACGGTTTACCCTTTGGTAAAGTTTTCAAGATGTTTAATTCAAATGATTACGCGTTGGCCGCACCGTTAGTTCAGAGCATTACGAATATCACTCAATGATTACTTCTTGCTGAGAGTGAATCAGGAAGTGGTACGAAATGTCCGAGGTTACTGAATTTGGATAATTATTCTACTTGGAAGTCAAGGTTTAAGATTTGGTCTGATGGTCAGGACACGAAGCTTTGGAAGTACATTGAAACCGAATTTCAATGGCCACTGAAATGTCCCGTTCTTATTGATTAAAAACGTTCCATATTAATTGATTTCGTTGCGAGGTTTTGACCTCTATATGAGACGTTTTTCAAAGACTGCATTCATTTTAAAACAAACCATAACCTTTATTTCATCAATAAAGGTTTAAAAAGCTTTACGTAGATTATCAAATAATGATAATCTAAAATATCCTGTTTACACACGACCATTACATAATGGTTTACAATACAAATATGTTACAACAAAATAAGTTTCTTGAATGCAGTTTTTACACAATATCATACAAGCATGGACTCCAAATCTCGTCCTTATTTAAGTATGCGACAGCGGAAGCTCTTAATAATCACCTGAGAATAGACATGCTTAAAACGTCAACAAAAATGTTGGTGAGTTATAGGTTTAACCTATATATATCAAATCGTAACAATAGACCACAAGATTTCATATTTCAATACACATCCCATACATAGAGATAAAAATCATTCATATGGTGAACACCTGGTAACCGACATTAACAAGATGCATATATAAGAATATCCACATCATTCCGGGACACCCTTCGGATATGATATAAATTTCGAAGTACTAAAGCATCCGGTACTTTGGATGGGGTTTGTTAGGCCCAATAGATCTATCTTTAGGATTCGCGTCAATTAGGGTGTCTGTTCCCTAATTCTTAGATTACCAGACTTAATAAAAAGGGGCATATTCGATTTCGATAATTCAACCATAGAATGTAGTTTCACGTACTTGTGTCTATTTTGTAAACCATTTATAAAACCTGCATGTATTCTCATCCCAAAAATATTAGATTTTAAAAGTGGGACTATAACTCACTTTCACAGATTTTTTACTTCGTCGGGAAGTAAGACTTGGCCACTGGTTGATTCACGAACCTATAACAATATATACATATATATCAAAGTATGTTCAAAATATATTTACAACACTTTTAATATATTTTGATGTTTTAAGTTTATTAAGTCAGCTGTCCTCGTTAGTAACCTACAACTAGTTGTCCACAGTTAGATATACAGAAATAAATCGATAAATATTATCTTGAATCAATCCACGACCCAGTGTATACGTATCTCAGTATTGATCACAACTCAAACTATACATATTTTGGAATCAACCTCAACCCTGTATAGCTAACTCCAACATTCACATATAGAGTGTCTATGGTTGTTCCGAAATATATATAGATGTGTCGACATGATAGGTCGAAATATTGTATACGTGTCTATGGTATCTCAAGATTACATAATATACAATACAAGTTGATTAAGTTATGGTTGGAATATATTTGTTACCAATTTTCACGTAGCTAAAATGAGAAAAATTATCCAATCTTGTTTTACCCATAACTTCTTCATTTTAAATCCGTTTTGAGTGAATCAAATTGCTATGGTTTCATATTGAACTATATTTTATGAATCTAAACAGAAAAAGTATAGGTTTATAGTCGGAAAAATAATTTACAAGTCGTTTTTGTAAAGGTAGTCATTTCAGTCGAAAGAACGACGTCTAGATGACCATTTTAGAAAACATACTTCCACTTTGAGTTTAACTATAATTTTTGGATATAGTTTCATGTTCATAATAAAAATCATTTTCTCAGAATAAAAACTTTTAAATCAAAGTTTATCATAGTTTTTAATTAACTAACCCAAAACACCCCGCGGTGTTACTACGACGGCGTAAATCCGGTTTTACGGTGTTTTTCGTGTTTCCAGGTTTTAAATCATTAAGTTAGCATATCATATAGATATAGAACATGTTTTTAGTTAATTTTAAAAGTCAAGTTAGAAGGATTAACTTTTGTTTGCGAACAAGTTTAGAATTAACTAAACTATGTTCTAGTGATTACGAGTTTAAACCTTCGAATAAGATAGTTTTATATATATGAATCGAATGATGTTATGAATATCATTACTACCTCAAGTTTAGTAGGTAAACCTACTGGAAGTGACAAGAAATAATCTAGCTTCAAAGGATCTTGGATGACTTGAAAGTTCTTAAAGTAGGATCATGACACAAAAACAAGTTCAAGTAAGATTTTTACTCGAATTAAGATAGTTTATAGTTATAGAAATTGAATCAAAGTTTGAATATGAATATTACCTTGAATAAGAAAGATAACCTACTGTATATAACAAAGGTTTCTTGATCTTAGATGATTACTTGGAATGGATTAGAAAGCTTGGAAGTAAATTAGTAAACTTAAAGGGATTTTTGAAGTGTTCTTGAAGTGTTCTTCCTATGATGATTATAGCTTGATTCTTGAAGTGATTTTTGATGAAGATGATGATTAATTACTGGAAAAATACGTTCATAATAGTGTGGGTGTGTTGAGAGAGAATTAGAAAGAGAATTGGAAGTGAAATGGAGTGAATGATGAGTGGGGTTAAAAGAAGTTCTAGTTAGTTGACTAGCTCATGGTAGAAGTTAAAATTGATTATTCATACATGACATAATCAAGAGTGGAATCCCATGCTAGTTCCTATTGGTATATACCCATAGTAAGTACGTTTTGAAGCTGTGTATAATACGGGTAAAAATACGACTAGAATTCTTGATGAAAGAAAAGAATGTGAAAGTAACTTTAACCATTTTCGTTAAGTATGAGTGTTTTGATATATGTATTGAAGTCTTCCAAAAGTATTTTAATACATCTAAATACACTACATGTATATACATTTTAACTGAGTCGTTAAGTCATCGTTAGTCGTTACATGTAAGTGTTGTTTTGAAACCTTTAAGTTAACGATCTCAATTAATGCTGTTAACCCATTATTTATTATATCTAATGAGATGTTAAATTATTATATTATCATGATATTATGATATATTAATATATCTTAATATGATATATATACATTTAAATGTCGTTACCACGATAATCGTTACATATATGTCTCGTTTCGAAATCCTTAAGTTAGTAGTCTTGTTTATATGTATATAACTCATTGTTAATATACTTATGGAGATACTTACTTATCATAATCTCATGTTAACCATATGTATATCCATATATATATCGTCATGTCGTTTTTACAAGTTTTAACATTCGTGAATCGCCGGTCAACTTGGGTGGTTAATTGTCTATATGAAACATATTTCAATTAATCAAGTCTTAACAAGTTTGATTGCTTAACATGTTGGAAACATTTAATCATGTAAATATCAATCTCAATTAATATATATAAACATGGAAAAGTTCGGGTCACTACAGTACCTACCCGTTAAATAAATTTCGTCCCGAAATTTTAAGCTGTTGAAGGTGTTGACGAATCTTCTGGAAATAGATGCGGGTATTTCTTCTTCATCTGATCTTCACGCTCCCAGGTGAACTCGGGTCCTCTACGAGCATTCCATCGAACCTTAACAATTGGTATCTTGTTTTGCTTAAGTCTTTTAACCTCACGATCCATTATTTCGACGGGTTCTTCGATGAATTGAAGTTTTTCGTTGATTTGGATTTCATCTAACGGAATAGTGAGATCTTCTTTAGCAAAACATTTCTTCAAATTCGAGACGTGGAAAGTGTTATGTACAGCCGCGAGTTGTTGAGGTAACTCAAGTCGGTAAGCTACTGGTCCGACACGATCAATAATCTTGAATGGTCCAATATACCTTGGATTTAATTTCCCTCGTTTACCAAATCGAACAACGCCTTTCCAAGGTGCAACTTTAAGCATGACCATCTCTCCAATTTCAAATTCTATATCTTTTCTTTTAATGTCAGCGTAGCTCTTTTGTCGACTTTGGGCGGTTTTCAACCGTTGTTGAATTTGGATGATCTTCTCGGTAGTTTCTTGTATAATCTCCAGACCCGTAATCTGTCTATCCCCCACTTCACTCCAACAAATCGGAGACCTGCACTTTCTACCATAAAGTGCTTCAAACGGCGCCATCTCAATGCTTGAATGGTAGCTGTTGTTGTAGGAAAATTCTGCTAACGGTAGATGTCGATCCCAACTGTTTCCGAAATCAATAACACATGCTCGTAGCATGTCTTTAAGCGTTTGTATCGTCCTTTCGCTCTGCCCATCAGTTTGTGGATGATAGGCAGTACTCATGTCTAGACGAGTTCCTAATGCTTGCTGTAATGTCTGCCAGAATCTTGAAATAAATCTGCCATCCCTATCAGAGATAATAGAGATTGGTATTCCATGTCTGGAGACGACTTCCTTCAAATACAGTCGTGCTAATTTCTCCATCTTGTCATCTTCTCTTATTGGCAGGAAGTGTGCTGATTTGGTGAGATGATCAACTATTACCCAAATTGTATCAAAACCACTTGCAGTCCTTGGCAATTTAGTGATGAAATCCATGGTAATGTTTTCCCATTTCCATTCCGGGATTTCGGGTTGTTGAAGTAGACCTGATGGTTTCTGATGCTCAGCTTTGACCTTAGAACACATCAAACATTCTCCTACGTATTTAGCAACATCGGCTTTCATACCCGGCCACCAAAAATGTTTCTTGAGATCCTTGTATATCTTCCCCGTTCCAGGATGTATTGAGTATCTGGTTTTATGAGCTTCTCTAAGTACCATTTCTCTCATATCTCCAAATTTTGGTACCCAAATCCTTTCAGCCCTATACCGGGTTCCGTCTTCCCGAATATTAAGATGCTTCTCCGATCCTTTGGGTATTTCATCCTTTAAATTTCCCTCTTTTAAAACTCCTTGTTGCGCCTCCTGTATTTGAGTAGTAATGTTATTATGAATCATTATATTCATAGATTTTACTCGAATGGGTTCTCTGTCCTTCCTGCTCAAGGCATCGGCTACCACATTTGCCTTCCCCGGGTGGTAACGAATCTCAAAGTCGTAATCATTCAATAATTCAATCCACCTACGCTGCCTCATATTCAGTTGTTTCTGATTAAATATGTGTTGAAGACTTTTGTGGTCGGTATATATAATACTTTTGACCCCATATAAGTAGTGCCTCCAAGTCTTTAATGCAAAAACAACCGCGCCTAATTCCAAATCATGCGTCGTATAATTTTGTTCGTGAATCTTCAATTGTCTAGACGCATAAGCAATCACCTTCGTTCGTTGCATTAATACACAACCAAGACCTTGCTTTGATGCGTCACAATAAATCACAAAATCATCATTCCCTTCAGGCAATGACAATATAGGTGCCGTAGTTAGCCTTTTCTTCAATAACTGAAACGCTTTCTCTTGTTCATCATTCCATTCAAATTTCTTCCCTTTATGCGTTAATGCAGTCAAGGGTTTTGCTATTCTGGAAAAGTCTTGGATGAACCTTCTGTAGTAACCAGCTAGTCCGAAAAATTGGCGTATGTGTTTCGGAGTTTTCGGGGTTTCCCACTTTTCAACAGTTTCTATCTTTGCCGGATCCACCTTAATACCTTCTTTGTTCACTATGTGACCGAGGAATTGAACTTCTTCCAACCAAAATGCACACTTTGAAAACTTAGCGTACAATTCTTCCTTCCTCAATACTTCTAACACTTTTCTCAAATGTTCACCGTGTTCTTGGTCATTCTTTGAGTAAATAAGTATGTCATCAATGAAAACAATGACAAACTTGTCAAGGTATGGTCCACACACTCGGTTCATAAGGTCCATGGACACAGCTGGTGCATTAGTTAAACCAAACGGCATGACCATAAACTCGTAATGACCGTAACGTGTTCTGAAAGCAGTCTTTGGAATATCATCTTCTTTCACCCGCATTTGATGATACCCGGAACGTAAGTCAATCTTTGAATAAACAGACGAGCCTTGTAGTTGATCAAATAAGTCGTCGATTCTCGGTAGTGGGTAGCGGTTCTTGATGGTAAGTTTGTTCAACTCTCGGTAGTCGATACACAACCTGAATGTACCATCTTTCTTCTTGACAAACAAAACAGGAGCTTCCCACGGTGATGTGCTTGGTCGAATGAAACCACGCTCTAAAAGTTCTTGTAATTGGCTTTGCAGTTCTTTCATCTCGCTGGGTGCGAGTCTGTAAGGAGCACGAGCTATTGGTGCAGCTCCTGGTACAAGATCTATTTGAAATTCAACGGATCGATGTGGGGGTAATCCCGGTAATTCTTTCGGAAATACATCGGGAAATTCTTTTGCGACGGGAACATCATTGATGCTCTTTTCTTCAGTTTGTACTTTCTCGATGTGTGCTAGAACAGCATAGCAACCTTTTCTTATTAGTTTTTGTGCCTTCAATTTACTAATAAGATGTAGCTTCGTGTTGCCCTTTTCTCCGTACACCATTAAGGGTTTTCCTTTTTCTCGTATAATGCGAATTGCATTTTTGTAACAAACGATCTCTGCTTTCACTTCTTTCAACCAGTCCATACCGATTATCACATCAAAACTCCCTAACTCTACTGGTATCAAATCAATCTTAAATGTTTCGCTAACCAGTTTAATTTCTCGATTCCGACATATATTATCTGCTGAAATTAATTTACCATTTGCTAATTCGAGTAAAAATTTACTATCCAAAGGCGTCAATGGACAACTTAATTTAGCACAAAATCTCTACTCATATAGCTTCTATCCGCACCCGAATCAAATAAAACGTAAGCAGATTTATTGTCAATAAGAAACGTACCCGTAACAAGCTCCGGGTCTTCCTGTGCCTCTGCCGCATTAATATTGAAAACTCTTCCGCGGCCTTGTCCATTCGTGTTTTCCTGGTTCGGGCAATTTCTAATAATGTGGCCCGATTTTCCACATTTATAACAAACTACATTGGCATAACTTGCTCCGACACTACTTGCTCCGCCATTACTCGTTCCGACACCATTTGTTCCTTTCGTTCTGTTAACCCCTGGTCCGTAGACATCACACTTTGCCGCGCTATGACCATTTCTTTTACACTTGTTGCAAAATTTGGTGCAGAACCCCGAGTGATACTTTTCACACCTTTGGCATAGCTGCTTCTGATTGTTGTTGTTGTTGCGGTTATTATTGTTGTTAAGATGATTGTTGTGGTTGCTGTTGTTGTTGTTGTTGTTGGGCCGTTTGTTGTAGTTGCGATTGATGTTGCGATTGTTATGATAGTTGTTGCGATTATTGTTATAATTGCTGTTGTTATTGTATTGGTGATTCTTATCACCGTTTTCCTCCCACTTTCTTTTGACTTGCTTCACATTGGCCTCTTCAGCAGTCTGTTCTTTAATTCTTTCTTCAATCTGGTTCACTAGTTTGTGAGCCATTCTACATGCCTGTTGTATGGAGGCGGGCTCGTGTGAACTTATATCTTCTTGGATTCTTTCCGGTAATCCTTTCACAAACGCGTCGATCTTCTCTTCCTCATCTTCGAATGCTCCCGGACACAATAGGCACAATTCTGTGAATCGTCTTTCATACGTGGTAATATCAAATCCTTGGGTTCGTAACCCTCTAAGTTCTGTCTTGAGCTTATTGACCTCGGTTCTGGGACGGTACTTTTCGTTCATCAAGTGCTTTAATGCTGACCACGGTAGTGCGTACGCATCGTCTTGTCCCACTTGCTCTAGATAGGTATTCCACCATGTTAACGCAGAACCTGTGAAGGTATGCGTAGCGTACTTCACTTTGTCCTCTTCAGTACACTTACTTATGGCAAACACCGATTCGACCTTCTCGGTCCACCGTTTCAATCCGATCGGTCCTTCGGTTCCATCAAATTCCAAAGGTTTGCAGGCAGTGAATTCTTTGTAGGTGCATCCTACACGATTTCCTGTACTGCTAGATCCAAGGTTATTGTTGGTATGTAGCGCAGCCTGTACTGCTGCTATGTTTGAAGCTAGAAAAGTACGGAATTCCTCTTCATTCATATTCACGGTGTGTCGAGTAGTCGGTGCCATTTCCTTCAAAATAGTTAAATGGAACAAGTTAATCATACAGAATATTAAGAGTAGTTAATAGTATTTCGTAGCATAATATGAACTCATTTATAAAAGCTTTTTCTTCATATTAGCGTTTTATAAGTTTAAATTCGGGTAGTACCTACCCGTTAAGTTCATACTTAGTAGCTAATATACAATTCAACTACTACAATTCTATATGAAAAACTATTATAATAATATTTCGCGTTCAAACTTTTACACAATATTTTACAAACTTACAATACCGCTTATTTTACATAAAGCATGAAATATAGCACACAATAACTTTGATACAAGATAGTTGTGAAGATAATTCTAGCTAGTACACAAGTCGTTCAGCAAAGGCAATAAAGACACGTAATTCATACGTCCAGAAACAAGTCATGCATTCTGGTTTTACTAGGACTACTTCCCATCCTTGGTCTTGTGGAACATAACCGTTATGGCCGTTGATAAGATAGCGTGTTGTAACGTCGTCAAAGGGACGAGGGTTACGTAATGTCCAACAGTCCCGTAACAATCTAAAAACCTCATTTCTTACCCCAATTACCGACTCCGTCACTTGTGGGAACGTTTTGTTTAATAGTTGTAGGCCGATGTTCTTGTTCTCACTTTGGTGAGAAGCGAACATTACTAATCCGTAAGCATAACATGCTTCTTTATGTTGCATGTTAGCCGCTTTTTCTAAATCACGAAGTCCAATATTCGGATATATTGAGTCAAAATAATTTCTTAACCCATTGCGTAAAATAGCATTTGGGTTCCCCGCAATATATGCGTCAAAGTAAACACATCGTAACTTATGGATTTCCCAATGTGATATCCCCCATCTTTCGAACGAAAGCCTTTTATAAACCAAGGCATTCTTGGAACGTTCTTCGAATGTCTTACAAACTGATCTCGCCTTAAATAGTTGTGCCGAGGAATTCTGACCGACTCTAGACAAGATTTCATCAATCATATCTCCGGGTAGGTCTCTTAAAATATTGGGTTGTCTATCCATTTTGTGTTTTTATACTGTAAAATAGACAAGAGTTAAATTCATAAAAAAAATACTTATTAATACAAGCAATTTTTACATACATCATAAAGCATAAGCACACTATATTACATATATTACACCACACGAATATAACTATCTTATTCCGACTCGCTCGTTTCTTCTTGTTCGGTTTTGGTTCGTTTTGCCAAGTTTCTAGGGATATATGATGTTCCCCTAATACGAGCCGTCGTTATCCACATTGGTTTAGAAAAACCTGGTGGTTTAGAGGTTCCCGGGTCATTGTTACAACTTAAGGACTTCGGGGGTTGACGATACATATAAAGTTCATCGGGGTTGGAATTAGATTTCTCTATTTTTATGCCCTTTCCCTTATTATTTTCTTTTGCCTTTTTAAATTCAGTTGGGGTAATTTCTATAACATCATCGGAATTCTTGTCAGAATCCGATTTATCGGAGAATTGGTAATCGTCCCAATATTTTGCTTCCTTGGCGGAAACACTATTGACCATAATTAACCTTGGTCGGTTGGTTGAGGATTTTCTTTTACTTAACCGTTTTATTATTTTCCCCACCGGTTCTATTTCTTCATCCGGTTCCGATTCTTCTTCCGGTTCCGATTCTTCTTCCGGTTCCGACTCTTCTTCCGGTTCCTCTTCGGGAACTTGTGAATCAGTCCACGAATCATTCCAATTTACATTTGACTCTTCATTATTATTAGGTGAGTCAATGGGACTTGTTCTAGAGGTAGACATCTATCACATAATATCAAACGCGTTAAGAGATTAATATATCACATAATATTCACATGTTAAAAATATATAGTTTCCAACATAATTTGTTAAGCAATCAATTTTCAAGTAAACACGGTCGAAGTCCAGACTCACTAATGCATCCTAACAAACTCGATAAGACATACTAATGCAAACTTCTAGTTCTCTAAGACCAACGCTCTGATACCAACTGAAATGTCCCGTTCTTATTGATTAAAAACGTTCCATATTAATTGATTTCGTTGCGAGGTTTTGACCTCTATATGAGACGTTTTTCAAAGACTGCATTCATTTTAAAACAAACCATAACCTTTATTTCATCAATAAAGGTTTAAAAAGCTTTACGTAGATTATCAAATAATGATAATCTAAAATATCCTGTTTACACACGACCATTACATAATGGTTTACAATACAAATATGTTACAACAAAATAAGTTTCTTGAATGCAGTTTTTACACAATATCATACAAGCATGGACTCCAAATCTCGTCCTTATTTAAGTATGCGACAGCGGAAGCTCTTAATAATCACCTGAGAATAGACATGCTTAAAACGTCAACAAAAATGTTGGTGAGTTATAGGTTTAACCTATATATATCAAATCGTAACAATAGACCACAAGATTTCATATTTCAATACACATCCCATACATAGAGATAAAAATCATTCATATGGTGAACACCTGGTAACCGACATTAACAAGATGCATATATAAGAATATCCCCATCATTCCGGGACACCCTTCGGATATGATATAAATTTCGAAGTACTAAAGCATCCGGTACTTTGGATGGGGTTTGTTAGGCCCAATAGATCTATCTTTAGGATTCGCGTCAATTAGGGTGTCTGTTCCCTAATTCTTAGATTACCAGACTTAATAAAAAGGGGCATATTCGATTTCGATAATTCAACCATAGAATGTAGTTTCACATACTTGTGTCTATTTTGTAAATCATTTATAAAACCTGCATGTATTCTCATCCCAAAAATATTAGATTTTAAAAGTGGGACTATAACTCACTTTCACAGATTTTTTACTTCGTCGGGAAGTAAGACTTGGCCACTGGTTGATTCACGAACCTATAACAATATATACATATATATCAAAGTATGTTCAAAATATATTTACAACACTTTTAATATATTTTGATGTTTTAAGTTTATTAAGTCAGCTGTCCTCGTTAGTAACCTACAACTAGTTGTCCACAGTTAGATATACAGAAATAAATCGATAAATATTATCTTGAATCAATCCACGACCCAGTGTATACGTATCTCAGTATTGATCACAACTCAAACTATACATATTTTGGAATCAACCTCAACCCTGTATAGCTAACTCCAACATTCACATATAGAGTGTCTATGGTTGTTCCGAAATATATATAGATGTGTCGACATGATAGGTCGAAACATTGTATACGTGTCTATGGTATCTCAAGATTACATAATATACAATACAAGTTGATTAAGTTATGGTTGGAATATATTTGTTACCAATTTTCACGTAGCTAAAATGAGAAAAATTATCCAATCTTGTTTTACCCATAACTTCTTCATTTTAAATCCGTTTTGAGTGAATCAAATTGCTATGGTTTCATATTGAACTATATTTTATGAATCTAAACAGAAAAAGTATAGGTTTATAGTCGGAAAAATAAGTTACAAGTCGTTTTTGTAAAGGTAGTCATTTCAGTCGAAAGAACGACGTCTAGATGACCATTTTAGAAAACATACTTCCACTTTGAGTTTAACTATAATTTTTGGATATAGTTTCATGTTCATAATAAAAATCATTTTCTCAGAATAACAACTTTTAAATCAAAGTTTATCATAGTTTTTAATTAACTAACCCAAAACAGCCCGCGGTGTTACTACGACGGCGTAAATCCGGTTTTACGGTGTTTTTCGTGTTTCCAGGTTTTAAATCATTAAGTTAGCATATCATATAGATATAGAACATGTTTTTAGTTAATTTTAAAAGTCAAGTTAGAAGGATTAACTTTTGTTTGCGAACAAGTTTAGAATTAACTAAACTATGTTCTAGTGATTACGAGTTTAAACCTTCGAATAAGATAGTTTTATATATATGAATCGAATGATGTTATGAACATCATTACTACCTCAAGTATAGTAGGTAAACCTACTGGAAGTGACAAGAAATAATCTAGCTTCAAAGGATCTTGGATGACTTGAAAGTTCTTGAAGTAGGATCATGACACAAAAACAAGTTCAAGTAAGATTTTTACTCGAATTAAGATAGTTTATAGTTATAGAAATTGAATCAAAGTTTGAATATGAATATTACCTTGAATAAGAAAGATAACCTACTGTATATAACAAAGGTTTCTTGATCTTAGATGATTACTTGGAATGGATTAGAAAGCTTGGAAGTAAATTAGTAAACTTGAAGGGATTTTTGAAGTGTTCTTGAAGTGTTCTTCCTATGATGATTATAGCTTGATTCTTGAAGTGATTTTTGATGAAGATGATGATTAATTACTGGAAAAATACGTTCATAATAGTGTGGGTGTGTTGAGAGAGAATTAGAAAGAGAATTGGAAGTGAAATGGAGTGAATGATGAGTGGTAATTGGTGAGTGGTGAGTGGGGTTAAAAGAAGTTCTAGTTAGTTGACTAGCTCATGGTAGAAGTTAAAATTGATTAGTCATACATGACATAATCAAGAGTGGAATCCCATGCTAGTTCCTATTGGTATATACCCATAGTAAGTACGTTTTGAAGCTGTGTATAATACGGGTAAAAATACGACTAGAATTCTTGATGAAAGAAAAGAATGTGAAAGTAACTTTAACCATTTTCGTTAAGTATGAGTGTTTTGATATATGTCTTGAAGTCTTCCAAAAGTATTTTAATACATCTAAATACACTACATGTATATACATTTTAACTGAGTCGTTAAGTCATCGTTAGTCGTTACATGTAAGTGTTGTTTTGAAACCTTTAAGTTAACGATCTCAATTAATGCTGTTAACCCATTATTTATTATATCTAATGAGATGTTAAATTATTATATTATCATGATATTATGATATATTAATATATCTTAATATGATATATATACATTTAAATGTCGTTACCACGATAATCGTTACATATATGTCTCGTTTCGAAATCCTTAAGTTAGTAGTCTTGTTTATATGTATATAACTCATTGTTAATATACTTATGGAGATACTTACTTATCATAATCTCATGTTAACCATATGTATATCCATATATATATCGTCATGTCATTTTTACAAGTTTTAACATTCGTGAATCGCCGGTCAACTTGGGTGGTTAATTGTCTATATGAAACATATTTCAATTAATCAAGTCTTAACAAGTTTGATTGCTTAACATGTTGGAAACATTTAATCATGTAAATATCAATCTCAATTAATATATATAAACATGGAAAAGTTCGGGTCACTACAGCCACGTTCACTAGTTATGAATGAGTTGTATACACTACACAACATGCCTTCTGAAGAACGTGAGGAGTATAACTTAGAGAAAAAGATGTACTGTAATTTGACAAGTGCTCTTGATGGTTCGATTTTCCATCAATTTCTGTGTCATGATAATTCATTCAAGATATGGGAAGCACTTCGTACTTTCAATGAAGGAAATTCATCTTACAAAACTAGAAAAGGTTTAGAGCTAAAAGCTGAGTTTGATAGTTTTCACTGGCAAGTTGGAGAGTCTATTACAGAATTGGTTGAAAGATATCGTCATTTGCTAGCTGAAATACATAAGCATGATGTAACTATTGAAGAGAAAGACAAAGTGACATGTCTAGCTGGAGCATTACCGTTAGACTGGAATGGTTTTGTATTAACTATGAATACTAGTGGAGAATTAGCTACTGCTACAGTGAACTCGTTTATCGCAAGACTTCAAGAAGAAGAACTAGAGTTGTTAAACAAAGTCAAGAGGTATAAAAAAGTTCAAGACACCAAAATGTACTGTCTAAATGGTTACACACCGCCTAAGTCGGCTCATGCACCATTTCAAATAGCTTTTGCTAAGAACAATCAGAATATGTATGGTTTGAATGTTAGCAGTGCACCTATTCAACAAACTTCATATCCACCACAAGTTTCACCATGTTCACTCAACAATCAATCACAGCCTACTTCGAATACTACTGAGTCATCTATCGAATACTACTGAGTCATCTACGCCGACTGCATCAGATGTTTTTTCTGCACTTAAGATCGAAAACATGAGGAAAGCTGGGAAAGAAAAGATTAGTAAAGATATAGCTTTGCTGTTAAGCCTTGTTAATTCTTATGATAGTTATCTTGATGGTCACGTAGGTAACATTCATCTAACAACTGAAGATTATCATCAACTTGATAAGAACAAAGCCGAGAAGATGGATATTATGTGGGGTATGGCAAATCTTGTGAGACGTGCTAGAGATTATGAAGAGCGAACTGGGAAACCGATCAGTCCGACCAAGGATACAAAACGGGGTTTTGATATGAATTCTGTTACTTGTTATAACTGTGGAGAATTAGGTCATTTTTCAAGACAGTGCACAAAACAGAAGAAGCAGGGTAATTGTAATCCATTCAAGAATCAGAACTACAGTTCTCAGAGTCATTCAACTAAACGTGAGATCTACATTACTGATAAAGTAAATGAAGCTGATGCAGCTGAAAGCCCGAACAAAGCTTTGGTTGTTATTCATGGAGACGATGATGATTGGTCTATGAAGTTAAATGTGGTTGACCAACAACCTAAAGCCAACATGGCAAAGCTCACCGAAGTAGAAGAAGACTGCGTTACTAGTCAAAACATAATTGAGAAGCTGACTGCTCGTGCTGAAAAAGCTGAAGAATTGTCAAGAACCATTCGAAGAGAGAAGGTTCTGAAGCAAGTTGTGAGCAAATTCAAAAAGGCACGTGATTCAGTTCCTCGTACACCTGAATCTGGAAGTGTTTCACCAATATCATCAGAGGACTACTACTTCAACAGTTGGAAAGATAAGTATAGTGATACCTCAGTGTTTGAAGACAGTCTAGAAGCAGATCATAGTGAAGAAACATTGGTTGATGCTGATAAGGAATTAGACGAATGTGGTAGAATGATTGTTGTTGAATTGGAGATGTTAGTTCTTTTGGGTGAAGGTTCAGATCTTGAGAGTGTAAATTCAGAAATTGATGATTCGGACAAGACGTCAGAATCAGGGGTTGAAGATAAAGCTGATCATACTGGGGTAGATCAAAATCACTCATACTGGGGTAGATCAAACTGATTTTGAAGCATTGAACAATCAAGCAGTTGACTTATTGAAGATGTGCTTATCAGCTAGTGATCTTGAAAAGGTTTCCGGTTTGACAAAAGCTAAGGATATATGGGATAAACTTGAGCAGATTCATTTGGGTAAAGATGCTGATACTTCAGAGTTTCTTACAGACTCGTCAGAATCCTAAGATGAGCTCGATGAAGGGAAGAAGACAGATTTCTTTGCATTTATGGCTGAGACTTCCTCACCAAATAATGCTCAACATGTATCTTCTGATCCATCTACTGTTATTGAATGTGTTAAATGTGCTGAATATAAGATAACAATAGATAATTTAACTAAGGCATATGAGGAAATGAAAGAAAAATGGCATGCCGACCATGTGACCACTAAGGTTGAAAATGAGTTGAAAGAGCAAATCAAAGTGTATAAAAAACAACTTCACGATCTTAAATGTTATAACTTTGATATAAATCAAGCTTTAGTTAAACATGTTGACACAATAAACGAATTGAAGAAAGAATATGAATGTGTTAAAGCTGATTTAGAAGCTATGTCAATTAAGATGAAATGTTGGGCAAGTGCGTCACAATGGAATGCATTAATGGTGGAATTAAATGGCACCAAGGGAAAGGGTATTGGATTAAAGGCCGCAGCTCCACCGTTTAAGAACAAATTTGTTAATGCAAATGTTGTTGATGGACGACTAGAAGACTGTATTCCACCTAGTTATGAGGACTATGTTGAGAAGAACAAAAAGTGTAGCTCAACTGAGAATGCACCTTCTGATGATACCAGTGAAGGATATTTAGATCATGAGGAAGATAAGAAAACTGGCCTAGGAGATAAGTCAGAGAAAAGGAAGGTGATAACACCTGATGAGCCAATTCGGATTATGAAAAATCCAAAGTTTACTAATAGAGTGGTTCCACCGGTTACACCTAAACCTGTATCTAAATCTGTTCCTAGAAAGAGTTCAAACGATTCTCCTGTGTTTACAAAAACACAAGATCCCTCTTCCTCTAACTCTAATAATCAATATCAATCTAGAGGATATAGAGAATTTCGACAATGTTTTAGTTGTGGTATGTTTGGACACATTGCTGCTAACTTTCCTACAAGGTATAGAACACCAAGACGTAAGATTAACCTCACATATGATGATCACCAATCACATCATGCTCACAAAACATGTTTACCTGTTCGTGATGAAGTTCGTACTAGAAGACATACGAAAAATGTTGTCTATGGAGACTATAAGAGAAAGAACTTCAATAGGTCAATTTCCCCTGTGAAGATGAAGGTTCCTAAGAAGGATACCGAGGCAAGAGTTGCCGAATCAAGTGATCGAGGTAAAGCCTATGAATTTAAGGCACGATCACCTTCGCAAAAAGCTAGTCGTAGGAAATATTTTTCCCGTAACAGACCACGAGTAAATCGCTCTGAAGATGAGAAAAATGTGAAAAACCAGAAGAGCAATGTTGCTTCTTCTAAACTGTCTAAGTTTATGGTTTCAGACGATGAGGTTCCACCTGACTCAAATAGGAAATGGATGGAAGTTCAAGCTATGGGTGTTAATGGACAACCTACTACCGTCCGGGCGTGAGTTCCCATTATTAATTAATTCTTTTAATGTGATATGCAGGGAACCAGGCTACCTACAAACAACACCTGGATAGTGGATAGCGGCGCTTCGAGATATATGACTGGACAGCTATCTCTTCTCTCGGATGTACACCCAATTAAGGGAGGTTATGTTGCATTTGCTGGAGATAAAGGAGGTCACATTTCAGCTCAAGGTTTGTTGAAGAATGATAAAGTTAGTTTCGACAAAGTAAACTACTGTCAAGAGCTTGCAAACAATTTGTTGTCGGTTTCACAAATCTGTGAAAAATCCTTCAAAGTAGCATTTGATGACAATTTCAGCTACATTTTGAAACCAGAGTTTGTGATTCCTCCAGAAATGATTTTGATGAAGGCTCCTAGACAAGCTGATTTATACATGCTAGATATGAATGTTGCTATTTCAACTGCTGAACATCATCAAGCTTTTGTTTGTAAAGCGACTGAACAAGATTCTATTACATGGCACAAACGCATGGGTCATTTAAGTTTTCAGAAGATGAACCATCTGGTTCACAACAATCTTGTAGAAGGTGTTGATCTTCGATCTTTTCAGATTCCAGGAACACGTGTTCCGTGTAAGAAGGGTAAGCAGAGCAAGAAAGCTCATAAGTTGGTGAAGTACAATCCTATCTCTGATCCACTTGAATTATTGCATATGGATCTTTTCGGTCCAATCCGTTTTGAAAGCATTGATGGAAGTACGTATTGTCTAGTGGTAACTGATGATTATTCAAGATTCTCTTGGGTAATATTCTTGAAAGAGAAGTCTGATACGTTTGAGAACTTGAAAGTGCTAATCAATCGATTAGAGACAGGTTTTAATTTGAAAGTTAGAAAGATTCGTTGCGACAACGGTACCAAATTCAAGAATCAGTTTCTTGCAGGTTTCTGTATTGAAAAAGGTATCAATATGCAGTTCAGTTTTGCATACGCTCCACAGATGAATGGTGTTGCTGAAAGGAAGAATAGGGTTCTAATTGAGACTGCTAGAACTATGCTAGCTGATTCACTTTACCTGTTCATTTTTGGGGTGAAGCTGTTGCAAATGCTTGTTACACTATGAATCGAGTTTTAACTGTTAAATGACTGGGTAAAACATGCTATGAGTTATTACATGGGAGAAAACCTTCGTTGAAGCATCTAGAACCATTTGGTGCCCCGTGTACCATTTTGAAGAGAAAACCAGGAAGTAAGTTTGATTCAAAAGTGGTTACTGGAGTATTTCTCGGTTACAGTTCTCCTAACAAGCGTGTTTTCAACAATGAGACGAGATGTGTTAAAGAATGGTTCGAAGTTGACATCCAACGGAATTACACAAAGACTGCTACCAAAAGTCATCCTTGGATCTACAACTATGATGAGCTGATTGATTCATTTAATCTTGCTCCAGATCAGACGGAGAATGAAGTAGAGTTACAAATGCTGTTTGATTTACAGAACGAGCCAGAAGTGTCTGCACCTACTCCAACTCCATTACCTACTGTCGTTGAACCAGCACAAGATCCAGATCAAGATGTTGATCCAGTGTATGATACCTGCGGATCTGATATTTCGAGTGACAATTATGATAATCCTGAAGATGGAGATACCATGAATCTACATCAAGAAATACCTGTTCCCGCACACCCAGTTCCCAGAACTACAGCTGCTCATCCTAGAGAAAATATAATTGGAGATCCGAATGCATGCTTTAGGACAAGAAGACAAGTTCAGTTTGATGGTCAAGTTGATTCTCATATGACAGCCGCAGCTGCATATTACGAGTACTCATGTCATATTTCTAGAATAGAGCCAAAGATAACAAAAGAAGCTTTGAAGCATGTTGATTGGGTGATGGCTATGCAAGAAGAGATTCAGCAATTCCATCGTCTAGATATTTGGAAGTTAGTTACTAAACCGCATGGTTCGAAAGTAATCGACCTCAAATGGGTTTGGAAGTGCAAATTCGACGAAGATGGCAATGTTACCCGTAACAAAGTAAGATTAGTTGCTAAAGGTTATCAGCAAGATCCTGAATTTGATTATGATGAAGTTTTCGCTCCTGTTGCCAGATTGGAAGCGATTCGCATTTTCTTGACTTTTGCATCTTTTATGAAGTTTAAAGTTTATCAAATGGATGTTAAGAGTGCATTTCTTTATGGCAAGCTAAATGAAAGAGTATATGTCAGTCAACCTCTGGGTTTTGAAGATCATCTTCATCCTGACAAAGTTTACCAATTACGTTGAGCCCTTTATGGGTTACATCAAGCTCCTAGAGCTTGGTACGGACGGTTATCGAGTTATCTGATTGAAAAAGGATATCAAATAGGCACGGTAGACTGTACTCTGTTCACAAAAGTTCAAGATGACGACATTATTTTAGTCCAGATTTATGTTGACGATATTATCTTCGGTGCTACTACGCAGGAACTCATTGATGAGTTCGAACAGGTGATGAAGGACGAGTTCGAAATGAGTAAATTGGGTCTCTTACATTACTTTCTTAGTTTACAAGTCGAACAGACTAGTAATGGTATTTTTCTTCATCAAGCAAAGTATGTAAATGATATACTCGAACGATTCAGTATGACTCAAGAACGTCCCGTGTCAACTCCGTTAGCTGTGAATGATGGTATTTTGCTAGAGTGCGAAAGAGAACCTGTTGATCCTACGTATTATTGAGCAATCATTGGATCGCTCATGTATCTCACTGCGTCTAGGCCAGATATTATGTTCGCAACATGTCTGTGTGCTCGTTATCAAGTTAATCCGAATACAGTTCATCTTACAGCTGCCAAAAGAATTCTACGTTATCTGTTGCTTTCGCCAAATCTCGGCATCTGGTATTCGAATGATGAGAAGTTTGATCTTTTAGCTTATAGCGATTCAGATTATGCTGGTTGAAAAATCAACAACAAGTCTACATCAGGAGGATGTCAATTTCTAGGTGAAAGGCTGGTGACCTGGCAGTGCATGAAACAAACTGCAGTTGCTCTTTCCACGTGTGAAGCTGAATATATAGCTGCTGCTAGTTGTTGTTCACAAGTTATTTGGATCCAACAACAACTTCGCGATTACGGGCTAAGGATCTCTTTCTCTCCTCTTTATATTGATAATACTGCTGCTATAGCGATCACTAAGAATCCTGTTCAGCATTCTAAGACTAAACACATAGGTGTTAAATATCATTTTCTTAGGGATTGTCATGAGAAAAAGATTATTGAAGTTAAGAGAATAGGTACTAAGGACCAAAGGGCTGACCTATTTACTAAGGCTTTTGATAAACCTAGGTTCTTACTCCTACTAGAGATGAATGGCATTGTTGATCGAGACAAAGTAATTACTGATGTTGTGTGTGAGGGTTAGTCAAGCTTTTAGACTTTGCATGTAGGATGCATGACATGTTGCTTTTTGGTTGTTAATTATCATTTGCATATTTTTGCTTTCTGTCTGCATTCCTTTGCATGATTTATCTCATGTTTGCATGCTAGTCTGTAGTTATTTTCTGTTTGGTTAAAATGCTAAAACACAAAAAGATTTTATATTTCAGCATTTTAGGGGGAGTATATGTTATCAGCAGAAAATACCTAAAAAGTGAAAAATGCCTCACCAGAAAATCTTAAAAAGTTTAAAAATCCGAAAATGAGCTTGTTTTGATTAATATGCTGGACATGAAGAAATTACTGTTCTGAGAATTGATATATTTGATTAGTAAGGACTGATTTGAACGTTAATGTCTATCTGTTGTGTGATGTACTGATAGATGTGACTTATGAAAACTTGGCATTAGACAATCATAATAAGAATAACGATCATATAAGATTCAGAAGTCATGGACGATCTGTAGCGTTTGAAGGTAATCACCTAATTATCTCCGAAACTATATGAAATGATAGTTATTGAGGAGCTCAACAGTCGGTTGAGGGTATCCCCTATCATAATTGATAATCGTTAGAGAAAGTTGGTGTTGGATGTCCCCAAGCAATATTCAACGTTGCTCTACCAATTCAGCTTCACAGCTATGAATGGGACATTCAATAGTTCATTTAAGGGGTTGAGGATTATCTGTTTGGCTGGTGCATACCACGTTGTCACGAGCCTGAGACTTAATAATCGAAACTAAACCCTGAAAATACAGAGAAAATTAGTTTATGTCGAAAGTAAGTGTCCTTTCTCGCTTAAGATTGAAAAGTATAATTCCTTATTGCGGACTGTTCAAGCATTTAAGGGAGAACACCTTTGAGTGATCTGAGCACACAACAAAGAAACATGAGTTCATGCATAAAAATGGAAAACCCATTCATGATGGCGTTCAAAATCAATATATTAAAAGACAGTGATATGCTGAAAAAAATAAAATATCATAAGAAAATCAATGTCAATAAAATTGACGTATCAAGATGGCAAAGTCCTGAAAAGTATGAAGAATGCTGATTCATGATATGCTAATAAAGAACTCAGATCATTCTTAGTGTGACACCCCCACACAGTTTGAATTGTTTAATCACGACGTTCACACTGAACTATCAAGATTCTTGTCGTCTGCAATATAGAGTTATATCCATTAAGACTGTAAGTTGGAAAAGATACTTATCTAGATATACTCTAATTAAATATATATATGAAAGTTTAACTTTCGATTTCGTTTTCCATGACAACTTGAACATAAAGAAGTTAAGGGCCTCAAGATTTATTTCGTGTGACGACTGGTCATCAGGCAAGTCTGCTTTAACTGTAGACCAATCCCCGCGGTAAATAGTGCGCCTATTCGGATAATCCAATATACTCTGAGATCTGCCGAGCCAACTAGATTGAAGATTGTCTACACATTGGTAGAAGCCAAAGGCTGACAGGGTTATTCAAAATGCTGTGAGAACCATCCTGTTCAATTTGAATGAAGTACATGGAAAGAGATAATGAAAAGTTACGTGTAATGAATTGACAACCTAATAAAAATGCACAATCATAAGTGATGGAAGAATCAAGGATTAATGACCTTAGCATGATCTCAAAAATCATTGCTTTATAGTGTTCAAGTAATTAATGCCAACATGATTGTCGAAGTGTCCGGAATGAATATGTTCATGTTTAATGAGGATTGATATCAGTAATTACATGATAATAGACATAGACTGAATAATTAGGAATGAACAACAGAAATTGATTCAATATGTCAGTTCTGTTCCATTTTTAAATAGTTAATCATCTTGCTCACAAAAAGAATGTGGATTTGTATGTCTTATATATCTATTCTGTTAATTTGTTTGCATTGTAATCTATAAAACAACAAAAAGATTTTGGTTTGCATGTTATTGCATTTCATGATAGATTGTCTTTCATTTGCATAATTTTAGTTGCATGACTTCTTACATCAGAAAATTCATAAAGATTTTATCATTTCCTTATTTTTCTGATCATCCTCTGAGTGCATCACGACATCTGAAAGAACTTTGTTGAGATCAAGATATTGAGCCACCAAATCCATGAGATAGAAGTTCGTAGAGTTTGTGACTGATTGAAGGACATTGGTGTTTTAGATTGCTAATGAACTTAAGTTGACATTACACTGTAGGATTTACTCTTAGAACATGGAATGATTAGAGTAATAACCTTATTTAGGTTAGGATTTTATCTGCCTAAGTGTTAATGATCATTTCTTGAAGGTTTAGTGATTTTCGACTCAAGTTGAAAGTGATTGTTAGATCTAAGATTGCCGAACGAGTCGAAATCCTAAGGTTCTAAAATTTTGAAGTTTTGAAATTGCCTAAGTGCTC
The DNA here is from genome assembly GCF_046630445.1 of Rutidosis leptorrhynchoides. NCBI lineage: Eukaryota > Viridiplantae > Streptophyta > Magnoliopsida > Asterales > Asteraceae > Rutidosis > Rutidosis leptorrhynchoides. The sequence goes on from NC_092339.1 coordinate 59,053,196, forward strand.
ACTCGCACGCTTGATGTGTGAACCGTACGATTGACCACACATTTGAGGTTAACCGTACGGATGACCCTGATCAAACTTGTCTTAAGACAATTGGATCACACGCACGTGTGATTTAGGTGAGACGAGCGTTTGATGGTGGATCGTGTGATCAACCGCACGGTTGATCACGAGAGTATAAATAGGGGTGATGAGATCAGCAGCTCACACTTGTGCACCCAACACTTTTTCTCTCTCTAAATTTGATCAACACCGTTCAAGCATTTCTTTGCAACGAACATTAAGCATACTTAGACAAATCCAGCGCCACCTATTAGGTATGATTTCATCGAGTTTTAGTACCTTAATTTGTTGTTTTAATGAGTCGAAACCCTAAGTGTGTACAACTTGAATTTCATGAAATTAAAGGTTGTTTTGATGTGTATCTGTAATTGTTTTGTGTTTAACAGTACCTTATAATGCTATCTTGATGTAAATCGGTCCATAAAATGCACAATTATGTGATTTTGTTGATTTGAAAAAGGCATTTAATATTCGGTTTCATCAGACATGCACGAGTGACGTCACTCGCACGCGTGAGACATGACTCGCACGAGTCAGTGCACGATTGATGATCAACCGTGTGGACCTTTGAGCTCACTCGTTTGTCTTGATTTTATTGATCACTCATCTGCAAGAGCTGACACGTGTGATTAACCGCACGAGTCACCACACGGTTGACTCACTCGCTCAAAATTTGTGCCTCAACCTTGTACTTTGTCTAAAACCATATTACTGCTCAAACATGTCAACAGTGACACGAGTGACTATATCACTCACACGGTTGATCTCTCAGCCGCACATGTGACACTTTCACTCGTACGCTTCATCCTGTTTAACATGTTTATGACACTTTGATGCAAATGCTATGATGTTTTATGGTGATTGATTTATATATCTAACTGTTCTGTAAATGTTTCAGTTTCTGTTTAGATATCATCAGATGGCAGAACAATAAGTAAACGTTCCAGTCGATAACGTTGAAGGACAGGGGGAGCAACAAGCTAATCCACAAGCTAATCCTCAAGTGAATCCGGTCATCCCACCTGCTCAGCAAGAGATTCCTCTAGAGAAGGGTGAACTGAACAATCAATTCGCTCTCTATGACACTACTTTAGAGAGAGGTTCTCAATTTAAGGAGATTATCGAATTTCTTAAGAGATCAAGGATACACACTACTATTTCTACTGAATGCACACCATACTACAGTCATCAGAGAGAGTTCTGGAGAAATGTTGTGTTGGATGTTGATGAAGATAAGCTTGTTAGTAAGATTCAAGGTCATGATATTACTGTTTCTAAGGATGTGATTAGAAGGATTTTGGGTTTCAATGACGAGAACTGCTCCCATATGACTATTAGTAGAGAACGAATCCATGGTTGTTTCAGAAGATGTGCTTATTCTGGTTACCTTGTTTGCAAATCTGAGCTGGTGAAGACATGTCTGCCACCACAGTTTAGATATCTTGCTCATGTAATCATGCATTGTTTGAGTGGACACAAATCTGGTTTTGACAAGCTGAACGAGAAAGTGCAGAGTATGTTTGTGGCACTTGTTCTCAAGGCTCCATATGATTTTTCGGGTTTTGTTTTCTACTATTTCAAGGCAAACCACTTCTGTTCTTTAATGCATAGGTGGACTAACTGTGCTATGATATGATATTACTAATCATGTGTTATTGTTTTGAACATCGAGCGAGATGGTTGTGATACGTTTGAGCATGGTACGGCATGAGAGCGTAATAGTGAGTCGCGACCACTATTACAGTTGCAAGTCAAGTCAAGCAAGGATGTGCGACAAGTATCGAGCTAGATGTGGTGTGTGTGCGGACATATGCATAGGTATATATGTGTATTAAATTGTTGGTGATGTCTAATCCATTTTTAATCTTTAGAATGAAGACGAGAAACAGAATGAATACGAATGGCAATGGTGGTCCCTCTCATGTGGAGGAAGATGAGATGACTACCAAGATTGAGACCGCTTTAGAAAACTATGTTTCGGTTTTCTCACGAAGGGTTAAACAAATATTCGAAGAGTCGGTTTCGGAACAAATTGTCGATATGATTCAAGAACGGATGACTAATGCCGTTAAAGAAGAAGTTGAAAGGAGGTTTCCTAGACCTCAAAATGTGGACGAACTAGAGTTTAGCTATAAGAACTTCTTGGCGACTAAGCCTCCTCACTTTCACGGGGATTCCGACCCCATGAAAAGTTTAAATAATAAATATAATAAATATATATATATTTTTAGAATTTTTAACTTAATAAATTAGTAATTTTTAATTTATAGTTAATTCTTAGTTGTACTAGGTAATGAATGTACAAATTCAGAAAATCGCCAATATGTTCACCACCTTTCATACGTTCACCACCTGTAACTCGATCAAGACATCTTGCCAATATTGTTGCCATTGATTTTTCTTTAGAATCATCATCAATTCAAACAAGTACTCCAATTCAGATTTCCGATAATCCATTTTTGAACCCGACCTCACAATTGAGAACCCGGAGAATATTCAAGGACAATTCAGAGATCCTGAACTACTAATTATTCCTCCTGAACCACCAATCATTCAACCAGAGATTGTCAAGGAAGAAACCATTAAATCAGAATCCTCTAGTGAATCAGATTCAACAAATTCAATCATGGAAAATCAGGAACCTCTAAGTATGGAAGATCGAATGAGAGCCACACGCACAGGCCAAGGTCACGCCATTGCTTAACCAGACATTAATGCGCCAGATTACGAAATCAAAGGACAAATCCTACACATGGTAACTAATCAGTGCCAATTTAGTGGTACGCCAAAAGAAGATCCAAACGAACATCTTCGAACCTTTAATAGAATTTGTACTCTATTTAAAATCAGAGAAATTGAGGATGAACAGATCTATCTCATGTTGTTTCCCTGGACTTTAAAGGGAGAAGCCAAAGATTGGTTAGAATCGTTACCGGAAGGAGCGATTGACACATGGGATGTTTTAGTTGAGAAATTTCTTAAACAATTCTTTCCGGCATCTAAAGCCGTGAGACTTCAAGGAGAAATTGTTACGTTCGCGCAAAAGCCAAATGAAACATTATATGAGGTGTGGACAAGATTTGGAAAGTTGTTGAGAGGATGTCCTCAGCACGGTTTAGACACTTATCAAATAGTGCAAATATTCTACCAAGGATGTGATGTTGCTACACGAAAAGACATCGACACAGCAGCTGGTGGTTCCATTATGAAGAAAACCGCAACTGCAGCTCACAAAATTATTGATAATACAGCATCCCACTCACATGAGTGGCACCAGGAAAAAGATATCTTTCGTTCATCTAAAGCGGCTAGAGCCGATTCTAGCCATGACTTTGATTCCATTTCCGCAAAGTTAGATGCTGTCGATAGACGAATGGAAAAGATGACTAAAGATATTCACTCGATATGAATCAGTTGTGAGCAGTGTGGGGGGCCACATTTGACGAAAGACTGTTTCGGTGTTGAGCAAACAATGGAACAACGTGAGAATGTTTCCTACATGAACCAAAGGTCGGGAAATAATTATCAAAATAATTATCGACCACCAAGGAATAATTTCAACCGACCTTACAACACCCCATACAATCCAAATGGGCCCAACAATAACTCGTATAACCAACAAGGTCCTAGCAATCAGCAAAGGCCCGGTTTTCTTAATAATCCACCATAAACCGATGAGAAAAAGCCAAACCTGGAGGAAATGATGACAAAGCTCATGGAATCCCAAGCACAGTTTGTTGCATCTCAAAAACAAACTAATGAACAAAACTCCCAATCAGTCAGACACCAACAAGCTTCTATCCAAAACTTGGAACAAGAAGTAAGTAACCTAGCAAGGTTAATTGGTGAAAGAAAGCTAGGGAGTTTACCGAGTGACACAAATACCAACCCTCGAAATGAAGCAGCCAAAGCAATTACCACCCGAAGTGGTTTGACGCTTACGCCACCTGTTATACCAGTCATTTTCGATTATCCTGTTCCACCACCACAACCAGAACCAGAACCAGTAGTTGAGAAAACCAATGAAGAACAAGCTGAAATCCTAGAAGGTTCAATACGACCTAAACCATATGTTAAACCATATCAACCACCGCTTCCTTACCCGAGCAAATAAAGAAAAGAAAGACTCGAAGCCGAACACTCAAAATTTCTTGACATGTTCAAACAAATAAACGTCAATCTTCCTTTCATCGATGTAATTTCAGGTATGCCAAGATATGCGAAGTTTTTGAAAGACCTGATCACAAACAGAAAGAAAATGGAAGAACTTTCAGCTGTCACAATGAATGATGCATGTTCGGCAGTATTATTGAACAAGATACCCGAAAAACTCTCCGACCCCGGAAGTTTCACAATTCCATGTTTAATGGGTAGTCTTGATTCAATAAGAGCATTAGCAGACTTAGGTGCTAGTATTAACTTAATGCCTTATTCATTATTCGTTAAACTAGGCCTTGAAGAGTTAAAACCAACACGAATGAGCATACAACTAGCTAATCGATCAATCAAATATCCTAGGGGGATAATGGAGAATATGCTAGTTAAAGTTGGTACTTTAGTATTCCCAGCAAATTTTGTGATTCTGGATATGGAAGAAGATTCTCGAGTTCCTCTTATCTTAGGAAGACCATTCTTAAACACGGCTAGAGCAATAATAGACGTGTTTGGTAAGAAATTGACCCTAAGTATAGATGACGAGAGTGTGACCTTTTCTGTTGATAAGGCCATGCAACAACCTCAATCTGCAGATGATGCGTGCTATTATATTCAAACTATAGATGAACATAAAGAATTGTTACAAGAATTTCCAGAATTATAAGGAACGGGCGAATGTTCTTTAGGAGAAGGAACAAAACCAATTGATGAAACTGAATTATTAGCTACACTCATGGCTAATGAATACGAACCAACAACAGAAGAACTTCAAGTTCTGAAAGAAGAAGACAGATACAGGTACAAATCATCGATTGAAGAACCACCAACATTGAAATTAAAGCCACTTCCAAACCATTTAGAATACGCATATTTGCATGGTGAATCTCAATTACCTGTAATCATCTCATCCTCCCTTTCTGAAAACGGAAAAATCTCAATTGATTTCCGTGTTAAAAGCCCACAAACCAGCTATTGCATGGAAGATCCAAGATATCAAGGGTATAAGTCCTTCATATTGTACACACAAAATTCTCATGGAATATGGTTTCAAACCTTGTGTGCAACGTCAACGAAGACTAAACCCTAACATGCAAGATGTGGTGAAGAAAGAGATAATTAAACTACTTGATGCAGGTTTAATTTATCCCATCTCTGATAGTCCATGGGTAAGCCCGGTGCAATGCGTACCTAAGAAAGGTGGCATTACCGTAATTACAAATGAAAAGGATGAGCTTATTCCTACTCAGACTGTAACTGGATGGCGTGTTTGCATTGATTATAGAAAATTAAATGATGCCACCAGAAAAGATCATTTTCCCTTACCTTTCATCGAACAAATGTTGGAAAGGTTAGCAGGAAACAGTTACTATTGTTTCCTTGATGGTTTTTCAGGGTATTTTCAAATCCTAATCGCACCCGAAGACCAAGAGAAAACCACCTTCACATGCCCATATGGCACTTTTGCGTACAAACGCATGCCATTCGGACTTTGCAATGCCCCTGCAACATTTCAAAGGTGCATGATGGCAATTTTCCATGATATGATAGAAGAATGCATGGAAGTTTTCATGGATGATTTTTTCAGTCTTCGGTGACTCTTTTGAGTCGTGTCTTTTAAATCTTGAATGAATGCTTATTAGATGTGAGAAATCAAATCTTGTTCTTAATTAGGAGAAATGTCATTTCATGGTTAAAGAAGGCATCGTTCTAGGTCATAAAATCTCAAGTGAAGGAATTGAAGTGGATAAAGCAAAAGTTGATGTAATTGCTAAACTTCCACATCCTACCAATGTCAAAGGAGTTAGGAGTTTTCTAGGGCATGCCGGTTTTTACCGACGATTCATTAAAGATTTTTCTAAAATTGCCACTCCAATGAACAAACTCCTCGAAAAAGATAATCCATTTGTATTCTCGGACGAATGTATTAAATCTTTCAACATCCTCAAAGAAAAGCTCACCAATGCGCCAATCATGATAGCTCCAAACTGGGTCCTTCCATTTGAGCTCATGTGTGATGCAAGTAATTTTGTAATAGGAGCCGTTTTAGGTCAAAGGATAGAACAACGATTTAAACCCATTTACTATGCTAGTAAGACTTTACAAGGAACAAAAATGAACTACACAACCACTGAAAAGGAAATCCTTGCTATAGTCTTTTCTTTTGATAAATTTCGATCATATCTTGTTCTAGCAAAAACGGTTGTCTATATCGATCATTCTGCTCTTAAGTACTTGTTTTCAAAACAAGATGCTATACACGCTTAATTCATTGGATCTTTCCTCCTGCAAGAGTTTGACATCGAAATCCGAAATAAAAAGGGAGCAGAAAATCTTGCCGCCGATCATCTTTCACGCCTTGAGAACCCTGAGCTAGAAACTTTTGATGAATCCGCGATAAAGGATGACTTTCCTGATGAACATTTCATGAAGATTGAGATTGAAGAACCACCATGGTTCGCACCAATTGCGAACTATTTGGTATGTGGATTTCTTGAAAAGGGACTGTCGTATCAAAAACGAAAGAAATTCTTTAGCGTCATTAAATACAACTTTTGGGAGGATCCACATCTGTTTAAAAATTATCTCGATGGAGTAATACGCAGGTGCGTATTCGGGAATGAAACTAGACAAATCTTACTCCATTGTCACACAGGACCTATAGGAGGGCATTACGGACCTCAACTCACGGGAAGAAAGGTCTACGAGGCTGGATTCTATTGGCCTTCTATTTTCAAGGATGCCCATCTTCTCTGTAAATCCTGTGATGCATGTCAAAGGGTCGGGAGAATCAGTCAACGCGATGAGATGCCACAAAATGTCATTCAAGTTTGCGAAGTTTTTGACATTTGGGGCGTTGACTTCATGGGCCCTTTTCCAAAATCTCATAATAATCTCTACATACTCGTTGCTATTGATTATGTGTCAAAATTGGCGAAAGCGCAAGCTCTCCCAACAAATGATGCACGAGTTGTAGTCAACGTTTTGAAACGTCTTTTTGCACGGTTCGGAACACCGAAAGCTTTGATAAGTGATTGGGGTACATATTTTTGCAACGCTCAACTTGAGAAAGTTCTTAAAAGATATGGGGTAACTCATAAGATATCGATAGCTTATCATCCACAAACAAGTGGACAAGTTGAGAACACTAACCGAGCATTAAAACGTATTCTGGAGAAAACTGTAGGTACAAATCCAAAGGAGTGGTCCATGAAATTGGAGGATGCTCTTTGGGCCTTTCGAACGGCCTATAAAACTCCAATTGGAACCACACCTTTTTGACTCATTTACGGAAAATCATGTCATCTCCCAGTTGAGATTGAGCATAAAGCATTTTGGGCTCTTAAGACATGCAATCTTGATTTGCATGAAGCAGGACGATTACGTTTAAGCCAGCTGAATGAATTAGATGAGTTAAGGCATGATGCATATGAAAACTCACTCATCTACAAAGAAAAAACAAAGAAATGGCACGATAAATGTTTAAACAAAAAAATGTTTCATAAAGGAGACCGTGTCCTTCTATTCAATTCTAGATTTAAACTATTTCCTGGAAAGTTAAAATCTAGATGGTTAGGACCGTTCATAGTTACAAGAGTTTTACCTTATGGAACGGTCGAATTAGTAGACTCAAATGATAAACCATTCAAAGTAAATGGACACAGACTGAAACACTATTTTGATGGACCACGAGAGATTGATAATGATCTTAATCATAAGTTCGACACCACAGCTAACTAAGTGTGGGGAGAGTCGAATGTTCCAAGAGAGAGAAAGATCTCGTGTTTTATATTCTGTTCTTGTTTAGTTTTTCAAGAATGGAATCTGATTGGTCTTTCCCTAGCAGACCCTAAAGAACTAGTCTTCTCCCTCCATTCTAAATTTTACTTTTCTTTTGTGTGTTTTATTTTTGTTTCTATTTGTTTTCAGATGCATAAGTCGTGCACTTTGGTCGATCAAAACCATTCTCTTCTCATATACGCACTGATCTACACCTTACCAATTGATATGGTGTTGGAGATCAGGGAGAAAATGACTGCTATTAGAAAATAGAAAAGGGCAGAACATAACAAAGTTAATTTCGCACAAGGTACATCTAAATTTGCTGCAAAACGAAGGGCAAAACAACTCGAAAAATGTTACAAGAACGGAAAGTGGTCCCACGAAGGGAAATGCCCCAAGAATCAAACTTATTCTAATTTCGAGTTTGTAACTTTATGCCAAGAAGGGCCAGTCAAGTGTTTCCAAGAAAAATTACTAAACCCGAGAGGGTACGCATATGAAGCTATGGAAAATCAATTTGGTCGACTCGCTTTCGAAGCAATTCGCTCAGGTCGTTTTCAAGATCATAATTCTGTGAGATTCTGAAATTCTCACAAGTGTGCGAGTGTGCAAGTGTGCAAGTTTGATGTGTAATTTATTTTAGTATGCTATTGTGTGATAAACAAGTATGTCTGTTTGAAAAGACAAATGTATTTGTAATTTAAGTTTGTTTGTTTGTTTAAATGCATTTAATCTTCGGCTTTCAAGCAATAAATCCTTTAATTTAAGTGTTTAAATTGGTAATCGGTAAAATTAAGTACCTAAAACTGAAATTACTGTTATCAAACAAAAGTTTAAATTTTGAATTAGGGAATATCGTTTGTTGAGAAGATATAAATATCTTAAATCAAATACTTAATATAATGATTTCAAAATATTCATGAGTGAAATTAAGTTCCTGCTGAAATCACGCTAGAACGGAAAATTTTGTTATTATTATTAAAGATAATTTGACTTAAGTGGGATAAAAATTTACTTTTAATTAATAACCTGAAAATGGCGATTGCTATAAATTGGTCGCGAGTTAAGATTAAGTGTTTACACTGAAATTACTTTACCCAAGGGTGGGGCGAGAATTTTGTTATCCTTATTTTATCCTTCTTAATTTAAAGTATACCAAAAATAAATTTAATTCTTTTGTGTGATTTTATTTTCTATGTATCGACTTGAAATGATAATTATAACAATTTGTCGAGGGTAAGAATAGGTGATAAAACCAAAATTACCCTACCCAAGGACGGGGCACAAATTTTATTATTATTGCAAGTTATTAATTTTAAGTATTGTAAAAAAATAATAATAATAATAATAATAATAAATGTGTGTCTTTGCGTGCATGTTTATTTGTTTTGTTTGTTGTGTGAAAATAGGTAAAACAAGGCATGTTCATAGACTGACAGTAAGTTCAGCAAAAGTAACTAATTTTTGACGAAACATGTGAACAAGAGAAGATATTGGTAATAAAGAACAATTCAACTCCAAACAGCACAAGTTAGGGCTTTCTGGCTCTAAGAGGTTTTAACTCCCTTTCTATACTATTTGCCCTCGTGAATTCTAATTTTTGTCTGATTTCATTGCAAATGAGGGCATTGCATGATCTCAAGTGTGGGGAGGGGTTATAATTCTCTCGGTTTGTACACTTGGCTTATTCTTTAAATTTTGTGAAAAATTAAAAAAAATAATTTCTAGCTAAAAAAATTCAAATCATGTTTATATATATTTATGAACGGTAAAATTAAGTAAAATTTACTGAAACTATCGTCACCTAAAATGGACATAAATTGAGAAACAACACAAATGTTAAATTTATTTAATAGAATAGAAGAGAATAAAAAGGCAAAGAAAAAGCCAAGTGTGGGGAGATTTACAAATCTATTTATTTAAAACTGCATATCACATGTTTGTACGAAGTTTTGCAGGTACTTTTCTTGTAATCCATAAAGAACAGTGATTGAAACCGAGACATGGGCCAATTGGAGAACTAAAAAGGGCGATCTACACTATAAAGGATAGTGTTGCACCCAACTGACCATTCATACAAAATGTTTTTAAAAGATCAAAATGTGTTCATAAAATCTTATTTTCTTAATAAAAACATTAATCTTTTAATACACGAGGTCTTCAGGATGAATCAATTCCATCCTAGAGGAAGTAAAGTCTTCCGAAAAAGAAACGTGCTTCTTGATTTAGGTCAAGAAGTTGTCGTCCAGACCTACTGTAGAGTCTACGAAAAACCTTGTAAAGTTTTCTCGAAAATTAGCTGGAAATCCAAGGACCTCAGCATCAAACAGGGTCGCTAAGTGGTCAGACTTATCCTATCCATGAGAGGATCTGTCTCGTAAAATGGGGAGGACGCCTTGCAAATCAGCTGGATAAGACTGATGAACTAGATCCCCAAAAAGAATAATCTCCTTAAAGATTAAAAATCAGCATTTAAGCCTGATATTACTCAATCCTAGAGATTGACCTTAACGATTGAGAATTACAAACTCATGGAATTCGATGATATCTATACTCGAACTTGACCGAGAAAATATTTTGAAAAAAAATAAACCGATTTGTTTTCAAAGAACTTATTTTCAGTACGTTCATTACTGTTGAACGTAAAATTCTAGGAATTTACCGGAATTCATTAGGTCACCTGGACCAAATCGGGTGTCAACCGTACGAACGGTGGTTGCATAGCATGGTCAGAGACAGGACCTTGTGCCAGACCGAAAACTTCTAGGGTGATCTTTACTATTTCTCCTACCAAGGATAGTAATTGCATCCGACACGATATTGACCATAATTTTATGCAATGTCTTAAAAGACATCGTCTTAACAGTTTCTTGTTCATCGCTCTCCTTTACAACCGGACGGTAGTTTGTCGTAAGGTAATATACGGAACAAGTAAACTGGATGTGTGCTTTCCAAATACAGGGATAGCAAGTGGGTACACAAAACCAAAAGTTTTTAGCTTAAAATCAAAAGAAAATACGAAACCCACAACCCACAAAAATATTTATGAAAACTTACACCGGTGATGGGTTAATCGGGAAAACGTGCCTAGTATAAAAACTAGCATGCATTTTCAAAAACATAAAACGTTTTCATCAGGTTCCTATTTTCCCTAAGGATCCAAATTTTTTCTAAGTCACCTAGGACTTTAACTACGACCCTTATGTTTCATTAACTTGAAACTTGTTCGTTGTTATGAATTGAATTGACAGAATTTGTATCGTGACTTGAAAAAGAAACCATCATCATTGTATATAGTGTGAAATAGAGTGAAAAATAAAAGAATAAATTGTGTGAAGTGTGATTTCCTATTATTTCAGAGTATTATTAGTTCAGTAATTGCTTGAGGGCAAGCAATGTTCAAGTGTGGGGATTTTGATATTGTGCAAAATGAACACATATTTAAACGCAATATCTCTCCTAAATAATAAATTTTCATATGTAATTGTATTATATTTCCATTTTAATTGTATAAATAAATAAAAGTGAAGACGAAATTCGAAAATGAAGATTAAAGGCGAAAATAGTCAAAAACGCTTAACTTACAAGTGATACTCCAAGAGGTACAAGACCTTAATGCTCAAGTGAAAATGTACAAGCTAAGAAGTGAAGAGTATAAGGATTTACAGCTCTAAAACAAGACCCAGCAAGCCATCGAATTAGTGAACGAATAAATTAATAATAATACAACAAATAATTCAAGGAAAGTGGCAAACAAGTGGAAAATGATGTCTACTTTTGAGAGGATATATATATCATTCATAATGGATTATAATAAGGGAACGTTTGGTCATGATATGGAGCATATACAGAGTATTATTTAAGAATCATATGAAGATAGCTTTTGACTACTACTTTTGATTAAACAATGAGAAAGTTGAAATCAAGTTGGCAGATATTGAGGAATTGTGGGTCTAGTTGAAAAAATTTCCGGAGTATTAATATGGGAGACAAAGGAGTCAAGAGGAGAGCTGAGAGAGTCAGGAGAGAAAGTAGTCAAGTTACGGAGTACTTTTATTTTCAGTTTCAATTTCTATTTCACTTGTAGTAAATTAGTAGTTTGGGTATTGTAAAAAGATTATCGCACGAGTGATTTCTATCAAGTTTCTACCACATTGAATTAATGGAAGCTAAGAACTTTTGTATAAGTTTTATTTACTCTTTTATTATGTATTGTAACTAATTTGTTATTATGCTTATTTAACCAAAGTAGTTACGATGTTTGACTAAAAATAGGAAATGGGTTAATTTAATTTGTACAACGGTTAATATTTAGATAAAGAACGACCTTAAGGAAGATTGGGGTTTTAACTATTAATGGGTATGGTAAAATAATTAAGTGATAACTTGTTAAATTACCACTATTTATAAATTACTATATGTATAAATAATCACATACATTGACCAGACACGGAAGACGGGTTATTTATATATATGGGAAATTATTCATTGAAATGGACACGTGAATGGATTAATGGTTAAAAGACTAGTTAAAATTAAGGTGGGTTATATTCAATGACAACTGGTGTAATTGTAATGACCCGAAAAAATCGTCATTGACGGCGCCGTTAACTTAGGTCCCGTTACGTGGTCGTAGTCCCTAAATGAGACACGTTTGACCAAAATTATGTCGCATTCTCTTGAAACGTACAAGATTTACAAAGTTTTGTTTACCAAACGGTTCGACAACAAGTTTAAGTTTACAAATGCTATAAAGTATAAATGAAATAACTTGCGATATAATTAGTTTAAAATCACGGTTGCTATAAATAGCGTAAGTATGTAAACATATGTTTGAATCCAAAGGTGCTATCACTAGCGCATGCATGTATGCTTGACTCCAAGCAAGTAATCAAAGTGTATGCATGTATTCTTGACCCCAAGCAAGTATGAGTGTACGCGAAAGCATGTATCAAATAGCCATTCATGAACCTGAGAAACATATAGAAAACTGTCAACGAAAAACGTTGGTGAAATCATAGGTGTTTGTAAACATTGTTTTTGAACCACAAGATTTTGTATCGTTGATTATCCAAATCGTTTGCATTCCAAAAGTTGTTGTTTGTATCGCGAGCACCCAATTATCAAGACTTAACTGTTTTGTACCCTGTTACGTAGTGTTAGAACATACACTATACTCGAAAATATATTTCATCCGCTAACGGTAGCGAACCGTTCGAATGAGGCTCGTCAAGCCCATGTGATCACATAATATAAGTTCACGTTTACACCCTGCAAGTGAAACTAATGATAATTGAATTGAGGCTTTTTGTTCTAACTCGCATGTGGAATGTTTGTTTTCGTACTTGTGTTCAAAGCATAAAATTATGATACGTATATGTTTCTCATCCCATGATTTAAAGTATAAAAGTTGTTGAAAGATGGGACTATGATCTCACCTCGAGTGCACGAGTATAAAAGTACTTCACAAAGTAAACGTGTGCATGAAAGTTGCTTAGCCTTGACCTAAACAAGTAAGTTGTATCAATTAACCGGTTATGACACAAGGTCGGGCGAAATGTGTTCAATTAGTCCTATGGCCCGTTACGACTCGATTATATAACATGTGAATCACGTTATCAAGTTTCATGCAAGAATCAAGTATAAAATAAGATTAGAACGATTGCATAAGTGTTTTGTTAAGTTTGAATAAAATTCAAACTTGGTCAAAGTCAACAAAAAAGTCAACACATTCGGGTCGGGTCTCGGACAATTTTTCTGAGGTTTTTAATCATATATAAGCATGTTGGCCAAGTTTCATGTTGATCGGGGATGCGTAGCATAGTTAGAATTTGTAGTGACCCGAACTTTTCCATGTTTATATATATATTAAATGAAATTGTTATTTACATGATTAAGTGTTTCCAACATGTTAAGCAATCAAACTTGTTAAGACTTGATTAATTGAAATAGGTTTCATATAGACAATTGACCACCCAAGTTGACCGGTGATTCACGAACGTTAAAACTTGTAAAAACTATACGATGACATATATATGGTTATATATATAGTTAACATGATTTTATTATAAGTATGTATCTCATTAGGTATTTTAACAATGAGTTATATACATAAAAATGAGACTATTAATTTAAGAAACTCGAAAACGATATATATAACGATTATCGTTATAACAACGTCTTACTAGGTACATATGAATCATATTAAGATATTGATACACTTGGTTAATTATGTTAAATGATAAGTAAATATATTATTAAGTGTATTAACAATGAAATACATATGTAAAAATAAGACTACTAACTTAATGATTTCGAAACGAGACATATATGTAACGATTATCGTTGTAACGACATTTAACTGTATATATATCATACTAAGATATATTATATATCATAATATCATGATAATATAACAATTTAACATCTCATTTGTTATAATAAACAATGGGTTAACAACATTCAACAAGATCGTTAACCTAAAGGTTTCAAAACAACATTTACATGTAACGACTAACGATGATTTAACGACTCAGTTAAAATGTATATACATGTAGTGTTTTAATATGTATTCATACACTTTTGAAAGACTTCAAGACACTTATCAAAATACTTCTACTTAACAAAAATGCTTACAATTACATCCTCGTTCAGTTTCATCAACAATTCTACTCGTATGCACCCGTATTCGTACTCGTACAATACACAGCTTTTAGATGTATGTACTATTGGTACATACACTCCAATGATCAGCTCTTAGCAGCCCATGTGAGTTTCATTTGCTCCCTTTTTACTCATTACATTTTTGAGCTGAGAATACATGCAAATGCTTTATTAACTGTTTTACAATATTTATATGTGTGAGTTTCATTTGCCTTTTTACCCTTTATATTTTTGGGCTGAGAATACATGCGCAATTTTTATAAATGATTTACAAAATAGACACAAGTACGTGAAACTACATTCTATGGTTGAATTATCGAAATCGAATATGCCCCTTTTTATTAAGTCTGGTAATCTAAGAATTAGGGAACAAACACCCTAATTGATGCGAATCCTAAAGATAGATCTATCGGGCCCAACAAGCCCCATCCAAAGTACCAGATGCTTTAGTACTTTGAAATTTATATCATGTCCGAAGGAGGATCCCGGAATGATGGGGATATTCTTATATGCATATTGTGAATGTCGGTTACCAGGTGTTCACCATATGAATGATTTTTATCTCTATGTATGGGATGTGTATTGAAATATGAAATCTTGTGGTCTATTATTAAGATTTGATATATATATATAGGTTAAACCTATAACTCACCAACATTTTTGTTGATGTTTAAAGCATATTTATTCTCAGGAGAATACTAAGAGCTTCCACTGTTGCATACTAAAATAAGTACAAGATTTGGAGTCCATGTTTGTATGATATTGTGTAAAAACTGCATTCAAGAAACTGATTTCGATGTAACATATTTGTATTGTAAACCATTATGTAATGGTCGTGTGTAAACAGGATATTTTAGATTATAATTATTTGATAATCTACGTAAAGCTTTTTAAATCTTTATTTATGAAATAAAGGTTATGGTTTGTTTTAAAAATAAACGCAGTCTTTGAAAAACGTCTCATATAGAGGTCAAAACCTCGCAACGAAATCAATTAATATGGAACGTTTTTAATCAATAAGAACGGGACATTTCAGTTGGTATCCGAGCGTTGGTCTTAGAGAACCAGAAATTTGCATTAGTGTGTCTTATCGAGTTTGTTAGGATGCATTAGTGAGTCTGGACTTCGACCATGTTTTCTTTAAAAATGATTGCTTAACATTTTTGTTGGAAACTATATATTATTAACATGTATATATTATGTGATATATTAATCTCTTAACATGTTTGATATTGTGTGATAGATGTCTACCTCTAGCACAAATCCCATTGACTCACCTAATAATAACGAAGAGTCGAATATATATTGGACTGATTCACAAGTTCCCGAAGAAGAACCGGAAGAAGAATCAGAACCGGAAGAGGAGGAACCGGAGGAGGAAATAGAACCGGTGAGGGAAATAAAAAAACGTTTAAGTAAAAGAAAATCCTCAACCAACCGACCAAGGTTAATTATGGTCAATGGTGAAATGTCCCGTTCTTATTGATTAAAAACGTTCCATATTAATTGATTTCGTTGCGAGGTTTTGACCTCTATATGAGACGTTTTTCAAAGACTGCATTCATTTTTAAAACAAACCATAACCTTTATTTTATAAATGAAGGTTTAAAAAGCTTTACGTAGATTATCAAATAATGATAATCTAAAATATCATGTTTACACACGACCATTACATAATGGTTTACAATACAAATATGTTACATCGAAATCAGTTTCTTGAATGCAGTTTTTACACAATATCATACAAACAAGGACTCCAAATCTTGTCCTTATTTTAGTATGCAACAGCGGAAGCTCTTAATATTCACCTGAGAATAAACATGCTTTAAACGTCAACAAAAATATTGGTGAGTTATAGGTTTAACCTATATATATCAAATCGTAACAATAGACCACAAGATTTCATATTTCAATACACATCCCATACATAGAGATAAAAATCATTCATATGGTGAACACCTGGTAACCGACATTAACAAGATGCATATATAAGAATATCCCCATCATTCCGGGACACCCTTCGGATATGATATAAATTTCGAAGTACTAAAGCATCCGGTACTTTGGATGGGGTTTGTTAGGCCCAATAGATCTATCTTTAGGATTCGCGTCAATTAGGGTGTCTGTTCCCTAATTCTTAGATTACCAGACTTAATAAAAAGGGGCATATTCGATTTCGATAATTCAACCATAGAATGTAGTTTCACGTACTTGTGTCTATTTTGTAAATCATTTATAAAACCTGCATGTATTCTCATCCCAAAAATATTAGATTTTAAAAGTGGGACTATAACTCACTTTCACAGATTTTTACTTCGTCGGGAAGTAAGACTTGGCCACTGGTTGATTCACGAACCTATAACAATATATACATATATATCAAAGTATGTTTAAAATATATTTACAACACTTTTAATATATTTTGATGTTTTAAGTTTATTAAGTCAGCTGTCCTCGTTAGTAACCTACAACTAGTTGTCCACAGTTAGATGTACAGAAATAAATCGATAAATATTATCTTGTATCAATCCACGACCCAGTGTATACGTATCTCAGTATTGATCACAACTCAAACTATATATATTTTGGAATCAACCTCAACCCTGTATAGCTAACTCCAACATTCACATATAGAGTGTCTATGGTTGTTCCAAAATATATATAGATGTGTCGACATGATAGGTCGAAACATTGTATACGTGTCTATGGTATCTCAAGATTACATAATATAAAATACAAGTTGATTAAGTTATGGTTGGAATAGATTTGTTACCAATTTTCACGTAGCTAAAATGAGAAAAATTATCCAATCTTGTTTTACCCATAACTTCTTCATTTTAAATCCGTTTTGAGTGAATCAAATTGCTATGGTTTCATATTTAACTCTATTTTATGAATCTAAATAGAAAAGTATAGGTTTATAGTCGGAAAAATAAGTTACAAGTCGTTTTTGTAAAGGTAGTCATTTCAGTCGAAAGAACGACGTCTAGATGACCATTTTAGAAAACATACTTCCACTTTGAGTTTAACCATAATTTTTGGATATAGTTTCATGTTCATAATAAAAATCATTTTCTCAGAATAACAACTTTTAAATCAAAGTTTATCATAGTTTTTAATTAACTAACCCAAAACAGCCCGCGGTGTTACTACGACGGCGTAAATCCGGTTTTACGGTGTTTTTCGTGTTTCCAGGTTTTAAATCATTAAGTTAGCATATCATATAGATATAGAACATGTGTGTAGTTAATTTTAAAAGTCAAGTTAGAAGGATTAACGTTTGTTTGCGAACAAGTTTAGAATTAACTAAACTATGTTCTAGTGATTACGAGTTTAAACCTTCGAATAAGATAGTTTTATATATATGAATCGAATGATGTTATGAACATCATTACTACATCAAGTTTAGTAGGTAAACCTACTGGAAGTGACAAGAAATGATCTAGCTTCAAAGGATCTTGGATGGCTTGAAAGTTCTTGAAGTAGGATCATGACACAAAAACAAGTTCAAGTAAGATTTTTACTCGAATTAAGATAGTTTATAGTTATAGAAATTGAATCAAAGTTTGAATATGAATATTACCTTGAATAAGAAAGATAACCTACTATATATAACAAAGGTTTCTTGATCTTAGATGATTACTTGGAATGGATTAGAAAGCTTGGAAGTAAATTAGTAAACTTGAAGGGATTTTTGAAGTGTTCTTGAAGTGTTCTTCCTATGATGATTATAGCTTGATTCTTGAAGTGATTTTTGATGAAGATGATGATTAACTACTGGAAAAATATGTTCATAATAGTGTGTGTGTGTGTGTTGAGAGAGAATTATAAAGAGAATTGGAAGTGAAATGGAGTGAATGATGAGTGGTAATTGGTGAGTGGTGAGTGGGGTTAAAAGGAGTTCTAGTTAGTTGACTAGCTCATAGTAGAAGTTAAAATTGATTAGTCATACATGACATAATCAAGAGTGGAATCCCATGCTAGTTCCTATTGGTATATACTCATAGTAAGTACGTTTTGAAGCTGTGTATAATACGGGTAAGAATACGACTAGAATTCTTGATGAAAGAAAAGAATGGAAAAGTAACTGTAACCATTTTCGTTAAGTATGAGTGTTTTAATATATGTCTTGAAGTCTTCCAAAAGTATTTTAATACATCTAAATACACTACATGTATATACATTTTAACTGAGTCGTTAAGTCATCGTTAGTCGTTACATGTAAGTGTTGTTTTGAAACCTTTAAGTTAACGATCTCAATTAATGTTGTTAACCCATTGTTTATTATATCTAATGAGATGTTAAATTATTATATTATCATGATATTATGATATATTAATATATCTTAATATGATATATATACATTTAAATGTCGTTACAACGATAATCGTACAATATATGTCTCGTTTCGAAATCCCTAAGTTAGTAGTCTTGTTTATATGTATATAACTCATTGTTAATATACTTATGGAGATACTTACTTATCATAATCTCATGTTAACCATATGTATATCCATATAAATATCGTCATGTCGTTTTTACAAGTTTTAACGTTCGTGAATCGCCGGTCAACTTGGGTGGTCAATTGTCTATATGAAACATATTTCAATTAATCAAGTCTTAACAAGTTTGATTGCTTAACATGTTGGAAACATTTAATCATGTAAATATCAATCTCAATTAATATATATAAACATGAAAAAGTTCGGGTCACTACAGTACCTACCCGTTAAATAAATTTCGTCCCGAAATTTTAAGCTGTTGAAGGTGTTGACGAATCTTCTGGAAATAGATGCGGGTATTTCTTCTTCATCTGATCTTCACGCTCCCAGGTGAACTCGGGTCCTCTACGAGCATTCCATCGAACCTTAACAATTGGTATATTGTTTTGCTTAATTCTTTTAACCTCACGATCCATTATTTCGACGGGTTCTTCGATGAATTGGAGTTTTTCGTTGATTTGGATTTCATCTAACGGAATAGTGAGATCTTCTTTAGCAAAACATTTCTTCAAATTCGAGACGTGGAAAGTGTTATGTACAGCCGCGAGTTGTTGAGGTAACTCAAGTCGGTAAGCTACTGGTCCGACACGATCAATAATCTTGAATGGTCCAATATACCTTGGATTTAATTTTCCTCGTTTACCAAATCGAACAACGCCTTTTCAAGGTGCAACTTTAAGCATGACCATCTCTCCAATTTAAAATTCTATATCTTTTCTTTTAATGTCAGCGTAGCTCTTTTGTCGACTTTGGGCGGTTTTCAACCGTTGTTGAATTTGGATGATCTTCTCGGTAGTTTCTTGTATAATCTCCGGACCCGTAATCTGTCTATCCCCCACTTCACTCCAACAAATTGGAGACCTGCACTTTCTACCATAAAGTGCTTCAAACGGCGCCATCTCAATGCTTGAATGGTAGCTGTTGTTGTAGGAAAATTCTGCTAATGGTAGATGTCGATCCCAACTGTTTCCGAAATCAATAACACATGCTCGTAGCATGTCTTCAAGCGTTTGTATCTTCCTTTCGGTCTGCCCATCAGTTTGTGGATGATAGGCAGTACTCATGTCTAGACGAGTTCCTAATGCTTGCTGTAATGTCTGCCAGAATCTTGAAATAAATCTGCCATCCCTATCAGAGATAATAGAGATTGGTATTCCATGTCTGGAGACGACTTCCTTCAAATACAGTCGTGCTAACTTCTCCATCTTGTCATCTTCTCTTATTGGCAGGAAATGTGCTGATTTGGTGAGACGATCAACTATTACCCAAATAGTATCAAAACCACTTGCAGTCCTTGGCAATTTAGTGATGAAATCCATGGTAATGTTTTCCCATTTCCATTCCGAGATTTCGGGTTGTTGAAGTAGACTGATGGTTTCTGATGCTCAGCTTTGACCTTAGAACACGTCAAACATTCTCCTACGTATTTAGCAACATCGGCTTTCATACCCGGCCACCAAAAATATTTCCTGAAATCCTTGTACATCTTCCCCGTTCCAGGATGTATTGAGTATCTGGTTTTATGAGCTTCTCTAAGTACCATTTCTCTAATATCTCCAAATTTTGGTACCCAAATCCTTTCAGCCCTATACCGGGTTCCGTCTTCCCGAATATTAAGTTGTTTCTCCGATCCTTTGGGTATTTCATCCTTTAAATTTCCCTCTTTTAAAACTCCTTGCTGCGCCTCCTTTATTTGAGTAGTAAGGTTATTATGAATCATTATATTCATAGATTTTACTCGAATGGGTTCTCTGTCCTTCCTACTCAAGGCATCGGCTACCACATTTGCCTTCCCAGGGTGGTAACGAATCTCAAAGTCGTAATCATTCAATAATTCAATCCACCTACGCTGCCTCATATTCAGTTGTTTCTGATTAAATATGTGTTGAAGACTTTTGTGGTCGGTATATATAATACTTTGGCCCCATATAAGTAGTGCCTCCAAGTCTTTAATGCAAAAACAACCGCGCCTAATTCCAAATCATGCGTCGTATAATTTTGTTCGTGAATCTTCAATTGTCTAGACGCATAAGCAATCACCTTCGTTCGTTGCATTAATACACAACCGAGACCTTGCTTTGATGCGTCACAATAAATCACAAAATCATCATTCCCTTCAGGCAATGACAATATAGGTGCCGTAGTTAGCTTTTTCTTCAATAACTGAAACGCTTTCTCTTGTTCATCATTCCATTCAAATTTCTTCCCTTTATGCGTTAATGCAGTCAAGGGTTTTGCTATTCTGGAAAAGTCTTGGATGAACCTTCTGTAGTAACCAGCTAGTCCTAAAAACTGGCGTATGTGTTTCGGAGTTTTCGGGGTTTCCTACTTTTCAACAATTTCTATCTTTGCCGGATCCACCTTAATACCTTCTTTGTTCACTATGTGACCGAGGAATTGAATTTCTTCCAACCAAAATGCACACTTTGAAAACTTAGCGTACAATTCTTCCTTCCTCAATACTTCTAACACCTTTCTCAAATGTTCACCGTGTTCTTGGTCATTCTTTGAGTAAATAAGTATGTCATCAATGAAAACAATGACAAACTTGTCAAGGTATGGTCCACACACTCGGTTCATAAGGTCCATGAACACAGCTGGTGCATTAGTTAAACCAAACGGCATGACCATAAACTCGTAATGACCGTAACGTGTTCTGAAAGCAGTCTTTGGAATATCATCTTCTTTCACCCGCATTTGATGATACCCGGAACGTAAGTCAATCTTTAAATAAACAGACGAGCCTTGTAGTTGATCAAATAAGTCGTCGATTCTCGGTAGTGGGTAGCGGTTCTTGATGGTAAGTTTGTTCAACTCTCGGTAGTCGATACACAACCTGAATGTACCATCTTTCTTCTTGACAAACAAAACAGGAGCTCCCCACGGTGATGTACTTGGTCGAATGAAACCACGCTCTAAAAGTTCTTGTAATTGGCTTTGCAGTTCTTTCATCTCGCTGGGTGCGAGTCTGTAAGGAGCACGAGCTATTGGTGCAGCTCCTGGTACAAGATCTATTTGAAATTCAACGGATCGCTGTGGGGGTAATCCCGGTAATTCTTTCGAAAATACATCGGGAAATTCTTTTGCAATGGGAACATCATTGATGCTCTTTTCTTCAGTTTGTACTTTCTCGACGTGTGCTAGAACAGCATAGCAACCTTTTCTTATTAGTTTTTGTGCCTTCAAATTACTAATAATATGTAGCTTCGTGTTGCCCTTTTCTCCGTACACCATTCAGGGTTTTCCTTTTTCTCATATAATGCGAATTGCATTTTTGTAACAAACGATCTCTGCTTTCACTTCTTTCAACCAATCCATACCGATTATCACATCAAAACTCCCTAACTCTACTGGTATCAAATCAATCTTAAATGTTTCGCTAACCAGTTTAATTTCTCGATTCCGACATATATTATCTGCTGAAATTAATTTACCATTTGCTAATTCGAGTAAAAATTTACTATCCAAAGGCGTCAATGGACAACTTAATTTAGCACAAAAATCTCTACTCATATAGCTTCTATCCGCACCCGAATCAAATAAAACGTAAGCAGATTTATTGTCAATAAGAAACGTACCCGTAACAAGCTCCGGGTCTTCCTGTGCCTCTGCCGCATTAATATTGAAAACTCTTCCGCGGCCTTGTCCATTCGTGTTCTCCTGGTTCGGGCAATTTCTAATAATGTGGCCCGGTTTTCCACATTTAAAACAAACTACATTGGCATAACTTGCTCCGACACTACTTGCTCTGCCATTACTCGTTCAGACACCATTTGTTCCTTTCGTTCTATTAACCCCTGGTCCGTAGACCTCACACTTCGCCGCGCTATGACCATTTCTTTTACACTTGTTGCAAAATTTGGTGCAGAACCCCGAGTGATACTTTTCACACCTTTGGCATAGCTGCTTCTGATTGTTGTTGTTGTTGCGGTTATTATTGTTGTTGGGATGATTGTTGTAGTTGCTGTTGTTGTTGTTGTTGTTGTTGTTGTTGTTGTTGTTGGGCCGTTTGTTGTAGTTGCGATTGATGTTGCGATTATTGGGATAATTGTTGCGATTATTGTTGTAATTGTTGTTGTTGTATTGGTGATTCTTATCACCGTTTTCCTCCCACTTTCTTTTGACTTGCTTCACATTGGCCTCTTCAGCAGTCTGTTCTTTAATTCTTTCTTCAATCTGGTTCACTAGTTTGTGAGCCATTCTACATGCCTGTTGTATGGAGGCGGGCTCGTGTGAACTTATATCTTCTTGGATTCTTTCCGGTAATCCTTTCACAAATGCGTCGATCTTCTCTTCCTCATCTTCGAATGCTCCCGGATACAATAAGCACAATTCTGTGAATCGTCTTTCGTACGTGGTAATATCAAATCCTTGGGTTCGTAACCCTCTAAGTTCTGTCTTGAGCTTATTGACCTCGGTTCTGGGACGGTACTTCTCGTTCATCAAGTGCTTGAATGCTGACCACGGTAGTGCGTACGCATCATCTTGTCCCACTTGCTCTAGATAGGTATTCCACCATGTTAACGCAGAACCTGTGAAGGTATGCGTAGCGTACTTCACTTTGTCCTCTTCGGTACACTTACTTATGGCAAACACCGATTCGACCTTCTCGGTCCACCGTTTCAATCCGATCGGTCCTTCGGTTCCATCAAATTCCAAAGGTTTGCAGGCAGTGAATTCTTTGTAGGTGCATCCTACACGATTTCCTGTACTGCCAGATCCAAGGTTATTGTTGGTATGTAGCACAGCCTGTACTGCGGCTATGTTTGAAGCTAGAAAAGTACGGAATTCCTCTTCATTCATATTCACGGTGTGTCGAGTAGTCGGTGCCATTTCCTTCAAAATAGTCAAATGGAACAAGTTAATCATACAGAATATTAAGAGTAGTTAATAGTATTTCGTAGCATAAATCATTTATAAAAGCTTTTTCTTCATATTAGCATTTTATAAGTTTAAATTCGGGTAGTACCTACCCGTTAAGTTCATACTTAGTAGCTAATATACAATTCAACTACTACAATTCTATATGAAAAACTGATTGTAATAATATTTCGCGTTCAAACTTTTATACAATATTTTACAAACTTACAATACCGCTTATTTTACATAAAGCATGAAATATAGCACACAATAACTTTGATACAAGATAGTTGTGAAGATAATTCTAGCTAGTACACAAGTCGTTCAGCAAAGGCAATAAAGACACGTAATTCATACATCCAGAAACAAGTCATGCATTCTGGTTTTACTAGGACTACTTCCCATCCTTGGTCTTGTGGAACATAACCGTTATGGCCGTTGATAAGACAGCGTGTTGTAACATCGTCAAAGGGACGAGGGTTACGTAATGACCAACAGTCTCGTAATAACCTAAAAACCTCATTTCTTACCCCAATTACCGACTCCGTCACTTGTGGGAACGTTTTGTTTAATAGTTGTAGCCCGATGTTCTTGTTCTCACTTTGGTGAGAAGCGACCATTACTAACCCGTAAGCATAACATGCTTCTTTATGTTGCATGTTAGCCGCTTTTTCTAAATCACGAAGTCCTATATTCGGATATACTGAGTCAAAATAATTTCTTAACCCGTTGCGTAAAATAGCATTTGGGTTCCCCACAATATATGTGTCAAAGTAAACACATCGTAACTTATGGATTTCCCAATGTGATATCCCCCATCTTTCGAACGAAAGCCTTTTATAAACCAAGGCATTCTTGGAACGTTCTTCGAATGTCTTACAAACTGATCTCGCCTTAAATAGTTGTGCCAAGGAATTCTGACCGACTCTAGACAAGATTTCATCAATCATGTCTCCGGGTAGGTCTCTTAAAATATTGGGTTGTCTATCCATTTTGTGTTTTTATACTGTAAAATAGACAAGAGTTAGATTCATAAAAAAATACTTATTAATACAAGCAATTTTTTTTTTACATATATCATAAAGCATAAGCACACTATATTACATATATTACACCACACGAATACAACTATCTTATTCCGACTCGCTCGTTTCTTCTTGTTCGGTTTTGGTTCGTTTTGCCAAGTTTCTAGGGATATATGATGTTCCCCTAATACGAGCCGTCGTTGTCCACATTGGTTTAGAAAAACCTGGTGGTTTAGAGGTTCCCGGGTCATTGTTACAACTTAAGGACTTCGGGGGTTGACGATACATATAAAGTTCATCGGGGTTGGAATTAGATTTCTCTATTTTTATGCCCTTTCCCTTATTATTTTCTTTTGCCTTTTTAAATTCAGTTGGGGTAATTTCTATAACATCATCGGAATTCTCGTCGGAATCTGATTCATCGGAGAATTGGTAATCCTCCCAATATTTTGCTTTCTTGGCGGAAACACCATTGACCATAATTAACCTTGGTCGGTTGGTTGAGGATTCTCTTTTACTTAACCGTTTTATTATTTCCCCCACCGGTTCTATTTATTCTTTCGGTTCCGATTCTTCTTCCGGTTCCGATTCTTCTTCCGGTTCTGACTCTTCTTCCGGTTCCTCTTCGGGAACTCGTGAATCAGTCCACGAATCATTCCAATTTACATTTGACTCTTCATTATTATTAGGTGAGTCAATGGGACTTGTTCTAGAGGTAGACATCTATCACATAATATCAAACACGTTAAGAGATTAATATATCACATAATATTCATATGTTAAAAATATATAGTTTCCAACAAAAATGTTAGGCAATCATTTTTAAAGAAAACACGGTCGAAGTCCAGACTCACTAATGCATCCTAACAAACTTGATAAGACACACTAATGCAAATTTTCTGGTTCTCTAAGACCAACGCTCGGATACCAACTGAAATGTCCCGTTCTTATTGATTAAAAACGTTCCATATTAAAAACGGGACATTTAATCAATTAATATGGAACGTTTTTAATCAATAAGAACGGGACATTTCAGTTGGTATCCGAGCGTTGGTCTTAGAGAACCAGAAAATTTGCATTAGTGTGTCTTATCGAGTTTGTTAGGATGCATTAGTGAGTCTGGACTTCGACCGTGTTTTCTTTAAAAATGATTGCCTAACATTTTTGTTGGAAACTATATATTTTTAACATATGAATATTATGTGATATATTAATCTCTTAACGTGTTTGATATTATGTGATAGATGTCTACCTCTAGAACAAGTCCCATTGACTCACCTAATAATAATAAAGAGTCAAATGTAAATTGGAATGATTCGTGGACTGATTCACGAGTTCCCGAAGAGGAACCAGAAGAAGAGTCAGAACCGGAAGAAGAATCGGAACCGGAAGAAGAATCGGAACCGAAAGAATAAATAGAACCGGTGGGGGAAATAATAAAACGGTTAAGTAAAAGAGAATCCTCAACCAACCGACCAAGGTTAATTATGGTCAATGGTGTTTCCGCCGAGGAAGCAAAATATTGGGAGGATTACCAATTCTCCGATGAATCAGATTCCGACGAGAATTCCGATGATGTTATAGAAATTACCCCAACTGAATTTAAAAAGGCAAAAGAAAATAATAAGGGAAAGGGCATAAAAATAGAGAAATCTAATTCCAACCCCGATGAACTTTATATGTATCGTCAACCCCCGAAGCCCTTAAGTTGTAACAATGACCCGGGAACCTCTAAACCACCAGGTTTTTCTAAACCGTTGTGGAAAATGACAGCTCGTATTAGGGGAACATCATATATCCCTAGAAACTTGGCAAAACGAACCAAAACCGAAGAAGAAGAAACGAGCGAGTCGGAATAAGATAGTTGTATTCGTGTGGTGTAATATATGTAATATAGTGTGCTTATGCTTTATGATATATGTAAAAATTGCTTGTATTAATAAGTAATTTTTTTTATGAATCTAACTCTTGTCTATTTTACAGTATAAAAATACAAAATGGATAGACAACCCAATATTTTAAGAGACCTACCCGGAGACATGATTGATGAAATCTTGTCTAGAGTCGGTCAGAATTCTTCGGTACAACTATTTACGGCGAAATCAGTTTGTAAGACATTCGAAGAACGTTCCAAGAATGTCTTGGTTTATAAGATACTTTCGTTTGAAAGATGGGGGATATCACATTGGGAAACCCATAAGTTATGATGTGTTTACTTTGACGCATATATTGCGGGGAACCCAATTGCTATTTTACGCAACGGGTTAAGAAATTATTTTGACTCAATGTATCCGAATATAGGACTTCATGATTTAGAAAAAGCGGCTAACATACAACATAAAGAAGCATGCTATGCTTACGGGTTAGTAATGTTCGCTTCTCACCAAAGTGAGAAAAAGAACATCGGGCTACAACTATTAAACAAAACGTTCCCACAAGTGACGGAGTCGGTAATTGGGGTAAGAAATGAGGTTTTTAGGTTATTACGAGACTGTTGGTCATTACGTAATCCTCGTCCCTTTGACGACGTTACAGCACGCTGTCTTATCAACGGCCATAACGGTTATGTTCCACAAGACCAAGGATGAGAAGTAGTCCTAGTAAAACCAGAATGCATGACTTGTTTCTGGACGTATGAATTACGTGTCTTTATTGCCTTTGCTGAACGACTTGTGTACTAGCTAGAATTATCTTCACAACTATCTTGTATCAAAGTTATTGTGTGCTATATTTCACGCTTTATGTAAAATAAGCGGTATTGTAAGTTTGTAAAATATTGTATAAAAGTTTGAACGCGAAATATTATTATAATCAGTTTTTCATATAGAATTGTAGTAGTCGAATTGTATATTAGCTACTAAGTATGAACTTAACGGGTAGGTACTACCCGAATTTAAACTTATAAAATGCTAATATGAAGAAAAAGCTTTTATAAATGAGTTCATATTATGCTACGAAATACTATTAACTACTCTTAATATTCTGTATGATTAACTTGTTCCGTTTGACTATTTTGAAGGAAATGGCACCGACTACTCGACACACCGTGAATATGAATGAAGAGAAATTCCGTACTTTTCTAGCTTCAAACATAACCGCAGTACAGGCTACGCTACATACCAACCGTAACCTTGGATCTAGCAGTATAGGAAATCGTGTAGGATGCACCTACAAAGAATTCACTGCCTGCAAACCTTTGGAATTTGATGGAACCGAAGGACCGATCGGATTGAAATGGTGGACCGAGAAGGTCGAATCGGTGTTTGCCATAAGTAAGTGTACTGAAGAGGACAAAGTGAAGTACGCTACGCATACCTTCACAGGTTCTGCGTTAACATGGTGGAATACCTATCTAGAGCAAGTGGGACAAGATGATGCGTACGCACTACCGTGGTCAGCATTCAAGCACTTGATGAACGAGAAGTACCGTCCCAGAACCGAGGTCAATAAGCTCAAGACAGAACTTAGAGGGTTACGAACCCAAGGATTTGATATTACCACGTACGAAAGACGATTCACAGAATTGTGCCTATTGTGTCCGGGAGCGTTCGAAGATGAGGAAGAGAAGATCGACGCGTTTGTGAAAGGATTACCGGAAAGAATCCAAGAAGATATAAGTTCACACGAGCCCGCCTCCATACAACAGGCATGTAGAATGGCTCACAAACTAGTGAACCAGATTGAGGAAAGAATTAAAGAACAGACGGCTGAAGAGGCCAATGTGAAGCAAGTCAAAAGAAAGTGGGAGGAAAACGGTGATAAGAATCACCAATACAACAACAACAGCAATTACAATAATAATCGCAACAATTATCCCAACAATCGCAACATCGATCGCAACTACAACAAACGGCCCAACAACAACAACAACAACAACAGAAACTATAACAATCATCCCAACAACAATAACAACCGCAACAACAACAACAACAATCAGAAGCAGCTATGCCAAAGGTGTGAAAAGTATCACTCGGGGTTATGCACCAAATTTTGCAACAAGTGTAAAAGAAATGGTCATAGCGCGGCGAAGTGTGAGGTCTACGGACCAGGGGTTAACAGAACGAAAGGAATAAATGGTGTCGGAATGAGTAATGGCGGAGCAAGTAGTGTCGGAGCAAGTTATGCCAATGTAGTTTATTATAAATGTGGAAAACTGGGCCACATTATTAGAAATTGCCCGAACCAAGAGAACACGAATGGACAAGGCCGCAGAAGAGTTTTCAATATTAATGCGGCAGAGGCACAGGAAGACCCGGAACTTGTTACGGGTACGTTTCTTATTGACAATAAATCTGCTTACGTTTTATTTTATTCGGGTGCGGATAGAAGCTATATGAGTAGAGATTTTTGTGCTAAATTAAGTTGTCCATTGACGCCGTTGGATAGTAAATTTTTACTCGAATTAGCAAACGGTAAATTAATTTCAGCAGATAATATATGCCGGAATCGAGAAATTAAACTGGGTAGCGAAATATTTAAGATTGATTTGATACCAGTAGAGTTAGGGAGTTTTGATGTAATAGTTGGCATGGACTGGCTGAAGAAGGTGAAAGCAGAGATCGTATGTTATAAAAATGCAATTCGCATTGTACGAGAAGAAGGAGAACCCTTAATGGTGTACGGAGAAAAGGGCAACATGAAGTTACATCTTATTAGTAATTTGAAGGCACAAAAACTAATAAGAAAAGGTTGCTATGCTGTTCTAGCACACGTCGAGAAAGTACAAACTGAAGAAAAGAGCATCAATGATGTTCCCGTTGCAAAAGAATTTCCCGATGTATTTCCGAAAGAATTACCGGGACTACCTCCACATCGATCTGTTGAATTTCAAATAGATCTTATACCAGGAGCTGCACCAATAGCTCGTGCTCCTTATAGACTCGCACCCAGCGAGATGAAAGAACTGCAACGCCAACTGCAAGAACTATTAGAACGTGGTTTCATTCGACGAAGCACATCACCATGGGGAGCTCCTGTTTTGTTTGTCAAGATGAAGGATGGTACATTTAGGTTGTGTATTGACTACAGAGAGTTGAACAAACTTACCATCAAAAACCGTTATTCACTGCCAAGAATTGACGACTTATTTGATCAACTACAAGGCTCGTTGATTTATTCGAAGATCAATTTACGTTCTGGATATCATCAAATGCGAGTAAAGGAGGATGATATTCCAAAAACTGCAGGACGCGTTATGGTCATTACGAGTTTATGGTTATGCCGTTTGGATTGACTAACGCACCAGCTGTGTTCACGGACCTTATGAACCGAGTGTGTGGGCCATATCTTGACAAGTTTGTCATTGTTTTCATCGATGACATAATTATTTACTCAAAGAATGATCAAGAGCACGAAGAACATTTGAGAAAAGTGCTAGAAGTATTGAGGAAAGAAAAACTGTACGCTAAGTTTTCAAAGTGTGCATTTTGGTTGGAAGAAGTTCAATTCCTCGGTCACATAGTGAACAAAGAAGGTATCCAGGTGGACCCGGCAAAGATCGAAACCGTTGAAAAGTGGGAAACCCCAAAAACTCCGAAGCATATACATCAATTTTTAGGATTGGCTGGTTACTACAGAAGATTCATCCAAGATTTCTCCAAAATAGCAAAACCCTTGACTGCATTAACGCATAAAGGGAAGAAATTTGAATGGAAGGATGAACAAGAGAAGGCATTCCAATTATTGAAGAAAAAGCTAACTACGGCACCTATATTGTCATTGCCTGAAGGGAATGATGATTTTGTGATTTATTGTGACGTATCAAAGCAAGGTCTCGGTTGTGTATTAATGCAACGGACGAAGTTGATTGCTTATGCGTCTAGACAATTGAAGATTCACGAGCAAAATTATACGACGCATGATTTGGAATTAGGCGCGGTTGTTTTTGCATTAAAGACTTGGAGGCATTACTTATATGGGGTCAAAAGTATTATATATACCGACCACAAAAGTCTTCAACACATATCTAATCAGAAACAACTGAATATGAGGCAGCGTAGGTGGATTGAATTGTTGAATGATTACGACTTTGAGATTCATTACCACCCGGGGAAGGCAAATGTGGTAGCCGACGCCTTGAGCAGAAAGGACAGAGAACCCATTCGAGTAAAATCTATGAATATAATGATTCACACTAACCTTACTACTCAAATAAAGGAGACGCAACAAGGAGTTTTAAAAGAGGGAAATTTAAAGGATGAAATACCCAAAGGATCGGAGAAGCATCTTAATATTCGGGAAGACGGAACCCGGTATAGGGCTGAAAGAATTTGGGTACCAAAATTTGGAGATATGAGAGAAATGGTACTTAGAGAAGCTCATAAAACCAGATACTCAATACATCCTGGAACGGGGAAGATGTACAAGGATCTTAAGAAACATTTTTGGTGGCCAGGTATGAAAGCCGATATTGCTAAATATGTAGGAGAATGTTTGACGTGTTCTAAGGTCAAAGCTGAACATCAGAAACCATCAGGTCTACTACAACAACCTGAAATCCCGGAATGGAAATGGGAAAACATTACCATGGATTTCATTACTAAATTGCCAAGGACTGCAAGTGGTTATGATACTATTTAGGTAATAGTTGATCGTCTCACCAAGTCAGCACACTTCCTGCCAATAAGAGAAGATGACAAGATGGAGAAGTTAGCACGACTGTATTTGAAGGAAGTCGTCTCCAGACATGGAATACCAATCTCTATTATCTCTGATAGGGATGGCAGATTTATTTCAAGATTCTGGCAGACATTACAGCAAGCATTGGGAACTTGTCTAGACATGAGTACTGCCTATCATCCACAAACTGATGGGCAGAGCAAAAGGACGATACAAACGATTGAATACATGCTACGAGCTTGTGTTATTGATTTCGGAAACAGTTGGGATCGACATCTACCATTAGCAGAATTTTCCTACAACAACAGCTACCATTCAAGCATTGAGATGGCGTCGTTTGAAGCACTTTATGGTAGAAAGTGCAGGTCTCCGATTTGTTGGAGTGAAGTGGGGGATAGACAGATTACGGGTCCGGAGATAATACATGAAACTACCGAGAAAATCACCCAAATTCAACAAAGATTGAAAACCGCCCAGACTGGACAAAAGAGCTACGCGGACAGTAAAAGAAAAGATATAGAGTTTGAAATTGGAGAAATGGTCATGCTTAAGGTTTCACCTTGGAAAGGCGTTGTTCGATTTGGTAAACGGGAGAAACTAAATCCAAGGTACATTGGACCATTCAAGATTATAGATCGTGTCGGACCAGTAGCTAACCAACTGGAGCTACCTCAACAACTCGCGGCTATACATAACACTTTCCACATCTCAAATTTGAAGAAATGTTTTGCTAAAGAAGATCTCACTATTCCGTTGGACGAAATCCAAATCAATGAAAAACTTCAATTCATTGAAGAACCCGTTGAAATAATGGATCGTGAGGTTAAGAGACTTAAACAAAACAAGATACCGATTGTTAGGGTTTGATGGAATGCTTGTAGAGGACCCGAGTTCACCTGGGAGAGTGAAGATCAGATGAAGAAGAAATACCCGCATTTATTTCCAGAAGATACGTCAACACCTCCAACTGCTTAAAATTTCGGGACGAAATTTATTTAACGGGTAGGTACTGTAGTGACCCGAACTTTTCCATGTTTATATATATATTAAATGAAATTGTTATTTACATGATTAAGTGTTTCCAACATGTTAAGCAATCAAACTTGTTAAGACTTGATTAATTGAAATAGGTTTCATATAGACAATTGACCACCCAAGTTGACCGGTGATTCAAGAACGTTAAAACTTGTAAAAACTATACGATGACATATATATGGTTATATATATAGTTAACATGATTTTATTATAAGTATGTATCTCATTAGGTATTTTAACAATGAGTTATATACATAAAAATGAGACTATTAATTTAAGAAACTCGAAAACGATATATATAACGATTATCGTTATAACAACGTCTTACTAGGTACATATGAATCATATTAAGATATTGATACACTTGGTTAATTATGTTAAATGATAAGTAAATATATTATTAAGTGTATTAATAATGAAATACATATGTAAAAATAAGACTACTAACTTAATGATTTCGAAACGAGACATATATGTAACGATTATCGTTGTAACGACATTTAACTGTATATATATCATACTAAGATATATTATATATCATAATATCATGATAATATAACAATTTAACATCTCATTTGTTATAATAAACAATGGGTTAACAACATTCAACAAGATCATTAACCTAAAGGTTTCAAAACAACGTTTACATGTAACGACTAACGATGACTTAACGACTCAGTTAAAATGTATATACATGTAGTGTTTTAATATGTATTCATACACTTTTAAAAGACTTCAAGACACTTATCAAAATACTTCTACTTAACAAAAATGCTTACAATTACATCCTCGTTCAGTTTCATCAACAATTCTACTCGTATGCACCCGTATTCGTACTCGTACAATACACAGCTTTTAGATTTATGTACTATTGGTATATACACTCCAATGATCAGCTCTTAGCAGCCCATGTGAGTTTCATTTGCTCCATTTTTACTCATTACATTTTTGAGCTGAGAATACATGCAAATGCTTTATTAACTGTTTTACAATATTTATATGTGTGAGTTTCATTTGCCTTTTTACCCTTTATATTTTTGGGCTGAGAATACATGCGCAATTTTATAAATGATTTACAAAATAGACACAAGTACGTGAAACTACATTCTATGGTTGAATTATCGAAATCGAATATGCCCCTTTTTATTAAGTCTGGTAATCTAAGAATTAGGGAACAGACTCCCTAATTGACGCGAATCCTAAAGATAGATCTATCGGGCCCAACAAGCCCCATCCAAAGTACCGGATGCTTTAGTACTTCGAAATTTATATCATGTCCGAAGGAGGATCCCGAAATGATGGGGATATTCTTATATGCATATTGTGAATGTCGGTTACCAGGTGTTCACCATATGAATGATTTTTATCTCTATGTATGGGATGTGTATTGAAATATGAAATCTTGTGGTCTATTGTTACGATTTGATATATATATAGGTTAAACCTATAACTCACCAACATTTTTGTTGACGTTTAAAACATGTTTATTCTCAGGAGAATACTAAGAGCTTCCGCTGTTGCATACTAAAATAAGGACAAGATTTGGAGTCCATGTTTGTATGATATTGTGTAAAAACTGCATTCAAGAAACTGATTTCGATGTAACATATTTGTATTGTAAACCATTATGTAATGGTCGTGTGTAAACAGGATATTTTAGATTATCATTATTTGATAATCTACGTAAAGATTTTTAAACTTTTATTTATGAAATAAAGGTTATGGTTTGTTTTAAAAATGAATGCAGTCTTTGAAAAACGTCTCATATAGAGGTCAAAACCTCGCAACGAAATCAATTAATATGGAACGTTTTTAATCAATAAGAACGGGACATTTCAGAATTAAACGAAAATTGGTAATTTTGGACAGCCCACTTTCCATGCTTTAAGCCCCGCCGTGGCTAGAGGAGCCGCGCCGCGGCTTAACGCTAAAAAAAAATGCTGGTCTGTTTCATGTATATGCTCGAACCAAACTTGAAACAAACATAACTTATGAACCGTAAACATTCAAAATACGTATCTTATATCATTGGAAATGTAATTTAACAAGGAATACAACTAAACACATTTCATTAAACAAAAACATCATTTACAATAACCAAAATCTCGCCGAAAGATCATTATTTAACGTTTCAAGCTCAAAAATGCAAATGGTGATTCGGGAATCCAATTTACACATACGATACGCCGTTACGAAGGTAATTAAACATACAATACAACTAAACACTTAGTAACAAAATTTCATAGCATTTAATGTATCAAAATTCATATTCAAGGTTACTAAACCCTAACCAAAAATCATGAATTCAACAATTTTTGTTTATGAAGTTTTTCTAAGTCAACCAACATACCAAAACGAAGCTATTGATGCTAGTAACACATTTAATACATGAACTTAAACATTTAATCAACATTTAATCACCCAAAATCAAAGATTAAGCACACCCATTTCAAGTTCATGCTAGTTACTCAAAACAACAAATCGAGCAAACTAAACACACATTCATGTTAGACTTGAGCCATAGACACTAATTAACACCATTTCTAGTCAAAAACACTAAGAACATGAAATCTAGAGTTTTAGAAATGTTACCCAAATGAGATGAAATTGGTATCAAATTGTAGAGGATGAAGAGAGGATTCCAAATATGTAATTTGTTTTGCTGTAAGCTCCCTAGATCGAATTTGGATGATGATTTAATGAATTTGGAAGTTGAGAGAAAAAATGGAAGAAAAGAAAGACAGAAAGAGAAGAGTGATTGAATGAGTGGTGGTGGTGGGATTGACTAGTTGACCTAGTCAACTAGTTTGATCTCTTGGCAAGTTTAGTCCCTCGAATTTAAAAGCGGGTGTGTGAATTAACCAAACGAATATTTTAAAACGCTAGAGTAAGGGAGAGATGTTATAATCAAATAACGGAAATATTAAGAACATTATTTAACGAAAGACACGAATTTAGATAACAAAAGATATTATCTTAAAAAGACGGTGTTAAAAATAAATTTAACGGAAAAACGCGGGATGTTACATTACCTACACCTTAAAAGAAATTTCATCCCGAAATTTGGTTGGAAGTAGTAGTCGTTGTTTCTTCCTCGAGATCTTGCATTACAAATTCTACGAATAAGTGAAGGTACTTCCTTGGGCATTTCAACGAACTTGACAGTCGGGATTTTTCATCGTTTTAAAGTTTAGTTTCACGATTCAATACTTCAATCGGTCCTCCTAGGAAGGGAAGTCTGGCATCGATAGTAAGCTCATCGAAAAGAATAACAAGTTCTTGTTTCGCAAGACACTTCTTCAAGTTTGATACACGGAATGTAGGATGAACGGAGCTCAATTGAGTCGAAAGATCGAAACGGTAAGCAACGGGTCCAAAACGCCCCAAGATTTTTAAAAGGATCAAAATATCATGGATTTAGCTTTTTACATTTCCCGAAACGGATTACACCTTTCCAAGGTGCAACTTTTAACGTTATACGGTCACCCGCTTGGAATTTGAGAGGTTTACGTCTAACATTGGCATAGCTCCCTTGGCGACTACGGGCCGTATTGAGCCTTTCTTGAATTTGAATGATCTTAACGGCTACTTCATGAATGAGTTCGAGTCCGGTGGTTTGCATGTCACCTAATTCGGTTCAACAATTTAGAAAATGACAATTGTGGCTGTATGAGTTTTTGAAAGGTGTGGCATTAAGACTCGAATGATAACTATTGTAGTAAGAGAATTCGGCTAAGGATAAAATACAAGTTCATATTATGGTTTCCAAGGTTTGAATCGTATGTTTGCTTGGTCCTTCGGGTTGTGGTTGATGTGCTGTACTCATGTCTAAACGTGGTCCCAAGGCTTTTTGTAAGTCTAGAAGTGGAACGAACATCTCGATTCGAAACGAGGTACAGTTCTTTAAGATATATTTGAACAAGTTCGTTAGGACTTGAAAACGTTAGTTAGAACAAGTTTCCCAAGAAATTCGCACCGCGAAAGATTTATCGGTTTCCAAAAATGTTTGTTAGAGCAAGTTTCTTATCGGGTTCTGAAAAAAAACTTTCATTAGGACTACTCACCCTCGGGGCGAATACTAGCATAACGTGAAGAGTCTCTCTCTCCGTTGAGAATTTAGAATAAGGATTTCCCTATACGGAAGTACGAGTGTAATGCGAGAGAAGTTTCCACCTCGATGTGAGAATATCAAGCATATTGTAGTTCGTCGATAAAACTTGTGTGAAAACGAGATAGTGTACACGTGTAACATATGTTTGAAGTTGAAAGAATTTGTCATTCATTCGGAAGCATAAACATGGTTCGACAATAATTTAAGGTGTGTCCTTGTATGGTTGTTATCAATATTCTTGGAGTTTTTGGATGTCCAACAAGAAAAATGAAATCATGTACATGGCACATGGTGGTGATTAGGTTGATCGAGTCCAATCACCATTACGTATCATTAGAACTTTGGTATGACTTACCTCAATATAACCACGTTGATCGAGTGTCGTTATTTTACGTTAACTCATACCTCCATTCCCACATCAGTCCATCGAATCAAGTTCATGTGATTGTGAAGTTTTAAAATGAACAAAGTGTAACGACATCTCTCACGTGACTCGTATTGAATCGTAAGAATTAGTGCAACTCTGAAGAAGCGTTTCCCGAGGAAAGTGTATAAATGATTGTTCACGTCAATGCGGTTCAAGTCAAACAATAATGTATTTTGGTACGAGAAGTGTAACAAATCATGATAACGAATAGTACGCAACCGTAGTGATAAGCATTGATGACGATACTCACCTAGAGTAGTGATGGTAGTAACAAGAAGTGGTAGATAGTAAGAAACACCGGTGTGACACCGATAGTAAGTTGAGACGGTTGGCGAATAACAACGTGGGAGACAGAGTTCCTGTGATGACCCGAAAATTTCTGACCAAATTTAAACTTAATCTTTGTATGATTAACATTTCTGACACGATAAGCAAAGTCTGTAAAACTGAATCTCAAAATATTTGAACTACTTTCATATATTCAAATACCTTTCGGTTGTTCTTGACAATTCGCGAACAATTATATGTATATAGATACATATATATATATATATATATATATATATATATATATATATATATATATATATATATATATATATATATATATATATATATACTATAACTTGAAAACGTAACAATGTATTAATTGTTTGATACCGTACATTAAACTTATTAGTTTAAATATTTATTTGAATATATATGATAAGTAGGAATATTAATTGTATGAATAACTTGCGACGTATATTTTAAAACGTGTTTAAAAATATTGAGAAAAGATATTAACTTGGTTATGAAACGTTTGATAAATACTATTATATTGATAAATAACGAGACAATGATTTATAGAAGTAAATGACCAAAACACTCGAAAGATTAAGATATACTTTGAGTGATATAGTTTATGGATAATTTAAGGCTATATTTTGACAAAGGTACGTGTCACAAAACGTAAAATGCAAGTTTTCTAAGTGTACAAAAATGCGTTCGAGAAACCGAAACCGGGACATAAGTCGAGTAACAACGTACGAGTCATCGGAACGAAAATTATAGGTCAACTATGCACATGAATTTAATATAATATATAATTAATTATATAAATTAAATATATTATATATATATTTAAATAATATGTCGACAAACAAGAAAACAAAAGTTTGTGAGCTGGATCAGAGGGCCATGCGATCGCATGGCCTTGAAGCACAAATCTCATGCGATCGCATGGGGTGCTTTTTCAGAAAAGTATCTATAAATTGCATGATTCTGGTTCAGTTTTCTCACACTCTTTATATTACTCCGTATTACTTATGTTATTTATTTAATTTATTATTTATAATTATTATAATTATTATTAATATTAAGATTATTATTATTAATCTTATTATTAATAGTATTAGTATTATTATTTTTACGATACAAAAATAATAATATATATAAAATATCACGACGGAGGGATGTCCAAATGATTTCGAAACGGGTTTTCGAGCAAGCTAGAGCTAAGGAAATTATGGGTTATTGTCAAGGAGGTTATGGGTAATATTCGGGGGTATATTTGTGAATCAAACCTAGTGTTTATCATCTCTGTTGCGTCTACGTACTTTCCTACAATATTAAATCTCAATATTGATACGTAAGCACTCATATTTTATCTTTTATATATTAATTGTGTATCCATATCTAGTGCTCGAGTATATATATTTATACATGCTTGTATGCTAAATTTCGTCGTTAAATAGTTTATAATGAATCACGAATTAAATACATATATTACTGGTAAAAGGTATATGATATACATGTTTTTGGAAAGCTGGCGAAAAATCAATGACTTTTCATTTAGATATCGAATAGTTTCGATGAACGGATTAAAAGATATGATCAACTGAATTATGATTGACGTTAATTGAAATTGCTTTTGAATCTGCAATTAAGATTTAAACAACTTGTTTGTAAGATTGATAAATTGGATTTTCAAATATTACCAGCCGGGTAAATGAATCCTTATATAAGGTACGTCTCGTTTTGTTAAACAACTGTCAAAATTGACTTTTTGAAATGACTTTGGATAACTTTTGTATGTCGATATCGAGCATTAGGATTGTGATACACTATGACCTGACCTAGCTTGATAGACATTTATTGACCAACATATGTTCTCTAGGTTGAGATCTACAGTTATTTGGTAATCCGAGTTTCGATCATATTTTGGTGAACGACTTTATATGCTGCTAAGGTAAGTATCATTTGCTCCCTTTTTAATTGCTTTTGCAATCTATATTTTTGGGCTGAGAATACATGCACTTTATTTTAAACGTAATGGATACAAGTACATACTAAATTCTACACCGAGTTTGAACCGAAAATCCCTTAGCTTTGGTAACTAGTAACTGCCAGTTATAAGAACTGGTGGGCGCGAGTAGTTATATATGGATCCATAGGGCTTGATATCCCCGTCTGAGCTAGAGCACTAGCCTTTTAACGGACGTATGCTATTTGAGAAGCGTACACGTTGGTTTGCGTGTACTATTAAGATGATTATACAAAGGGTACAAATTATATATACATTAAGTTTAGTTACCAGGGTGCTCAATCTTGTAGAATATTTGATAAACGTTTCTGGATGAAACAACTGAAATCTTGTGATCCACTTTTATATACAGATTATGCGAAACACTAAAACTATGAACTCACCAACCTTTGTATTGACACTTGTTAGCATGTTTATTCTCAGGTTCCTAGAAGTCTTCCGCTGTTTGCTTATATGTTAGACAAGCTATGTGCATGGAGTCTTACATGACATATTTATCAAGGAAACGTTGCATTCACCAAATCATCACCATGTATCTTATTTTGACTGCATTGTCAATGGAAGTACTATTGTAAACTATTATTTACGATGATTGTCTATATGTAGAAATCATCAGATGTCGAAAACCTTTGATTTAAATATTCATTTATAGTGTGTCTTTTCAAAAGAATGCAATGTTTACAAAACGTATCATATAAAGGTCAAATACCTCGCAATGAAATCGATGAATGACGTGTCCGTCCATATAGATTTGGAGCAATCGTCACAGTTGGTATCAGAGCAAGGTTCTAGTGAACCAGGTCTTGCATTAGTGTGTCTAACTGATAATTGTTAGGATGCATTCGTAAGTCTGGACTTCGACCGTAGCTGCATGTCAAAAGTTTTGCTTATCATTTTTTTTGTCGGAAATTACCTGTTTATCATTCTTAAGTCTAGACACGTTTTCCTGCATTTATTTCATAAATAGTGCATAGACAAAAATTCATATCTTAGCGTATCTGTTACTGTAAACTTTTCCTGACATCTTTCGAAAATTTCTCCGTGATTTATGAAATTTGGTATTATATATACATATGTAAATTATGTATTGAAGAATACCAAACTAAATTCTATAATCTAATTCATAAAAAAAAAAAATTCATCTCCCTAATTATACAAGATGGATCCCGTATCTAGTTCAAATTCTTTAAACTCTGACAGCTATTCCGATATGGATATTCAACTGAATTCCGAAGACAGTGTAACTGGAATGGATCAACCAATTAGCCATCATCTATTCTGGATGAATTGGGGATGGGTTCGTAGTCTACTTAATCATTGGAGACAAGAAGAAGGTGATCCATTCCATCCACCACATTGCCCTCTTGGCGAAGAACCTGAAGCACTTACCGGCGAACCTGTTCGAGACACCATTTTCTCTCTCATTTCCAGAGTATCTCGTCACGATAATATACTATCTCAAATTCTGGATCTTATTCATCCGCTCGTCCGAACCGCCAATCATCCTGGTGTAGTAGAAGAAGTCAACGAGCTTCGCGCTCGGGTAGTGGCTTTGGAGAATATGGTGCAAAGGTTACAAGAACCAGCAGCATCACCGGAATCAACAGTACCACCGACAAGAACACCAACAGTACCATTACCAACACCAACAACATCCGCATCGCAAACCTCAACTTCACAATCTGTCCCACGAGCATCAACGTCATACGCACCGTAGTTACCAAGAAATACCAGCAACAATAACCGATGAAGTATTAACTCATTTCCCCTGAAGAAATTTTATGTATATTTAATATATATGAATTTTGAAATTAAAATAAATCTTTTCGTACTAAGCTATTACGTGTGAATCTTAACTGGTAGGTACTACTCGGTTAGTTCATATTACTAATATGCAATGATGTACATCCTTCCTTAACAACTTAACCATTGTTAACTACAATCTCTATTTCAACTTAATGAATTCCATTTCATAATAAACCAAGTGTATTATTCAATTACATAATTGATTTTACATTTTCATTTTCGATGTACTCGAAACTTTCCAGAAAACATCATATGTGCCTTGTAAGGTTCACAAAAATTCCACGAACACCAACATCCTTCACCGAGGAATATCAATAAGAATAATTAATGAAGTATTGATTTCATTAGTGAAATACTCCACGAAGATTATGTAATCTCTAATGTTTTAGAGATTATTCATTTCTAATTCAAGCCAAAAATCAAATGAGCTTAATATAATTTTAACTCATTTAATCTAAATTACATCTGAAGAAAATATACTTACAGATATTTTCATAAAGACTGTAATGAAAAATTCTTTTGTACAAAATATTATTTGTGAAATCTTTAACGGGTAGGTAATACTCGGAAAATATATAAGTTTACAATTAATATGTTACGATGTACATTCTTCAACTGTGATTCAAAAATTATTAACAATGCTCACAACGATATACAATCGTTTTCATACAAATTCAATTACATATTCTGATATTAACGGATCAGAATCCAAGTCATAACTCTGAACCGGTGACATCATTCTTAGATCTCTACATCTTTCAAAGTTATACTTTGACTTCAAAACTGTGCTAGAACATCACTTCTATTCATAAACCCAGAAAAAAAATGTATATATATATATATATATATATATATATATATATATATATATATATATATATATATATATTTGTATCGTTCAAAATTCTAGAACATCATATGTATCTTGACAATTACAATCTTCATGCAAACCCTTCAAACTTTTGAAAACACCTCGGATTGATAACCGACGATTCGGTTATGATAACTTTGAATGCTGATGAAGCAGCAAAAACTGTAAACGACCTTAACATTCAAAAGTTTAATGATAAAGAATAGTGTGTTGGCAAAGCTCAGAAAAAGAGAAGGTTTGGAACTGGAAAACCGATTGAGCAAAGTATGAAAGAGGCTGTGGATAAATCACAAAGACTAAACCTGCCTTCAAAGAATCCAAACGATTCAGTATCTGTTGAAGCCATTAACAAATACCTTACTTCCGAATCTAAACCCTTGCGGACAATATTCTTCATCATCCTCTGATATTAGAAATTCTAAGATATTATCATATCTTTCATTATAAATATCTTCGATATTTCTGAAGATATCTTCATAACTATCATTGTCCGAGATTATTTATCTCTTCACGCTATCTGTGTTATCATAAAAGAAACTGTTTTAGTTTCTAGATTCTGAAAAATTCGAATTTAAAATACAAATGTTTTTGAAGTAGTGTTGGGAACTGAAGCATGAATTAGTATAATATAATGACACTTGATCAACGTGATTATATTACAGTAAGTCATGCTGAGTTTCTAATGGAACGTGATAAAGGTTCACAGATTC
This sequence comes from Rutidosis leptorrhynchoides, assembly GCF_046630445.1. NCBI lineage: Eukaryota > Viridiplantae > Streptophyta > Magnoliopsida > Asterales > Asteraceae > Rutidosis > Rutidosis leptorrhynchoides. Next base: position 59,096,124 of record NC_092339.1, read on the forward strand.
CACCCTCATCATGTGCCATGTTACACGACTCTTACATTCTAATCTCTAAATATATCAAGAAAATACATTTCTTGATGATTCGGTCTTTTCCAGATATTCAGATAATTTGACAAATCAAGATCGTGCCATTACAATCTCTTTCTTAGAAAATTAGTTATGTTTATCCAAAACGTCATACCTACGAATTCTGGACCATTATTCGCTTGACTTAAAGTCGGGAAGAGAGAACGGAAGCATGAAGCTCCGAAATATAACGGAGAATATAAAGCCCTATAACAACCCCGAAATTACAAACAGTGTATATCAATGCGTATAGCAATATAAAGACACGGGAGAATGAAAAACACTATAACCCCAAGGTAATGGTAGAAGAAAATAACTTCCTCTGGTGGTAGATGAAAAAAAAGAATGACAGATATGAAAGTTAAGAGTATATCAAGAATCAGAACTGGATGAAGCATTTCACAATCTTTTGAAGTATGAAATGAGGAAGAAGATGTTGGAGTGGTGAAAATAATGAAACGGAAGTAGTTAATTTATAGCGAAATATCAGACATAACAATCGAGGCAGATTACGCATTTAATCAAAGGAAATCGTAATTTCCTTAAATTTCGAAGAATCAAATCTTATTATGAAGATTTTCTATTCCTTAAATTACGGAAACCAATTGTTACTACGTCAAAAGATAAGACGAATCTCCATTTCACTCTATTATGATAACTTCTCTCATACGCTTCGAGTAATTGGATTGTTTTATTCATATTATTCAAACAGTGATAAAACTCTATTTATCGACTCATATACGGCATGAAAACATTTTTATTGTTAGTCATGACGACCTCACTCAAATTTCGGGACGAAATTTCTTTAACGGGTAGGTACTGTGATGACTCGAAAATTTCTGACCAAATTTAAACTTAATCTTTGTATGATTAACATTTCTGACACGATAAGCAAAGTCTGTAAAACTGAATCTCAAAATTTTTGAACTACTTTCATATATTCAAATACCTTTCGGTTGTTCTTGACAATTCGCGAACAATTATATGTATATAGATACATATATATATATATATATATATATATATATATATACTATAACTTGAAAACGTAACAATGTATTAATTTTTTGATACCGTACATTAAACTTATTGGTTTAAATATTTATTTGAATATATATGATAAGTTGGAATATTAATTGTATGAATAACTTGCGACGTATATTTTAAAACATGTTTAAAAATATTGAGAATAGATATTAACTTGGTTATGAAACGTTTGATAAATACTATTATATTGATAAATAACGAGACAATGATTTATAGAAGTAAATGACCAAAACACTCGAAAGATTAAGATATACTTTGAGTGATATAGTTTATGGATAATTTAAGGCTATATTTTGACAAAGGTACGTGTCACGAAACGTAAAATGCAAGTTTTCTAAGTGTACGAAAATGCGTTCGAGAAATCGAAACCGGGACATAAGTCGAGTAACAACGTACGAGTCATCGGAACGAAAATTACAGGTCAACTATGCACATGAATTTAATATAATATATAATTAATTATATAAATTAAATATATTATATATATATTTAAATAATATGTCGACAAATAATAAAACAAAAGTTTGTGAGCTGGGTCAGAGGGCCATGCGATCGCATGGCCTTGAAGCACAAATCTCATGCGATCGCATGGGGTGCTTTTTCAGAAAAGTATCTATAAATTGCACGATTCTGGTTCAGTTTTCTCACACTCTTTATATTACTCCGTATTACTTATGTTATTTATTTAATTTATTATTTATAATTATTATAATTATTATAATTATTATTAATATTAAGATTATTATTATTAATCTTATTATTAATAGTATTAGTATTATTATTTTTACGATACAAAAATAATAATATATATAAAATATCACGACGGAGGGATGTCCAAATGATTTCGAAACGGGTTTTCGAGCAAGCTAGAGCTAAGGAAATTATGGGTTATTGTCAAGGAGGTTATGGGTAATATTCGGGGGTATATTTTTGAATCAAACCTAGTGTTTATCATCTCTGTTGCGTCTACGTACTTTCCTACAATATTAAATCTCAATATTGATACGTAAGCACTCATATTTTATCTTTTATATATTAATTGTGTATCCATATCTAGTGCTCGAGTATATATATTTATACATGCTTGTATGCTAAATTTTGTCGTTAAATAGTTATAATGAATCACGAATTAAATACATATATTACTGGTAAAAGGTATATGATATACATGTTTTTGGAAAGCTGGCGAAAAATCAATGACTTTTCATTTAGATATCGAATAGTTTCGATGAACGGATTAAAAGATATGATCAACTGAATTATGATTGACGTTAATTGAAATTACTTTTGAATCTGCAATTAAGATTTAAACAACTTTTTTGTAAGATTGATAAATTGGATTTTCAAATATTACCAGCCGAGTAAATGAATCCTTATATAAGGTACGTCTCGTTTTGTTAAACAACTGTCAAAATTGACTTTTTGAAACGACTTTGGATAACTTTTGTATGTCGATATCGAGCATTAGGATTGTAATACACTATGACCTGACCTAGCTTGATAGACATTTATTGACCAACATATGTTCTCTAGGTTGAGATCTACAGTTATTTGGTAATCCGAGTTTCGATCACATTTTGGTGAACGACTTTATATGCTGCTAAGGTAAGTTTCATTTACTCCCTTTTTAATTGCTTTTGCAATCTATATTTTTGGGCTGAGAATACATGCACTTTATTTTAAACGTAATGGATACAAGTACATACTAAATTCTACACCGAGTTTGAACCGAAAATCCCTTAGCTTTGGTAGCTAGTAACTGCCGGTTATAAGAACTGGTGGGCGCGAGTAGTTATATATGGATCCATAGGGCTTGATATCCCCGTCCGAGCTAGAGCACTAGCCTTTTAACGGACGTATGCTATTTGAGAAGCGTACACGTTGGTTTGCGTGTACTATTAAGATGATTATACAAAGGGTACAAATTATATATACGTTAAGTTTAGTTACCAGGGTGCTCAATCTTGTAGAATATTTGATAAACGTTTCTGGATGAAACAACTGAAATCTTGTGATCCACTTTTATATACAGATTATGCGAAACACTAAAACTATGAACACACCAACCTTTGTGTTGACACTTGTTAGCATGTTTATTCTCAGGTTCCTAGAAGTCTTCCGCTGTTTGCTTATATGTTAGACAAGCTATGTGCATGGAGTCTTACATGACATATTTATCAAGGAAACGTTGCATTCACCAAATCATCACCATGTATCTTATTTTGACTGCATTGTCAATGGAAGTACTATTGTAAACTATTATTTACGGTGATTGTCTATATGTAGAAATCATCAGATGTCAATAACCTTTGATTTAAATATTCATTTATGGTGTGTCTTTTCAAAAGAATGCAATGTTTACAAAACGTATCATATAAAGGTCAAATACCTCGCAATGAAATCGATGAATGACGTGTCCGTCCATATGGATTTGGAGCAATCGTCACAGTTCCCGAACTAGTGTGACTAATGAAGTCATCGCCATCCTTACGCGTATGAATCTTGAATTTGCGTGTGTTACCAGAAAGTGGTAGAATACGGATTCGTATGATGAAAGTTTGGTACTATTAAGAAGTTTGCCTAAGAAGATTCAATTATAATCCACAAGTAGTTAAGTAAGTGCTATCTATAGCAAATGTATGTTAGAATGCAATAGCTAACTACCCGGTTGTAGTCTAGATTCACTAATGCGTCCTAATGACTCTGTCAGACACACTAATTCATATCTTAGATCCCTACAACCAACGCTCTGATACCATCTGTAACGACCCGAAAAAATCGTCATTGGCGGTGCCGTTAACTTAGGTCCCGTTACGTGGTCGTAGTCCCTAAATGAGACACGTTTGACCAAAATTATGTCGCATTCTCTTGAAACGTACAAGATTTACAAAGTTTTGTTTACCAAACGGTTCGACAACAAGTTTAAGTTTACAAAAGCTATACGACTTGATTATATAACATGTGAATCACGTTGTCAAGTTTTATGCAACAATCAAGTATAAAATAAGATTAGAACGATTGTATAAGTGTTTTGTTAAGTTTGACTAAAATTCAAACTTGATCAAAATCAACGAAAAAGTCAACACATTCGGGTCGGGTCTCGGACAATTTTTCTGAGGTTTTTAGTCATATATAAGCATGTTGGCTAAGTTTCATGTTGATCGGGGGTGCGTAGCATAGTTAGAATTAAATGAAAATTGGTAATTTTAGACATCACACTTTCCACGCTTTAAGCCGCGCCGTGGCTAGAGGTGCCGCGCCGCGGCTTAACACACAAAAAAATGCTGGTCTGTTTCATGTATATGCTCGAACCAAACTTCAAACAAACATAACTTATGAACCGTAAATATTCAAAACACGTATCTTATATCGTTGGAAATGTAATTTAACAAGGAATACAACTAAACACATTTCATTAAATAAAAACATCATTTACAATAACCGAAATCTAACCGAAAGATCATTATTTAACGTTTCAAGCTCAAAATGCAAATGGTGATTCGGGAATCCAATTTACACATACGATACGTCGTTTCGAAGGTAATTAAACCTACAATACAACTAAACACTTACTAACAACATTTCATAGCATTCAATGCATCAAAATTCATATTCAAGGTTACTAAACCCTAACCAAAAATCATGAATTCAACAATTTTTGTTTATGAAGTTTTTCTAAGTCAACCAACATACCAAAACGAAGCTAATGATGCTAGTAACACATTTAATACATTAACTTAAACATTTAATCAACATTTAATCACCCAAAATCAAAGATTAAGCACACCCATTTCAAGTTCATGCTAGTTACTCAAAACAACAAATCGAGCAAACTAAACACATATTCATGTTAGACTTGAGCCATAGACACTAATTAACACCATTTCTAGTCAAAAACACTAAGAACATGAAATCTAGAGTTTTAGAAATGTTACCCAAACGAGATGAAATTGGTATCAAATTGTAGAGGATGAAGAGAGGATTCCAAATATGTAATTTGTTTTGTTGTAAGCTCCCTATATCGAATTTGGATGATGATTTAATGAATTTGGAAGTTGAGAGAAAAATGGAAGAAAAGAAAGAGAGAAAGAGAAGAGTGATTAAATGAGTGGTGGTGGTGGGATTGACTAGTTAACCTAGTCAACTAGTTTGATCTCTTGGCAAGTTTAGTGTAACATCCTCAATCTGGCCTAGATGTAAGGTTACTAGATTGCCCTTAAGTTTGTATTGTGTTATTATATGATTTTATTTTTATTTAATATTTATTATTAAATAATGATGTGGTTAGGACCAGTTTGTGACAAGGGTCACAGAACAGGTTTGTTGATTTAATTTGGACTCCGTTTGGGTTGCCAAATGACGTACGAAATATATCAGATAACTGATAAATACCCGTGTCTCACACAGTGTGGGAATTATCCACAATTAAGTGACTAGTGGGCTGTGTTCTTGCCATTTCTAGAAAATTCACCAAACACTCCCGTACCTTCCCTTTCACCTACAATCAAACCTTAATCCTTGATCTTTATCTAGAGCTCAAATTGTTCATATCTTTGTGTTCCTTGTGCACTGGTTCTTTTAAGGTAAAAATCACAAGCGTCCATGCTCTAATCTTTGAGAAATTTAAAGTTTTGTGTTAGTTTTCATAAAAGTGTAAATTTGTGTCAAAACAAGTGATTTAAGTGTTGTTATGGTCAAATGGTTGTGGGTTTTGAGTCTATAACATGTAGTGAACAAGTTGTGGTCAATTTTGGTGTTTAAAATGAGCTCTAGATCGAGATTTAGGGATTTCATCGTGAAGTCCGTAGCCTTTGTTCAGTTTCTGATGAAGATGAACACAGTCGGCCGACTGTCGGTCGACTGATGGTTAAACCAGCCGATTGACGAAGACAACCGACCGACTGTTGAGTGAACCGACCGACTGAGATTTACCTTCGGCCGATTGATGTAATACCAAATGAATCGACCGACTAGGAAGGGCAGTCGACCGGTTGTGTTGACAGTCGACCGACTGTAAGAGTCAGTCGACCGACTGTAAGAGTCAGTCGACCGACTGTAAGAGTCAGTCGACCGACTGTAAGAGTCAGTCGACCGATTGAGTGTCCAGGGCAGAATATTTTATCTAAGTGTTGATTTTTAGCCGTTATGCTGCCCGTTTGTATTTTGATGATATTGATGTGCATTTTGAAAGTGCATAAGTGTTAAGCAAAAATTTTTAGCGGATACTTTTTCTGACAAAAATTTTTATATTGTGTTATTTGGTGTTACTGGACAGAAACTAACTTGTGTATATGTTTTTCTCAGGAGAAAAGGAGAAAGAGAAGGTTCAGTGATTAGATAGCTGAATACCTTCTCGTTTGCTGGTATTTGGTGAGTGAGAGTAACTGGAGAATATAGTATATAGAAGCATGTTATATTATGATTGCCATGCTTGTTAGATATACTTATTGTTGTGGTTAGTTAGTACTTGAGATGACTGCATGTTAGTTGATGCTTGTCTGCTGGAGCCCAGTGTATCCCTATTGTGTGGTTGCCTCGGTAGGAGAGATCAACCTGCGGGTTGGGTTCCTCTGTGGTAGCCTAGACAACCGTGGCGTGTATATATGTGAATGACGCGTCCGTCGCATGTGGATTATGTATATACATACGGTGGTGGAGGAACTTCTGGTAAGCCCTAGTTCGATCAGCTGGTGGATAATGGTTTGGCCGAACCGCCAGAGTCTCTGTAGACGGCACTTGGGTGATGCTTGTGTGTTAGAATATTGTGACATGATTAATATAACACTTATGTATGCTATGGCCTGTAGTTAGTCGCACTCACTTAGCTTCGTGCTAATTCCCCTCCATCTCCTCCCTGCAGGTTGATAGCTTTTGTAGATAGTGCTTTTTAGAAGAAGACGGGCGTGGTGATGTTATGTTTGACAGGATTAACTCTGATGTGATCTTTTATTGTTTAAACTGTGTTCTTTTGAAAACAGTTTGTAACTACATCTTCTTCGCATAAACATGTATTTTGTAATGACACGTGACACTGGTTGTCTTAGCAATAGTTAATGTTTATTTTGTAATTAATAAATAAATGCTTCCGCCACGTATATATATAAAAAATATATATATATAGCGGTGTCACATTTAGTCCCTCGAGTTTAAAAACGGGTGCGTGAATTAATCAAACGAATATTTAAAAACCCTAGAGTAACCGAGAGATGTTATAATCAAATAACGGAAATATTAAGAACGTTAGTTAACGAAAGACACGAATTTAGATAACAAAAGATATTATATAAAAAAAAGACGGTGTTAAAAATAAATTTAACGGAAAAACACGGGATGTTACAGTAATTATTGACATACGTGACAACCGCGTCAAACCATCTAAATAGTAATTAGTTAGAATATTTAACTGTGGTTACAAGATAGAATGACGAGGACACTCGCATTTGATGCTTGCAATTATAGGACTGTGCTGGACAACTCCAGGTGGATATATTAAATATTCTACAGGTGCAAGGAAAATTAACCCAGGGTAAAAAGTAAAAAGTAAAAGTCAAACATCGTAACTACGGAAGTTAAATAAGCATAATACTCTTTTTATTGTATTTTCATCTCGTTTAGTTAAAGTACTATATTTTTACCGCAGTAATTTTTATTTACTTTGTTGCTTTATTCTAGTTTAAATTTACTATATTGTTGTTTGAATTAAAAAGAAAAGCCAAAAAGACAAACCGGTCGTTAAACGGTAAATCCCCCAAAGTTACTAAAATTAATATAAATTACTAACTCTAACTTAATTACTTAATTTACCTAGTTAGCCCTAGTAGAGCACCCAATAAAAGTGTCCACGGATCGACCTCCCGGACTTTACCTTAGCTATATTACTATACGATAGGTATACTTGCCTATTGTGTTTTAGTTTAATTTAGGTGATTTCCTGTAGTAAATAATATAAAACTGATAACCGTTTCGTAGACCACTAAAACGCACATCATCATGCTAGTTGTCTAATGATGGTTCCCACATGTCTTGATGACTCACAAGGGCTGCTAAGGAGCTAATGATTGAATGTATATACCAATAGTATATACATCTAGAAGCTGTGTATTGTACGAGTACGAATACGGTTACATACGAGTAGAATTGTTGATGAAAATGAATGAGAATGTAATTGTAAGCATTTTTTATAAGTAGAAGTTCTTTGATATGTGTCTTGAAGTCTTTCAAAAGTGTATGAATACATCTTAAAATACTACATGTATATACATTTCAACTGAATCGTTAAGTCATTATTAGTCGTTACATGTAAGTGTGGTTTTGAAACCTTTAAGTTAACGATCTCATTTAATGTTGTTAACCCATTGTTTATTATATCTAATGAGATGTTAAATTATTACATTATCATGATATTATGATGTATGAATATATCTTAATACGATATATATACATTAAAATTTCGTTACAACGATAATCGTTACATATATGTCTCATTTCGAAATCCTTAAGTTAGTAGTCTTGTTTTTACATATGTAGTTCATTGTTAATACACTTAATGATATGTTTAATTATCATTTTATCATGTTAAACATAGTGTATCAATATCTTAATATGATTCATCTGTATTTAGTAAGACGTTGTTATAACGATAATCGTTATATATATCGTTTCGAGTTTCTTAACTCAATAAACTCATTTTTATGTATATCACTCATTGTTAATATACTTAGTGAGATACTTACTTAATAATCTCATGTTAGCCAAATATATATATATATATATATATATATATATATATATATATATATATATATATATATATATATATATATATATATATATATATATATATATATATATATATATATATATATATATATATATATATATATATATATATATCATCATGTAGTTTTTATAAATTTTTAACGTTCGTGAATCTCCGGTCAACTTGGGTGGTCAATTGTCTATATGAAACTCATTTCAAATAATCAAGTCTTAACAAGTTTGATTGCTTAATGAAATGTCCCGTTCATATTGATTATAAACGTTCCATATTAATTGATTTCGTTGTGAGGTTTTGACCTCTATATGAGACGTTTTTCAAAGACTGCATTCGATTTTAAAACAAACCATAACCTCTACTTTATCGATAAAGGTTTAAAATGATAAAAAAAAATATAGCGTTTTCACACGACCATTACATAATGGTTTACAATAATATTACACAACAATATATGTCTTCGAATGCAGTTTTCAAACAATATTAAACAAGCATGGACTCCAAATCTTGTCCTTAATTTAGTATGCAACAGAGGAAGCTCTTAACAATTACCTGGGAATAAACATGCTTAAAACGTCAACAAAAATGTTGGTGAGTTATAGGTTTAACCTATATATTTACCAATCGTAATAATAGACCACAAGATTTCATATTTTCATTTTTCATAAACATCATCCCATACATAGAGATAAAAATCATTCATATGGTGAACACCTGGTAACCGACATTAACAAGATGCATATAAGAATATCCCCATCATTCATGGACATCCATCGCACATGATATAAAAACTCGAAGTACTAAAGCATCCGGTACTTTGGATGGGGTTTGTTAGGCCCAATAGATCTATCTTTAGGATTCGCGTCAATTAGGGGTGCACTAATTCTCAAAATTAGTGATGTTCCCTAATTCTTAGGCTACCAAGCAAAAAGGGGCATATTCGACTTCGATCATTCACACATATAATGTAGTTTTGATTTCTTGTGTCTATTTCGTAAAGCATTTATAAAACTGCATGTATTCTCATCCCAAAAATATTAAATTTTTTTAAAAGTGGGACTATAACTCACTTTCACAGATTTTTACTTCGTCAGGAAGTAAGACTTGGCCACTGGTCGATTCACGAACCTATAACAAATATGTACATATATATCAAAGTATGTTCAAAATATATTTACAACATTTTTAATACGTTTTACTATTTTAAGTTTATTAAGTCAGCTGTCCTCGTTAGTAACCTACAACTAGTTGTCCACAGTTAGATGTACAGAAATAAATCAATATAAATTATCTTGGATCAATCCACGACCTAGTGTATACAAGCCTCAGGCTAGATCACAACTCAAAGTATATATATTTTTGAAATCAACCTCAACCCTGTATAGCGAACTCGATCATTGTAGCATATAGAGTTAAAAAAAAATATATATATATATATATATATATATATATATATATATATATATATATATATATATATATATATATATATATATATATATATATATATATATATATATATATATATATAGAGTGTCTATGGTTGTTCCAAATAATATATATAGATGGGTCGATGTGATATGTCAAAACATTGTATACGTGTCTATGGTATCTCAAGATTACATAATATATGTTAGAATACATTTATAATACAATATAAGTTAGCTAGGATATGATTAGTATAGATTTGTTACAATTTTCACGTAGCTAAAACTAGTAAAAATATCCAATTTTGTTTTACCCATAACTTCTTCGTTTTAAATCCGTTTTGAGTGTTTCAAGTTGCTATGGTTTCATATTGAACTTAAGTTTATGAATCTAAACATAAAAAGTATAAGTTTATAGTCAGAAATACAGGTTACAAGTCGTTTTGTAAAGGTAGTCATTTCAGTCGAAAGAACGACGTCTAGATGACCATTTTGGAAAACATACTTTCACTTTGAGTTTAACCATGATTTTTGGATATAGCTTCATGTTCATAAGAAAAATCATTTTCTAAGAAGAATAGCTTTTAAATCAAAGTTTATCATAGTTTTTAATTATCAAACCCAAAACAGCCCCCGGTTTTACTACGACGGCGTATACCCAATTTTATGGTGTTCTTCGTGTTTCCAAGTTTTAAATCATTAAGTTAGCATATCATATAGATATAGAAAATGTGTCTAGTTGATTTTAAAAGTCAAGTTAGAAGGATTAACTTTGTTTGCGAACAAGTTTAGAATTAACTAAACTATGTTCTAGTGATTACAAGTTTAAATCTTCGAATAAGATAGTTATATATATATATATACGAATTGAATGATGTTATGAACATCATTACTACCTTAAGTTTAGTAGGTAAACCTACTGGAAATAATGAAAAAATAATTTGAGCTTCAAAGGATCTTTGTTGGCTTGGAAGTTCTTGAAATAGAATCATGACACGAAAACAAGTTCAAGTAAGATTATTACTTGAATTAAGATAGTTATAGTTATAGAAATTGAATCAAAGCTTGAATATGAATATTACCTTGATTTAGAAAGATAACCTACTGTAAATAACAAAGTTTTCTTGATCTTAGATGATTGCTTGGAATGGATTAGGAGACTTGGAAGTAAACTTGTAAACTTGGAAGTGTTCTTGATGTGTTCTTGAGTAATTGTTTTTATGATGATTATAGATAATAATCAAAGCTTGTATTTAATGATTTTTGCTGGAAAAATAGTAACTTAGACGTTCATGGAAGAGTGTGTGTGTTTTGAGAGAGAATTGGGAAGAAAATTGGAAGTGAAATGGAGTGGGTGGTGAATGGTGAAGGTGAGTGGGGTTAAAAGGAGTTCTTGTTTTTGTTTCCTTACTCATAAGTCATGCTAGTTGTCTAATGATGGTTCCCACATGTCTTGATGACTCACAAGGGCTGCTAAGAGCTGAATTATTATGTGTATATACCAATAGTATATACATCTAGGAGCTGTGTATTGTACGAGTACGAATACGGGTGCATACGAGTAGAATTGTTGATGAAAATGAATGGAAATGTATTTGTAACCATTTTTGTTAAGTAGAAGTATTTTGATATGTGTCTTGAAGTCTTTCAAAAGTGCATTAATATATCTTAATACACTACATGTATATACATTTTAACTGAGTCGTTAAGTCATCGTTAGTCGTTATATGTAAGTGTTGTTTTGAAACCTTTAAGTTAACGATCCTGTTAAATGTAATTAATCCATTATTTATTATATCAAATGAGATGTTAAATTATTACATTATCATGATATTATGATGTATGAATATATCTTAATATGATATATATACATAAAAATGTCGTTACAACGATAATCGCTACATATATGTCTCGTTTCGAAATCCTTAAGTTAGTAGTCTTGTTTTTACATATGTAGTTCATTGTTAATACACTTAATGATATGTTTAATTATCATTTTATCATGTTAAACATAGTGTATCAATATCTTAATATGATTCATATGTATTTAGTAAGACGTTGTTATAACGATAATCGTTATATATATCGTTTCGAGTTTCTTAACTCAATAAACTCATTTTTATGTATATCACTCATTGTTAATATACTTAGTGAGATACTTACTTATCAAAATCTCATGTTAAATATATATATATATATATATATATATATATATATATATATATATATATATATATATATATATACATATATATATATATCATCATGTAGTTTTTTACAAATTTTTAACGTTCGTGAATCGCCGGTCAACTTGGGTGGTCAATTGTCTGCATGAAACTCATTTCAATTAATCAAGTCATAACAAGTTTGATTGCTTAACATGTTAGAAACATTTAATCATGCAAATATAGTTTTTAATTAATATATAAACAAGGAAAAGTTCGGGTCACTACACTTAACATGTTGGAAACATTTAATCATTCAAATATAGTTTTCATTTAATATATAATCATAGAAAAGTTTGGGTCACTACAGTACCTACCCGTTAAATAAATTTCGTCCCAAAATTTTAAGCTGTTGAAGGTGTTGACGAATCTTCTGGAAATAGGTGCGGGTTGTGATGACCCAGAAATTTCCGACCAAATTTAAACTTAATCTTTATATGATTTCGATACGATAAGCAAAGTATGTAATGTGGAGTTTAGAAAATTTTGGAAACTATGTTCACGTGTTCAATTAACCTTTGACCATTTCCGACGATTCACGAACAACTATATATATATATATATATATATATATATATATATATATATATATATATATATATATATATATATATATATTAAAATATTATATGAGTTAATTAATATTGTAAATAAAATAATATATGATAAAATAAATCTATATATATGTAAAGTATATTGAATATATATTTATATGGTTTCGAACTTATTTAGTAAACAAAAATAACACTCGTTTGTCAAGTCGATCGATATTAAGTAAGTTAAATTCAAACTTATATGATTGTAAAATAAACGGTGATCCGAAAATGAGTTCTATAAATTTTAGGCTTACTAAAAATGTATTTAGGAACTATTTGTTGAATTTTAAAACTTTTTATATTATGCTTAGGGTTGGGAGTGAATAATTAATGTATTATTTATTTAATAGTTAATGCTCGAATTTTATACCATAATGACCAAAATAAATAAATGGATTCAATTTAAAAATTTAGGATTTTTATTAGGAAAACTTTTAAGTGTAAACTGTTTAGCAAAGAAGCACGATATAATACTCCGTGAATGAATAATAAAACAACAACCCGGTTGCTTACCTGTTTGATCCGTTTCATGTCATTTTCTCGTGATTTCTATTACGTGTAAAGATTACTAATTTGATTTGTGATTACTGTTAAATCTTTGAACTTTAGATATAGTATATTATATTATATATATGTACAACTAGCACAATTTATAATTCAACCATATATCTACCATCTATATATCCGTTTCTTATGTGGAACAAACAAAGACCCACACCTTCTTCACCACTACTACATATATATATTAGACTTCTATTTCCTTAATCAAACAAACCACTTAACAACCATCCTCACCAATATATAACCAAGAACCATTTCACCCAAACCATCGTCATCATTAAACCATCGAACCATAAACTATAACCATCTAGCTGCTAATGCTCGGTTTCCTTGTATTCTGTCTAAAGCCATCAAGAATAACCATAAACTACTACGGGTTTCGATCTCATACAAAACATTGATGCAACCAGCCGCTTGTTACCATTTGGAAAACTCGATTGTGCAGCTGCTGTATTGCTACTACTCACCAAGAAAAACATGAAGGTTGTTATAGATGTTCAATCCACTCATCAAGAAATTACCTTTCACCACCACCTCTACCACACCCATCGAAAGCTTATATTTCCTTGTTCTGTCAATCGAAAACCACAATAAATGATCACCTGCTACCACCTTCAAATTAACCGCCACACTCCATCGTGAAGAAACACAATAACAACCAAAACCCTCGATGTCTTCCTCTCTCTTAAAATCAATCGACAATCACCATAATTCCTCCACCACACCGTCACCACCACAAACCTCCATCATCTTCAACAAGTCACCACTTCACCATGAAGATCGATAAACAACTTCGACAACTCTCTTTCTCTCTCTATTTCTCTCTCTCCATTTTCCTTCTTTCTTCCTCTGATGGAGTCACGATGAAGAAGACGATACATGTTCATAAAGGAGCCTCCAACGCTATTAAGGAGTTGATACCGGGAGGTGCTAAATCGACGTGTAAGCTTTTAAGTTTGTGGATGGGCAACCTGTTATTTCATTATTGATATAGTGAAAAGTTATACGTGGGACATTGATAGAATGAGTATTGGGATTATGTCAGTTCATGGGACCCCAATACTTGGCCAAGCGAATGATGAAGATTACTTAATTTTTTTTCTATCCTACTTGCACTTAACCATACAAGTGTTTTATATGGAAGAACTAAAAATCGTATTTTTAATTGGGTTTGCGAGGCTATTGGGCCTTGATCAGATTACTATGCTTGGTCCGTAATTTCGTTTTTGTTATTTGACTTCCTACTTAGGCCGTGAAAGTTAGATGGTAGCATGTTGCTACTTCTTTTTGTTTACTGTACGCGATTAGTGATTATGAGGTGATAATGAATATGAGAATGATATGGATGATGATAATTAGATGAGTAATGGCGATGATATGATGATGATGTTTATAAAATGTTGATTATGATAGTTCTGTAAAATAACGATGATGATGGAAGAACGTATATGATGTTGATATACGATAAAATGATGTTTATGCAACGAGAGTTAGGATGATGATGATAATCGTTTAAGATTAGGAGATGGAGATTCGATATGATGATGATCGAGATTGATGATGAAGATGAATAAGAAAAAAAAGTGGAAATATAAAGGTTTAAGAGAAATTAAAATTCGTAATAAGAACAGAAAGAATCAGATGGAAGAGTGGTTAGGGTGATGCGGGAAAGCGAGAGGTTTCGGGTTCGAGCCTTGTCTCTGTCATTTTCTTTTTGGAAGGCTTTTAGAGAGGTAGTTATTATTATTATTATTATTATTATTATTATTATTATTATTATTATTATTATTATTATTATTATTATTATTATTATTATTATTATTATTATTATTATTATTATTATTATTATTATTATTCTTATTATTATTATTATTATTATTATTATTTTGTAAGTAGTATTATTATTGAAACTAATATTTTTTTATTTTTTTTATTATCATTTTTATTATTAGAACTATCATTATTATTATTATTATTAGAATTATCATTATTTTTATCATTATTATTTTTATTATCATTTTTATTATTTCTAACACTAATATTACTATTTTTATCATTATTATTATTAGTATTATCAATATATCAAATAAAGATTTTCTATATAAAAATACATTATTTACATAAAATATAACTATATTATTGTGTTTGTAATAAATATTAATTATCTATTTAATGTATATAAAAATAAATATAGTTAATTTAGTTATTAATGAAACGTACAAGTTACTAAAATAACAATTAAATTTGTTTGATTACTATGATATGTGTTAATATACATATAAATGATATAGGTTCGTGAATCCGAGGCCAACCATGCATTGTTCAGTATCGTCGTATAAATATTTTTACTACAAAATATTGTAGAGTGAGTTTCATTTGCTCCCTTTTTAAATGCTTTTGCAATATATATTTTTGGGACTGAGAATACATGCGCTGCTTTATAAATGTTTGACGAAATAGACACAAGTACTTAAAACTACATTCTATGGATGGATTATTAAACCGAATATGCCCCTTTTTAGTCTGGTAATCTAAGAATTAGGGAACAGACACCCTAATTGACGCGAATCCTAAAGATAGATCTATTGGGCCCAACAAGTGCCATCCAAAATACCGGATGCTTTAGTACTTCGAATTTATCATGTCCGAAGGGAGTCCCGGAATGATGGGGATATTCTATATGCATCTTGTTAAGGTCAGTTACCAGGTGTTCACCATATGAATGATTTTTATCTCTATGCAGTTTGCGAAATACCGGACATGAGATGATGTTTATGAGAAATGGAAATGAAAATCTTGTGGTCTATTAAATTAATGGAAATGATTGTTTATGATAAACTAATGAACTCACCAACCTTTTGGTTGACACTTTAAAGCATGTTTATTCTCAGGTATGAAAGAAATCTTCCGCTGTGCATTTGCTCATATTAGAGATATTACTTGGAGTCATTCATGACATATTTCAAAAGTCGTTGTATTCGATTCGTCGAGTTCATCAAGATTATTATTAATTCAATTATAGTTGGATGTATTATGAAATGGTATGCATGCTGTCAACTTTCATTGAAATGAAAGTTTGTCTTTTAAAACGAATGCAATGTTTGTAAAATGTATCATATAGAGGTCAAATACCTCGCGATGTAACCAAATGTAATGTATTCGTCCTTATCGATTAGGACGGGTCGTCTCACAGGTATTTCTTCTTCATATGATCTTCACGCTCCCAGGTGAACTTGGGTCCTCTACGAGGATTCCATCGAACCTTAACAATTGGTATCTTGTTTTGCTTAAGTCTTTTAACCTCATGATCCCTTATTTCGACGGGTTCTTCGATGAATTGAAGTTTTTCATTGATTTGGATTTCGTCTAACGGAATAGTGAGATCTTCTTTAGCAAAACATTTCTTCAAATTCGAGACGTGAAAGGTATTATGTACCCCGGCGAGTTGTGGAGGTAAGTCAAGTCGGTAAGCTACTGGTCCGACACGATCTATAAACTTGAATGGTCCAATGTACCTTGGATTTAGTTTCCCCCGTTTACCAAATCGAACAACGCCCTTCCAAGATGAAACCTTAAGCATGACCATCTCTCCAATCTCAAATTCTGTATCTGTTCTTTTAATGTTCGCGTAGCTCTTTTGTCGACTATGGGCGGTTTTCAACCGTTGTTGGATTTGGATGATCTTCTCGGTAGTTTCTTGAATTATCTCCGGACCCGTAATCTGTCTATCCCCCACTTCACTCCAAAAATTGGAAACCTGCACTTTCTACCATAAAGTGCTTCAAATGGCGCCATCTCAATACTCGAATGATAACTGTTGTTGTAGAAAAATTCTGCTAACGGTAGGTGTCGATCCTAACTGTTTTCGAAATCAATAACACATGCTCGTAGCATGTCTTCAAGCGTTTGTATCGTCCTTTAGCTCTGCCCATCAGTTTATGAATGAAAGGCAGTACTCATGTCTAGACGAGTCCCCAATGCTTGTAGTAACGTCTGCCAGAATCTTGAAACAAATCTTCCATCCCTATCAGAGATAATAGAGACTGGTATTCCATGTCTGGAGATGACTTCCTTCAAGTATAGTCGTGCTAACTTCACCATTTTGTCATCTTCTCTCATTGGCAGAAAATGTGCTGACTTGGTGAGACGATCGACTATTACCCATATAGTATCATAACCACTTACAGTCCTTGGCAATTTAGTAATGAAATCGATGGTAATGTTTTCCCATTTCCATTCCGGGATTTCGGGTTGTTGAAGTAGACCTGATGGTTTCTGATGCTCAGCTTTGACCTTGGAACACGTCAAACATTCTCCTACGTATGTAGCAATGTCGGCTTTCATACCTGGCCACCAAAAGTGTTTCTTGAGATCTTTATACATCTTCCCCGCTCCGGGATGTATTGAATATCTAGTTTTATGTGCTTCCTTAAGTACCTTTTCTCTCAAATCTCCAAACTTTGGTACCCAAATTCTTTCAGCCCTATACCGAGTTCCGTCTTCCCGAATATTAAGATGTTTCTCCGATCCTTTGGGTATTTCATTTTTCAACTTTTCTTCTTTTACAACTCCCTACTGTGCCTCCTTTATTTGAGTAGTAAGGTTAGTACGAATAATTATATTCATAGCTTTTACCCGTATAGGTTCTCTGTCCTTTCTACTCAAAGCGTCGGCTACTACATTCGCCTTCCCCAGGTGATAACGAATCTCAAAGTCGTAATCATTCAACAATTCAATCCACCTTCGTTGCCTCATGTTCAGTTGTTTCTGATCAAATATATGTTGGAGACTTTTGTGGTCGGTATATATGATACTTTTGACCCTATATAGGTAATGCCTTCAAGTCTTTAATGCAAAAACAACAGCGTCCAATTTCAAATCATGTGTCGTATAATTCTGCTCGTGAATCTTCAATTGTCTAGACGCATAAGCAATTACCTTCGTTCGTTGCATTAATACACAACCGAGACCTTGCTTTGAGGCATCACAATATATCACAAAATCATCATTCCCTTCAGGTAATGATAATATAGGTGCCGTAGTTAACTTTTTCTTCAACAATTGAAACGCTTTCTCCTGCTCATCCTTCCATTCGAATTTCTTCCCTTTATGCGTTAATGCAGTCAAGGGTTTTGCTATTTTTGAAAAATCTTGGATGAACCTTCTGTAGTAACCAGCCAGTCCTAAAAATTGGCGTATATGCTTTGGAGTTTTCGGGGTTTCCCATTTTCAACGGTTTCAATCTTTGCCGGATCTACCTGAATACCTTCTTTGTTCACTATGTGACCGAGGAATTGAACTTCTTCCAACTAAAATGCACACTTTGAAAACTTAGCGTACAGTTTTTCTTTCCTCAACAACTCTAGCACTTTTCTCAAATGTTCTTCGTGCTCTTGATCATTCTTTGAGTAAATAAGTATGTCATCGATGAAAACAATGACAAACTTGTCAAGGTATGGTCCACACACTCGGTTCATGAGGTCCATGAACATAGCTGGTGCGTTAGTTAACCCAAACAGCATAACCATAAACTCGTAATGACCATAACGCATCCTGAAAGCAGTCTTCGGAATATCATCCTCCTTCACCCGCATTTGAGGATACCCGGAACGTAAATCGATATTCGAATAAACTGATGAGCCTTGTAGTTGATCAAATAAGTCATCGATTCTCGGTAGTGGGTAACGGTTCTTGATGGTAAGTTTGTTCAACTCTCGGTAGTCGATACATAACCTGAATGTACCATCCTTCTTTTTGACAAACAAAACAGGAGCTCCCCATGGTGATGTACTTGGTCGTATAAAACCACGCTCTAAAAGTTCTTGTAATTGGCTTTGAAGTTCCTTCATTTCACTGGGTGCGAGTCTGTATGGAGCACGAGCTATTGGTGCAGCTCCCGGTACAAGATGTATTTGAAATTCAACGGATCGGTGTGGAGGTAGTCCCGGTAATTCTTTCAGAAATACATCGGGAAATTATTTTGCGACGGGAACATCATTGATGCTCTTTTCTTCAGTTTGTACTTTCTCAACGTGTGTTAGAATAGCATAGCAACCTTTTCTTATTAGCTTTTGCGCCTTCAAACTACTAATAAGATGTAACTTCGCGTTGCTCTTTTCTCCATACACCATTAAGGGTTGTCCTTCTTCTCGTACAATGCGAATTGCATTTTTGTAACATACGATCTCTGCCCTCTCCTTTTTCAACCAGTCCATGCCGATTATCACATTAAAACTCCCTAACTCTACTGGTATCAAATCAATCTTAAACGTTTCGCTTACGAGTTTAATTTCTCGATTCCGACATATATTATCTACTGTAATTAATTTACCGTTTGCTAATTCGAGTAAAAATTTATTATCCAAAGGCGTCAGTGGACAATTTAGTTTAGCACAAAAATCTCTACTCATATAGCTTTTATCCGCACCCGAATCAAATAAAACATAAGCAGATTTATTGTCAATAAGAAACGTACCCGTAACAAGCTCCGGGTCTTCCTGCGCTTCTGCCGTATTGATATTGAAAACCCTTTCGCATCCCTGCCCATTAGTATTCCCCTGATTCGGGCAATTTCTACTAAAGTGGCCCGGTTTTCCACATCCAAAACAAACTATGGCTTTGTTATTTGTTTCGACATTATTTGTTCTTTTAATTCTGTTATTCACTGGGCCATAGACCTCACACTTTGCCGCACTATGGCCATTTCTTTTACACTTGGTGCAAAATGTTGTGCAGAACCCATTCTGGTAGGACTCCTCACACCTTTGGCATGGCTGATTCTGATTCTTGTTGTTATAGGAATTGTTGTTTTTGCGGTGGTTATTGTTATTGGGAAAATTGTTGTAGTGGTTATTGTTGTTTTTTGGGGCGTTTGTTGTTGCGATAAATGGTGCGATTGAATTTGTGATTATTGTTGTGATGATTGTTGAGGTGATTGGTACTGTTGTGTTGGTGACTCTTGTCACTGTTTTCTTCCCACTTTCTCTTGACTTGTTTTGTGTTGGCTTCTTTGGCCGCCTGCTCTTTAATTCTTTCCTCAATTTGATTTATGAGTTTATGAGCCATTCGACTTGCTTTTTGTATGGAGGCGGGCTCGTGTGAACTTATATCTTCTTGAATCCTTTCTGGTAACCCTTTTACAAATGCGTCGATTTTCTCTTCTTCATCTTCGAACGCTCTTGGACACAATAGGCACAACTCTGTGAATCGTCATTCGTATGTGGTAATGTTGAAACCTTGCGTTCGTAATCCTCTAAGCTCTACCTTAAGCTTATTGACCTCATTTCTGGGACGATACTGCTCGTTCATCAAGTGCTTGTTCATCAAGTGCTTGAATGCTGACCACGGTAGTGCGTAAGCAGCATCTTGTCCCACTTGTTCTAGGTAGGTATTCCACCATGTTAATGCAGTACCTGTGAAGGTATGTGTGGCGTACTTCACCCTATCTTCTTCAGTACATTTACTTATGGCAAACACCGATTCGACCTTCTCGGTCTACCGTTTCAATCCGATTGGTCCTTCGGTTCCATCAAATTTCAAAGGTTTGCAGGCAGTAAATTCTTTATAGGAGCATCCTACACGATTTCTAGTGGTGTTAGTTGCATTGCTAGATTCAGAGTTATTATTGTTGTTTTGCATTGCAGCCTGTACTGCGGCTATGTTGGCAGTAAGAAAAACACGGAAGTCTTCCTCGCTCATGTTCAAGTTCTGACGAGTAGTCGGTGTCATTTCCTTCAAAAATAGCCAAAAGAATTAAGTTAATCATATAGAATATTAAGAGTAGTCAATAGTATTTCGTAACATAATATGTACTCATTTATAAAAGCTTTTTCTTCATATTAGCGTTTTATAAGTTTTAATACGGGTAGTACCTACCCATTAAGTTCATACTTAGTAGCTAATATACAATTTCAACTACTACAATTCTATATGAAAAACTGATAATAATTTTTCGCGTTCAAAATTTTATACAATATTTTAAAAACTTACAATACCGCTATTTTACATATAACATGAAATATAGCACATGATAACTTTGATACAAGGCAATTGCGAAGACAATTCTAGTTTAACGAAGAAGGCAATAAAGATACGTAATTCATAGGTCCAGAAGCAAGTCATGCATTCGAGTTTTACTAATACTATTTTCCATCCTTGGTCTTGTGGAAAATAACCGTTATGGTCGTTGGCTAGGCAGTATGTTGTAACGTCATCAAAAGGATGAGGGTTACGTAATGCCCAACAGCCCCGTAACAATCTAAAAACCTTATTTCTCACTTCAACTACTGAATCCGTCACTTTTGAAAATGTTTTATTTAGAAGTTGTAACCCGATGTTCTTTTTCTCAATTTGGTGAGAAGCAAACATCACTAACCCGTAAGTATAACATGCTTCTTTATGTTGCGTGTTAGAAGCTCTTTCTAAGGTACAAAGTCCTATGTTGGGATATGTTGACTCAAAATAGGTTCTTAATCCGTAGCGTAAAATTGCACTTGGGTTCCCCGTATTTAACGCTTTAAAGAAAACACAGCGTAACTTACGGTCTCCCCAATGTGATATACCCCATCTTTCAAATGAAAACCTTTTATAAACTAAGGCATGCCTGGAACGTTCTTCAAATGTTCTACAAACTAATTTCGTCGTAAATAATTGTGCCGACGAATTCTGATCGACTTTAGACAAGATTTCATCAATCATCTCCCCGGGTAGGTCTTCTAAAATTTTTGGTTGTCTATCCTTAACGTCCATTGTGTTTTTATACTGTAAAACAGCCGAGGATTAGATTCGTAAAAGATAATTATCAAATAATACAAGCAATTTTTACATACAACATAAAAGTACAAGCACACTTATATTACATATATTACACCGCATGATTACAACTCTTTATTCTGACTCACTCATTTCTTCCTCTTCGGACTTGGTTCGTTTCGCTAATTTATTAGGGATATATGGTGCTCCCCTAATACGAGCCGTCGTTTTCACAAATGGTTTTGAAAAACATGGTGGCTTAGATGTTCCCGGGTTATAGTGAAAGTTTAGGAAATACGGGTGTTTACGGTACACCCCATCAGGGTACTTCATGTTAACATAAAGTTCATCGGGGTTGTAATCAGGTTTCTCTATTTTGATGCCCTTTCCCTTATTATTTTCTTTTGATTTTTCAAATTGGGTCGAGGTAATTTCTATAACATCATCGGAATCCTCATCGGAATCCGATTCATCAGAAAATTGGTAATTTTCCCAATAATTTGCGTCCTTGGCGGAAACACCATTGACCATTATTAACTTTGGTCTATTGGTTGAGGATTTTCTTTTATTTATCTGTTTTTCTGTGGTTCCTAATATTTCCCCCTCCGGAACCTCTTCTTCCGGTTCCTCTTCTTCCGGTTCCTCTTCGGGAATTTGTGAATCTTCCCAAAATATATTCGACTCTTCATTATTATTAGGTGAGTCGATGGAATTTGTACTAGAGGTAGACATCTATCACACAATATCAAACACGTTAAGATATTTATATATCACATAATATTTACATGTTAACAATATATAGTTTCCAACAAAAATGTTAAGCAATCGTTTTTCAAGTAAACACGGTCGAAGTCCAGACTCACTAATGCATCCTAAAGAACTCGATAAGACACACTAATGCAAATTTCTGGTTCTCTAAGACCAATGCTCGGATACCAACGGAAATGTCCCGTTCATAATGATTATAAACGTTCCATATTAATTGATTTCTTTGCAAGGTTTTGACCTCTATATGAGACATTTTTCAAAGACTGCATTCGTTTTTAAAATAAACCATAGCCTTTATTTTATCGACAAGGTTTAAAGGACACAACCTAGATTACCAAGATATGATAATCTGAAAATATCACACTTACACACTACCATTACATAATGGTTTACAATATTAATATGTTACAACAAAGTATGTTCTCGAATGCAGTTTTTAAACAATATTATACAAGCATGGACTCCAAATCTTGTCCTTAATTTAGTATGCAACAGTGAAAGCTCTTAACAATCACCTGAGAATAAACATACTTAAAACGTCAACAAAAATTTTGGTGAGTTATAGGTTTAACCTATATATTTATCAAATCATAATAATAGACCACAAGATTTTCATTTACGTTTTTCAATAACATGCAATCTGCATAAAAATCATTCATATGGTGAACACCTGGTAATCGACATTAACAAGATGCATATAGAATATCCCCATCATTCCGGGACATTCTTCGGACATGATAAATTCGAAGTACTAAAGCATCCGCTACAACAGATGGGGTTTGTTGGGCCCAATAGATCTATCTTTAGGATTCGCGTCAATTAATAGACTAGTTTACTAATTCTTAGGCAACCAAGCAAAAGGGGCATATTCGACTTCGATCATTCAACCATAGAAAGCAGTTTCACGTACTTGTGTCTATTTTGTAAAATATTTATAAAGCTGCATGTATTCTCATCCTAAAAATATTAGATTTTAAAAGTGGGACTATAACTCATTTTCACAGATTTTTACTTTGCCGAAAATAAGACTTGGCCACTGGTCGATTCACGAACCTATAACAAATATGTACATATATATCAAAGTATGATCGAAATATATTCACAACATTTTTTATTACATTTTAATGATTTAAGTTTATTAAGTTAGCTGTCCAACGTTAGTAGCTTACAACTAGTTGTCCACAGTTAGCAGTACAGAAATAAATCAATATAAATTATCTTGGATCAATCCACGACCCAGTGTATACAAGCCTCAGGCTAGATCACAACTCAAAGTATATATATTTTTGGAATCAACCTCAACCCTGTATAGCGAACTCGAGCATTACAGCATATAGAGTGTCTATGGTTGTTCCAAATAATATATATAGATGGGTCGATATTATATGTCAAAACATTGTATACGTGTCTATGGTATCTCAAGATTACATAATATATGTTTGAATACATGTAATATACAATATAAGTTAGCTACGATATCATTAGTATAGATTTGTTACAATTTTCACGTAGCTAAAACTAGTAAAAATATCTAATTTTGTTTTACTCATAACTTCTTCGTTTTAAATCTGTTTTGAGTGATTCAAATTGCTATGGTTTCATAATGAACTGAAATTTATGAATTTAAACAGAAAAATTATAAGTTTATAGTCATAAATACAGGTTACAAGTCACTCTTGAAAGAGGTAGTTATTTTCGTCGAAAGAACAACATCTTGATGACCATTTTGAAAAACATATCTCCACTTTGAGTTTAACCATGATTTTTTGGATATAGTTTCATGTTCATAAGAAAAATTATTTTCCCAGAAGAACAACTTTTAAATCAAAGTTTATAATAGTTTTTAATTATCTAACCCAAAACAGCCCGCGGTGTTACTAGGACGGCGTATGTCCGGTTTTACGGTGTTTTTCGTGTTTCCAGGTTTTAAATCATTAAGTTAGCATATCATATAGATATAGAACATGTGTTTAGTTGATTTTAAAAGTCAAGTTAGAAGGATTAACTTTGTTTGCGAACAAGTTTAGAATTAACTAAACTATGTTCTAGTGATTACATGTTCAAATCTTCGAATAAGACAGTTATATATATATGAATCGAATGATGTTATGAACATCATTACTACCTCAAGTAAAGTAGGTGAACCTACTGGAAATGATGAAAATATAACTTGAGCTTCAAAGGATCTTTGATGGCTTGGAAGTTATTGAAGTAGAATCATGACACGAAAAACAAGTTCAAGCAAGATTACTACTCGAATTAAGATAGTTATAGTTATAGAAATTGAATCAAAGCTTGAATATGAATTTTACCTTGATTTAGAAAGATAACCTACTGTAAATAACAAAGTTTTCTTGAGGTTGGGTGATCACTTGAAATGGATTTGCAAGATTGAAAGTAAACTAGCAAACTTGAAAGGATTTTGGAAGTGTTCTTGAAGTGTTCTTCCTATGATGATTATAACTTGATACTTGAAGTAATTTTTGAAGAAGATGATGATTAGTTTACTGGAAAATTCATTCTTGATAGTGTGTGTGTGTGTGTGTGTTTAGAGAGAATTATAAAGAGAATTGGAAGTGAAATGGAGTGGGTGGTGAGTGGGAATGGTGAGTGGGGTTAAAAGGAGTTCTTGTTTTTGTTTTCTTACTCATAAGTCATGCTAGTTGTCTAATGATGGTTCCCACATGTCCTGATGACTCACAAGGGCTGCTAAGGAGCTGATGATTGAATGTATATACCAATAGTATATACATCTAAAAGCTGTGTATTGAACGAGTACGAATACGGTTGCATACGAGTAGAATTATTGATGAAAATGAACGAGAACGTAATTGTAAGTATTTTTATAAGTAGAAGTACTTTGATATGTGTTTTGAAGTCTTTCAAAAGTGTATGAATACATCTTAAAATACTACATGTATATACATTTTAACTGAATCGTTAAGTCATCGTTAGTCGTTACATGTAAGTGTTGTTTTGAAACCTTTAAGTTAACGATCTCATTTAATGTTGTTAACCCATTGTTTATTATATCTAATGAGATGTTAAATTATTACATTATCATGATATTATGATGTATGAATATATCTTAATATGATATATATACATTAAAATGTTGTTACAACGATAATCGTTACATATATGTCTCGTTTTGAAATCCTTAAGTTAGTATTCTTGTTTTTACATATGTGGTTCATTGTTAATACACTTAATGATATGTTTAATTATCATTTTATCATGTTAAACATAGTGTATCGATATCTTAATATGATTCATATGTATTTAGTAAGACGTTGTTATAACGATAATCGTTATATATATCGTTTCGAGTTTCTTAACTCAATAAACTCATTTTTATGCATATCACTCATTGTTAATATACTTAGTGAGATACTTACTTATCATAATCTCATGTTAGCCATATTTATATTCATATATATATATCATCATGTATTTTTTATAAATTTTTAACGTTCGTGAATCGCCGGTCAACTTGGGTGGTCAATTGTCTATATGAAACTCATTTCAAATAATCAAGTCTTAACAAGTTTGATTGCTTAACATGTTGGAAACATTTAATCATGTAAATATAGTTTTCATTTAATATATAATCATGTTAAAGTTCGGGTCACTACACCCAAATAGGGTCTGGGGTATTTGTGACTAATTATATCAAATCACAGTTGTATAAACGAGAACAACTCTATACGAGATGTTTTATTGAGTTTTGAAGCGGAAGGTAAATAGATTTCATTATATTTAATGAACAACGCATTAAATGTCTTTAATTGATATGATATGTAATGAAGACTCCAAGCATAGCAAGCAATCATCATCAAAGAATCAAATATACAGCGGAAGCATTATGTAGGACCTGAGAATAAACATGCTAAAAGTGTCAACCAAAATGTTGGTGAGTTCATAGGTTTATCATAAATAATGATTTCAATAATAGTGTTAGAGCACAAGATTTAATAAGAGTTGATTGATATAGAAATATCAACCTAAAAGTATTGCTGAGTTTGTAATATGCCGACTAAACAAAAGTTACCCCGTGACACTTTGTTATTCGTGTCGTTGAATCATTATTATGTATCCAGGACTAACGGTCAAATGGACAGAGACATTACTCTCAATAGATCTATTCACAATAATTAAGTTTGCATCTTATACCTCAGCAATTAACGATATTACGACAGGGATTTAGCATGACAAAGCACGTATATAGCATAAAAGTTTGAGTACTTGTGTCTAAACGTAAAATAGTTATAAAAGTTGCGCATGTATTCTCAGCCCAAAAATATATATAAAAAGGGAACTATGAAAACTCACGATACTGTATTTTGTATTTCGTAGTAAATATGTGTATGATGGCACTGAACAAGTGCAGAGTTGTCCTCGGATTCACGAACCTATATCAAGTATATATATTAACACATATACTCGTAATCGAATAAGTTTATATATGTTATTTCAATTGTTATATATTTCTTGTAGTTATATATATATATATATATATATATATATATATATATATATATATATATATATATATATATATATATATATATATATATGTTTGATTGGTATTATATTAAAAATACCTAATTTGTTATATATGAATATTTATATAAAAATGTTAATATGTTTGTTATATAATTATATGAAATATAATTGTAGTATATGAAATAAGTGTATTCAATGTACAAAATATTTATTTATAAAAATAATAGTTTTGATAATAATGATTTACTTGTTGTGATTTAGGAGTTTATAACTACCTTTAATAATGTAGTCTCTAATTAGAGAATAATAGAAAGAAGAGAGAGAGATAGAGAGAGAGTATATGTATATGAAAATATATATTCAAATGTGCATCTTCTGCAAACTGCATCTTCATAAATTTATAGTACAACATAAGTTACTGTGCAATTCGGTGGAAAATTAATAGCCACAAAATTGGCAGACATATTTGACTTTCATAACACTCCTCCTTGAATGACAATTTTAGTTCATTATAGAGCAACTAGTACTGCCTCGTTAAAAACCTTGCTAAAGAAAAACCCAGTGGGATAAAAACTTGTAATGACCCGGAATTTTCTGACCAAATTATACTTATGAGATTAATATTTACATAAATTAAACCATACCAACATGATAAGCAATCCAAATTGTTGAGACTTGTGTTTTTGAAAAGAGTTTTACACAACGTTTGACCGTCCAATATGACCGATGATATCACGAACATACGATAATTATACATTTGTGTATATATATGTATTTATATATATTTAACATGATTTAAGGATGGTTTAACATCTAATTGTGTACTAATGACAATGAGTTATAAGTATATTTTGAAACTACTCACTTAAGTTTTCAAAACGATAACTATACGTAACATTCTTTGATATATATACTTATAATCTATAATGCTTATACATGTATCGTATATATAATGTATTTAATCACTTTTTAAGGACTTAAATACATAAAACAATATAAGTATATTCACAAAAGATAGCTATATTTGAATTCTCGTTCCATTTCCTCAAGATTTCTATACGTATATCTAGGGTATATGTACCCGTATCATACCCAGCTTCTATATGTATTTACTATTGGTATATACACATCAAATCAACATCCTAATCAACATTATTACTGCCCTAGATATGAGGTAACTAGGATTTGTCAAGTAGTATGAATTATTAGTAAGAAAACAAAATTAGGAATCCTTTTCTTTCTTTATAAACTAAAAACGTTTTTATAAATGAACACCATTTCTTCACTCCATTTTCTCATATCTACACCCTCATTTATCTCTCAAAATACTCCTAACTCCATACTTGATCATCTCCAAGCATTTTCCCCATCATTTAGCTTCAATTACAAGCCTTAAACACCATAAGAAAACTCTTTCAAGAACATATCAAAATAACCACCCATTTGAAGAAGTTTACTTCCAACCTTTTGATCTAACTTCACCACTCTTTGATTCCAATATTATTTCTTATCTTTTGCAGTAACTTTGTCCAAGTAACTTGAGGTAGTAACCTTGTTCATAATCTTATTCAATTCATATTCATATAGCTATCTTCTATTGTGGTATAAAATTTTAACAACAAGAACATAGTTTGAATGATTTCAAACTTGTTTGCAAACTAAATAGATCCTTCTAACTTGACTTTTAAAACACTTTAAGACCTGTAATATATTATAATGATATGCTAACCTAACAAGATATAACTTGGTTTTACAAAGAACATCTTAAAAACTGAATCTACGTCGTCGGAGTGCAACCGGGGGCTGTTTTGGATTGGATAATTAAAAACCATCTTGAACTTTGAATTAGAAGTTCATGTTCTGGAAAAATGATAATTCTTATGAATATGTTAACACGTAAAAATTTCATGGTTTAACTCAAAGTGTAAGTATTTTTAGAAAAATGATCATTAAATGTTGTTTTTATGATGGAAAATGATCACTTTCATAAGTTTCACCAAAGTTTGACCTATAACCTATGATTTCGAATACAAACTAAGGTATTTTCAGTTCATATTCTAAAAATTTGACTCGATCCAAGGAAGTGGCAAGTTGAACCAACAAAAACGGAGTTGTAATGAAGAAACTACGACTAAAACAAGATTGGGTATCCGAAGCTAGTTTAGCTACGAAAATATTTGGAGAAAAAGTAAATTAATCATATCTTTTCTAATTAATATGATATTTTATATATAATTACTTATGATTTGATTTTATATATTTCAGGACCACCCGTAAACAACACGAGAAGATTAATCATAAGACCTCATGATTGTACGCAACACGTCATTTGACAACACGGTACTTTATGTACGCAACACATCATTTGACAACATGGTACCATGGGTTGAGATTAGTTCTGATCAATACGAATATGATGGGGTCTTTATTTATTTTATTTAAACAACTAATTTTGGACCACTAACATCGGACTGCTAACTACGGACTAAAAAAATATTAAAAGTATTAAAAGTATATATATATATATATATGTAACGATTACTTAAAAAGAAAATATGTTGATATATTATATATATGGTTAGGTTCGTGATATCTATCGGAGACCAAGTCAAATTAAATACCTTCAATGCAAAAGTGAGTTTCATTTGTTCCCCTTTTAATTGCTTTTGCAATATATATTTTTGGGCTGAGAATACATGCGCTGCTTTTATAAATATTTACAAAATAGACACAAGTACTTAAAAATATATTCTACGTTGAGTTGTACCACTGGCATATTTCCATGTAGCTTGGTAACTACTATTTACATGGGTATTGTAAACGCGAATCCTATTGATAGATCTATCGGGCCTGACAACCCCAACCGGACAGGACGACCAGTATTCAACGGTTGCACAGTAATTCGTTTTGGTGACTACACTTGGTACGGTGTAGTGAGATTTCATAATAAAGGGAATATGCGACGTTGATTAAATGTTAAGTATGGTTACCAAGTGCTCAACCACTTAGAATGCTTTACATACACTTGCGAGTGTATTATTTTTATGATTATGAAATCTTGTGGTCTATTAACATATTGAAATGATTGTTATGATAAACCTATGAACTCACCTACCTTTTGGTTGACACTTTAAAGCATGTTTATTCTCATGTACGAATTAAGTCTTCCGCTGTGCATTTGCTCAATATAAGGACATTACTTGGAGACGATCATCACAATGGGACCAAATGTTGATGACTTCGTCCAGGTGGATTAGGACGGGTCTTTTCAGTTGGTATCAGAGCGGTGGTTGTAGAGAACCATGTCTTGCATTAGTGTGTCTAACTAGTAGTTGTTAGGATGCATTAATGAGTCTGGACTTCGACCGTGTCTACATGTCAAAAGTTTTGCTTATCATTTCTAGTCGGAAATCATCTGCTTATCATCCTTAGGAAATTACCTGCTTATCATTCATAATTCTAGACACGTTTTACCGCATTTACTGCATTGATAGTGTATAGACGAATTCTTATCTTAGCATATCTGTTATTGCGAACTTTGACTGATATCTTTTCAAAGATTCTCTGTAATTTACGCGATTTTGGTATTATATATACATATGTAAATTATGTATTGAAGAGTACCAAATCTAACTCCTATAATCTATTCCATACCAAAAATTCATTTTCCCCATTATACAAGATGGATTCCGCATCTAGTTCGAATTCTTCAGATTCCGACAGTTATGCCGATATGGATTTCCATTCGGGCTCCAAAAGCAGCGTCACCGGAATTGATCAACCAATTTCCCATCATCTATTCTGGATGAATTGGGGATGGGTTCGTAATATACTAAATCACTGGAGACAAGAAGAAGGTGATCCATTCCATCCACCAAATTGCCCTCTTGGCGATGAACCTGAAGCACTTACCGGCGAACCTATTCGAAACACCATTTTCTCTCTCATTTCTAGAGTATCTCGTCACGATTATAAACTATCCCATATTACAAATCTTGTTCATTCGCTCGCTCCAACCACCAATCATCCCGGTGTACTAGCAGAAGTTAACGAACTTCGCGCTCGCGTGACAGCTTTGGAGAACATGGTGCGAAGGTTGCAAACACCAGCAGCAGCACCAGCAGTATAATCAGCACCACCATCAATAACATCAACAATACTATCATCACCACTAACAAACAACATCCGTATCACACGTCTCGACATCATAATCTGTCCCACAAACATCAACATCATACGCACCATAGATACCAAGGAGTACCAACAATAATGAACGATGAAGTATTGATCCATAACTTCATTGATATTCTGCGAAGAATATGTGGTTTCAAAAAGTTTTAGAGATTTCTTATTCTAGCTCAAACCGAAAAGCAAATGAGATTAATATCATATTAACTCATTAAATTCATGATTTCATCTGAAGAAAATATATATGTATATATGTTTTCATAAAGATTGTAATTAAAAGTTCTTTTGTACAAAATATTAATGGTGAAAAATTTTTTTAACGGGTAGGTAATACCCGAGGAATAATTAGATTTCATCTTAATAAGTTACATTGTACATTCGTCGAAGCTGATTCAACGGTCATTTACTATCCTACTTACAACCACCGATATACGTATCCGTTCACCGTAGAATAACCATTTTCATTCAATTTCATATTTGGATTTTGACTTCCCAGAATCCAACAAGTGGCATATGAAGAAAACATATGACAAAATAAAATCTGTTAGAAACAAACAAATTAACTATGAAAAATTTTGTTAAGAATCCACGCTAACTGTTCCAGCTAACTGTTCCTAGCTAACTGATTACATTTTATTTATCGTAGTTTATTTATCGCAATTTAATTATCGCACTTTTATTTATCGTCATTTAATTTCTGTAATTATTTTACGCACTTTAAATATCGGGACACGTATACAATGTTTTGACATGTCATATCGACGCATCTATATATATTATTTGGAATCACCATAGACACTCTATATGCAGTAATGATCGAGTTCTCTATACAGGGT
Source organism: Rutidosis leptorrhynchoides (assembly GCF_046630445.1). Taxonomy (NCBI): domain Eukaryota; kingdom Viridiplantae; phylum Streptophyta; class Magnoliopsida; order Asterales; family Asteraceae; genus Rutidosis; species Rutidosis leptorrhynchoides. The sequence goes on from NC_092339.1 coordinate 59,128,866, forward strand.
TGAGGTCGATTCTACAATAATATATATGGTTTGAGTTGTGATCGAGTCTTAGACGTATACGGGTCACGACACGTATTAATTAATTCGTATATTATATATTAAACTATATATGAATTATTGGACTGTTACTGTGGACTATCGACTGTGGACTAATGACATTGGACAATTAAAATGAATTAAAATATTGATTATAACATATGAAACTAAACATTTCTTCAAGATTGCCACTTGATTTCATCTTAAACCTCATTGTATCTCGACGATTACAATCAGCGTTCAAATCTATCATGATTCTTAAAAACACCTCAATCGAGAGAATAAACAAACCGCACTTCATCTACGGAAGAAAACATTGATGCATATAGTTATGCACCTGAAAAACCCTCGGAAACTGAGTAAACATTTGACACGTATCTGTTCTAGTTCCTTTGACATTGTTATTACCGAAGATCGTTTTGCAATCCCTTTCCAAAGTAGCTAATTTTGTCACAGCGCCAGCAAGTCAACTCCGACTTTTCATCCGAAACAACTTTATTATAACCACGATATATATGCGTACTCTTTATTGTTACTGGGGAACCTTTTATATTCCACAATATTACCATCAGCGATTAATCATTCTAAAAACACAATTCTTATGAAACTACCTCGGTTTGATAACCGATGACCCAGATCAGTTAACTTTGAAAATGCTGACGAAGCAGCATGTTGTAGATGATCTTACTGGCCAAAAGTTTGATGATAAAGAAAGGAGTGTTAGGAACGCTCGATAGAAAATTTAGTACCGAAAAGCGGATTATGTGAAACTATGAAGAAAGCCGTGGACAAATCACAAAGAATAAGTTTGCCTTCAAAGAATCCAAATGATTCTGTGCCTGCTGAAATCGTTAGCAAACATCTTATTTCTCATTCTAAACCTTCACAGACAAATCTTCTTCATCATCCATTGATATTAGAAATTCTAAGATATTCTCGTATGTTCTATTATAAATATCCTTCATATTTCTGGCGATATTTTCACAACTATTCTTATCTGAGATCATTTATCTCCCCGTAATATCTGCAACATAAAAGAAACTGTGTTAGTTTCTAAATTCTGAAACCTTCGAGTTTAAAATATGAATGTTTTGAAGTAGTGTTGGGAACTGAAGCATGGATTAGTATAATATAATGACACTTGATCAACGTCATTATATTACAGTAAGTCATGCTGAGTTTCTAATGAAGCATGATGATTCACAGTACCGTCATCATGTGCCATTTACACGACTCTTACATTCTATCTAATCTCTAAACATATCAAGAGAATATTTTTCTGGATGACTCGGTCTTCTCCAGGGTATTCTGGTAATTTAACAAATCAAAATCGTTCTATTACCATTTTCTTCTTAGAGCATTAGCTATGTTCATTCTGAATTTCATATCTACGAATTCCGGACCATCATTCGCTTGACTCGAAGTCGGGAAGAGAAAACGATAGCATGAAGCTCTGAAAATAATGAAGAATATAAACTCCGATAATAACCCCGAAATTACAAACCGTGTATATCGATGAAGATAGCAATATAGAGACACGGGAGAATTAGAAACACTATAAACACAAGAGTATAGTAGAAGTAAATAGATTCTTCTGGTGGTAGATGAAAAAGAAGAATGACAGATATAAAAGTTAGGAGTATATCAAGAATCAGGACTGGATGGAGCATATTGATGAATGCTTTAAAGTAAGAATCAAGGGAGAAAGAATAAAAGGTGTGAGTCGTGGAAAAAAAGGAAACGAAGGGGTGAATTTATAGTGAAATATCCGACAGAGCAATCGGGAACAGATTATTGCATATAATCAAAGAAGATCCTGATTTCCTTAATCACCAAAGAACCAAATCTTATTACGTAAGATTCTCTTTAAATCCCTTAAATCCCGGAAATCAATCATAACTACGTCATCGGTTAAGACGAATATATTTTACTCATCTCACTCTTTTATGATAGTCTCATTTATATTCTTCGCATAATCGAATCGTTTTATCTACATTACTCAATGATGATAAAACTCCATTATCACCTTATATTTGTCATGAAAACCTTCTTATTGTTATCCATAACAACCTCTATCAAATTTTGGGGAAGAAATTTCTTTAACGGGTAGGTACTGTAATGACCCGGAATTTTCCGACCAAATTATACTTATGAGATTAATATTTACATAAATTAAACCATACCAACATGATAAGCAATCCAAATTATTGAGACTTGTGTTTTTGAAAAGAGTTTTACACAACGTTTGACCGTCCAATATGACCGATGATATCACGAACATACGATAATTATACGTTTGTGTATATATATGTATTTATATATATTTAACATGATTTAAGGATGGTTTAACATCTAATTGTGTACTAATGACAATGAGTTATAAGTATATTTTGAAACTACTCACTTAAGTTTTCAAAACGATAACTATACGTAACATTCTTTGATATATATACTTATAATCTATAATGCTTATACATGTATCGTATATATAATGTATTTAATCACTTTTTAAGGACTTAAATACATAAAACAATATAAGTATATTCACAAAAGATAGCTATATTTGAATTCTCGTTCCGTTTCCTCAAGATTTCTATACGTATATCTAGGGTATATGTACTCGTATCATACCCAGCTTCTATACGTATTTACTATTGGTATATACACATCAAATCAACATCCTAATCAACATTATTACTGCCCTAGATATGAGGTAACTAGGATTTTTCAAGTAGTATGAATTATTAGTAAGAAAACAAAATTAGGAATCCTTTTCTTTCTTTATAAACTAAAAACGTTTTTATAAATGAACACCATTTCTTCACTCCATTTTCTCATATCTACACCCTCATTTATCTCTCAAAATACTCCTAACTCCATATTTGATCATCTCCAAGCATTTTCCCCATCATTTAGCTTCAATTACAAGCCTTAAACACCATAAGAAAACTCTTTCAAGAACATATCAAAATAACCACCCATTTGAAGAAGTTTACTTCCAACCTTTTGATCTAACTCCACCACTCTTTGATTCCAATATTATTTCTTATCTTTTGCAGTAACTTTGTCCAAGTAACTTGAGGTAGTAACCTTGTTCATAATCTTATTCAATTCATATTCATATAGTTATCTTATTTTGTGGTATAAAATTTTAACAACAAGAACATAGTTTGAATGATTTCAAACTTGTTTGCAAACTAAATAGATCCTTCTAACTTGACTTTTAAAATACTTCAAGACCTGTAATATATTATAATGATATGCTAACCTAACAAGATATAACTTGGTTTTACAAAGAACATCTTAAAAACTGAATCTACGTCGTCGGAGTGCAACCGGGGGCTGTTTTGGGTTGGATAATTAAAAACCATCTTGAACTTTGAATTGGAAGTTCATGTTCTGGAAAAATGATAATTCTTATGAATATGTTAACACGTAAAAATTTCATGGTTTAACTCAAAGTGTAAGTATTTTTAGAAAAATGATCATTAAATGTTGTTTTTATGATGGAAAATGATCACTTTCATAAGTTTCACCAAAGTTTGACCTATAACCTATGATTTCGAATACAAACTAAGGTATTTTCAGTTCATATTCATAAAATTTGACTCGATCCAAGGAAGTGGCAAGTTGAACCAACAAAAACGGAGTTGTAATGAAGAAACTATGACTAAAACAAGATTGGGTATCCGAAGCTAGTTTAGCTACGAAAATATTTGGAGAAAAAGTAAATTAATCATATCTTTTCTAATTAATATGATATTTTATATATAATTACTTATGATTTGATTTTATATATTTAAGGACCACCCGTAAACAACACGAGAAGATTAATCATAAGACCTCATGATTGTACGCAACACGTCATTTGACAACACGGTACTTTATGTACGCAGCACATCATTTGACAACATGGTACCATGGGTCGAGATTAATTCTGATCAATACGAATACGATGGGGTCTTTATTTATTTTATTTAAACAACTAATTGTGGACTGCTAACATCGGACTGCTAACTACGGACTAAGAAAATATTAAAAGTATTAAAAGTATATATATATATATATGTAACGATTACTTAAAAGAAAATATGTTGATATATTATATATATGCTTAGGTTCGTGATATCTATCAGAGACCAAGTCGAATTAAATACCTTCAAGGCAAAAGTGAGTTTCATTTGCTCCCTTTTTAATTTCTTTTGCAATATATATTTTTGGGCTGAGAATACATGCGCTGCTTTTATAAATATTTACAAAATAGACACAAGTACTTAAAAATATATTCTACGTTGAGTTGTACCACTGGCATATTTCCATGTAGCTTGGTAACTACTATTTACATGGGTATTGTAAACGCGAATCCTGTTGATAGATCTATCGGGCCTGACAACCCCAACCGGACTGGACGACCAGTATTCAACGGTTGCACAGTACTTCGTTTTGGTGACTACACTTGGTACGGTGTAGTGAGATTTCATAATAAAGGGAATATGCGACGTTGATTAAATGTTAAGTATGGTTACCAAGTGCTCAACCACTTTGAATGCTTTACATACACTTGCGAGTGTATTATTTTTATGATTATGAAATCTTGTGGTCTATTAACATATTGAAATGATTGTTATGATAAACCTATGAACTCACCAACCTTTTGGTTGACACTTTAAAGCATGTTTATTCTCAGGTACGAATTAAGTCTTCCGCTGTGCATTTGCTCAATATAAGGACATTACTTGGAGCCGATCATCGCAATGGGACCAAATGTTGATGACTTCGTCCAGGTGGATTAGGACGGGTCTTTTCAAAACTTTAGTCAAGGGAAAAAGAGTGCAGTATAGAGTTGACTCCCCCTCAAGTTGTAGTGACCCGAACCTTTCCATGTTTATATATATTAATTGAGATTGATATTTACATGATTAAATGTTTCCAACATATTAAGCAATCAAACTTGTTAAGACTTGATTAATTGAAATAGGTTTCATATAGACAATTGACTACCCAAGTTGACCGGTGATTCACGAACGTTAAAACTTGTAAAAACTATATGATAACATATATATGGTTATATATATAGTTAACATGATATTATGATAAGTAAACATATCATTAAGTATATTAACAATGAACTACATATGTAAAAACAAGACTACTAACTTAATGATTTTGAAACGAGACATATATGTAACGATTATCGTTGTAACGACATTTAATGTATATATATCATATTAAGAGATATTTGTACATCATAATATCATGATAATATAATAATTTAAAATCTCTTTTGATATTATAAACATTGGGTTAACAACATTTAACAAGATCGTTAACCTAAAGGTTTCAAAACAACATTTACATGTAACGACTAACGATGACTTAACGACTCAGTTAAAATGTATATACATGTAGTGTTTTAATATGTATTCATACACTTTTGAAAGACTTCAAGACACTTATCAAAATACTTCTACTTAACAAAAATGCTTACAATTACATCCTCGTTCAGTTTCATCAACAATTCTACTCGTATGCACCCGTATTCGTACTCGTACAATACACAGCTTTTAGATGTATGTACTATTGGTATATACACTCCAATGATCAGCTCTTAGCAGCCCATGTGAGTCACCTAACACATGTGGGAACCATCATTTGGCAACTAGCATGAAATATCTCATAAAATTACAAAAATATGAGTAATCATTCATGACTTATTTACATGAAAACAAAATTACATATCCTTTATATCTAATCCATACACCAATGACCAAAAACACCTACAAACACTTTCATTCTTCAATTTTCTTCATCTAATTGATCTCTCTCAAGTTCTATCTTCAAGTTCTAAGTGTTCTTCATAAATTCCAAAAGTTCTAGTTTCATAAAATCAAGAATACTTTCAAGTTTGCTAGCTCACTTCCAATCTTGTAAGGTGATCATCCAACCTCAAGAAATCTTTGTTTCTTACAGTAGGTTATCATTCTAATACAAGGTAATAATCATATTCAAACTTTGGTTCAACTTCTATAACTATAACAATCTTATTTCAAGTGATGATCTTACTTGAACTTGTTTTCGTGTCATGATTCTGCTTCAAGAACTTCGAGCCATCCAAGGATCCGTTGAAGCTAGATCCATTTTTCTCTTTTCCAGTAGGTTTATCCAAGGAACTTAAGGTAGTAATGATGTTCATAACATCATTCGATTCATACATATAAAGCTATCTTATTCGAAGGTTTAAACTTGTAATCACTAGAACATAGTTTAGTTAATTCTAAACTTGTTCGCAAACAAAAGTTAATCCTTCTAACTTGACTTTTAAAATCAACTAAACACATTTTCTATATCTATATGATATGCTAACTTAATGATTTAAAACCTGAAAACACGAAAAACACCGTAAAACCGGATTTACGCCGTCGTAGTAACACCGCGGGCTGTTTTGGGTTAGTTAATTAAAAACTATGATAAACTTTGATTTAAAAGTTGTTATTCTGAGAAAATGATTTTTATTATGAACATGAAACTATATCCAAAAATTATGGTTAAACTCAAAGTGGAAGTATGTTTTCTAAAATGGTCATCTAGACGTCGTTCTTTCGACTGAAATGACTACCTTTACAAAAATGACTTGTAACTTATTTCTCCGACTATAAACCTATACTTTTCTGTTTATATTCATAAAATAGAGTTCAATATGAAACCATAGCAATTTGATTCACTCAAAACGGATTTAAAATGAAGAAGTTATGGGTAAAACAAGATTGGATAATTTTTCTCATTTTAGCTACGTGAAAATTGGTAACAAATCTATTCCAACCATAACTTAATCAACTTGTATTGTATATTATGTAATCTTGAGATACCATAGACACGTATACAATGTTTCGACCTATCATGTCGACACATCTATATATATTTCGGAACAACCATAGACACTCTATATGTGAATGTTGGAGTTAGCTATACAGGGTTGAGGTTGATTCCAAAATATATATAGTTTGAGTTGTGATCAATACTGAGATACGTATACACTGGGTCATGGATTGATTCAAGATAATATTTATCGATTTATTTCTGTACATCTAACTGTGGACAACTAGTTGTAGGTTACTAACGAGGACAGCTGACTTAATAAACTTAAAACATCAAAATATATTAAAAGTGTTGTAAATATATTTTAAACATACTTTGATATATATGTATATATTGTTATAGGTTCGTGAATCAACCGGTGGTCAAGTCTTACTTCCCGACGAAGTAAAAATCTGTGAAAGTGAGTTATAGTCCCACTTTTAAAATCTAATATTTTTGGGATGAGAATACATGCAGGTTTTATAAATGATTTACAAAATACACACAAGTACGTGAAACTACATTCTATGGTTGAATTATCGAAATCGAATATGCCCCTTTTTATTAAGTCTGGTAATCTAAGAATTAGGGAACAGACACCCTAATTGACGCGAATCCTAAAGATAGATCTATTGGGCCTAACAAACCCCATCCAAAGAACCGGATGCTTTAGTACTTCGAAATTTATATCATATCCGAAGGGTGTCCCGGAATGATGGGGATATTCTTATATATGCATCTTGTTAATGTCGGTTACCAGGTGTTCACCATATGAATGATTTTTATCTCTATGTATGTGATGTGTATTGAAATATGAAATCTTGTGGTCTATTATTATGATTTGATATATATAGGTTAAACCTATAACTCACCAACATTTTTGTTGACGTTTTAAGCATGTTTATTCTCAGGTGATTATTAAGAGCTTCCGCTGTTGCATACTTAAATAAGGACGAGATTTGGAGTCCATGCTTGTATGATATTGTGTAAAAACTGCATTCAAGAAACTTATTTTGTTGTAACATATTTGTATTGTAAACGATTATGTAATGGTCGTGTGTAAACAGGATATTTTAGATTATCATTATTTGATAATCTACGTAAAGCTTTTTAAACCTTTATTGATGAAATAAAGGTTATGGTTTGTTTTAAAATGAATGCAGTCTTTGAAAAACGTCTCATATAGAGGTCAAAACCTCGCAACGAAATCAATTAATATGGAACGTTTTTAATCAATAAGAACGGGACATTTCAGTTGGTATCCGAGCGTTGGTCTTAGAGAACCAGAAAATTTGCATTACTGTGTCTTATCGAGTTTGTTAGGATGCATTAGTCATTCTGGACTTCGACCGTGTTTTCTTTAAAAATGATTGCTTAACATTTTTGTTGGAAACTATATATTTTTAACATATGAATATTATGTGATATATTAATCTCTTAACGTGTTTGATATTATGTGATAGATGTCTACCTCTAGAACAAGTCCCATTGACTCACCTAATAATAATGAAGAGTCAAATGTAAATTGGAATGATTCGTGGACTGATTCACAAGTTCCCGAAGAGGAACCGGAAGAAGAGTCGGAACCGGAAGAAGAATCGGAACCGGAAGAAGAATCGGAACCGGTGGGGGAAATAATAAAACGGTTAAGTAAAAGAGAATCCTCAACCAACCGACCAAGGTTAATTATGGTCAATGGTGTTTCCGCCAAGGAAGCAAAATATTGGGAGGATTACCAATTCTCCAATGAATCGGATTCCGACGAGAATTCCAATGATGTTATAGAAATTACCCCAACTGAATTTAAAAAGGCAAAAGAAAATAATAAGGGAAAGGGCATAAAAATAGAGAAATCTAATTCCAACCCCGATGAACTTTATATGTATCGTCAACCCCCGAAGTCCTTAAGTTGTAACAATGACCCGGGAACCTCTAAACCACCAGGTTTTTCTAAACCAATGTGGACAACGACGGCTCGTATTAGGGGAACATCATATATCCCTAGAAACTTGGCAAAACGAACCAAAACCGAAGAAGAAGAAACGAGCGAGTCGGAATAAGATAGTTGTATTCGTGTGGTGTAATATATGTAATATAGTGTTCTTATGCTTTATGATATATGTAAAAATTGCTTGTATTAATAAGTATTTTTTTTATGAATCTAACTCTTGTCTATTTTACAGTTTAAAAACACAAAATGGATAGACAACCCAATATTTTAAGAGACCTACCCGGAGACATGATTGATGAAATCTTGTCTAGAGTCGGCCAGAATTCCTCGGCACAACTATTTAAGGCGAGATCAGTTTGTAAGACATTCGAAGAACGTTCCAAGAATGTCTTGGTTTATAAGAGACTTTCGTTTGAAAGATGGGGGATAGCACATTGGGAAACCCATAAGTTACGATGTGTTTACTTTGACGCATATATTGCGGGGAACCCAAATGCTATTTTACGCAACGGGTTAAGAAATTATTTTGACTCAATATATCCGAATATTGGACTTCGTGATTTAGAAAAAGCGGCTAACATGCAACATAAAGAAGCATGTTATGCTTACGGATTAGTAATGTTCGCTTCTCACCAAAGTGAGAACAAGAACATCGGGCTACAACTATTAAACAAAACGTTTCCAAAAGTGACGGAGTCGGTAATTGGGGTAAGAAATGAGGTTTTTAGATTGTTACGGGACTGTTGGACATTACGTAACCCTCGTCCTTTTGACGATGTTACAACACGCTGTCTTATTAACGGCCATAACGGTTATGTTCCACAAGACCAAGGATGGGAAGTAATCCTAGTAAAACCAGAATGCATGACTTGTTTCTGGACGTATGAATTACGTGTCTTTATTGTCTTTGCTGAACGACTTGTGTACTAGCTAGAATTATCTTCACAACTATCTTGTATCAAAGTTATTGTGTGCTATATTTCATGCTTTATGTAAAATAAGCGGTATTGTAAGTTTGTAAAATATTGTATAAAAGTTTGAACGAGAAATATTATTATAATCAGTTTTTCATATAGAATTGTAGTAGTTGAATTGTATATTAGCTACTAAGTATGAACTTAACGGGTAGGTACTACCCGAATTTAAACTTATAAAACGCTAATATGAAGAAAAAGCTTTTATAAATGAGTTCATATTATGCTACGAAATACTATTAACTACTCTTAATATTCTGTATGATTAACTTGTTCCATTTGACTATTTTGAAGGAAATGGCACCGACTACTCGACACACCGTGAATATGAATGAAGAGGAATTTCGTACTTTTCTAGCTTCAAACATAGCCGCAGTACAGGCTGCGCTACATACCAACAATAACCTTGGATCTAGCAGTACAGGAAATCGTGTAGGATGCACCTACAAAGAATTCACTGCCTGCAAACCTTTGGAATTTGATGGAACCGAAGGACCGATCGGATTGAAACGGTGGACCGAGAAGGTCGAATCGGTGTTTGCCATAAGTAAGTGTACTGAAGAGGACAAAGTGAAGTATGCTACGCATACCTTCACAGGTTCTGCGTTAACATGGTGGAATACCTATCTAGAGCAAGTGGAACAAGATGATGCGTACGCACTACCGTGGTCAGCGTTCAAGCACTTGATGAACGAGAAGTACCGTCCCAGAACCGAGGTCAATAAGCTCAAGACAGAACTTAGAGGGTTACGAACCCAAGGATTTGATATTACCACATACGAAAGACGATTCACAGAATTGTGCCTATTGTGTCCGGGAGCATTCGAAGATGAGGAAGAGAAGATCGACGCATTTGTGAAAGGATTACCGGAAAGAATTCAAGAAGATATAAGTTCACACGAGCCCGCCTCTATACAACAGGCATGTAGAATGGCTCACAAACTAGTGAACCAGATTGAAGAAAGAATTAAAGAACAGACTGCTGAAGAGGCCAATGTGAAGCAAGTCAAAAGAAAGTGGGAGGATAACGGTGATAAGAATCACCAATACAACAACAACATCAATTACAACAATAATCGCAACAATTATCCCAACAATCGCAACATCAATCGCAACTACAACAAACGGCCCAACAACAACAACAACAACAACACCAACAACAGCAACAGCAACTACAACAATCATCCCAACAACAATAATAACCGCAACAACAACAACAACAATCAGAAGCAACTATGCCAAAGGTGTGAAAAGTATCACTCGGGGTTCTGCACCAAATTTTGCAACAAGTGTAAAAGAAATGGTCATAGCGCGGCGAAGTGTGAGGTTTACGGACCAGGGGTTAATAGAACGAAAGGAACAAATGGTGTCGGAACGAGTAATGGCGGAGCAAGTAGTGTCGGAGCAAGTTATGCCAATGTAGTTTGTTATAAATGTGGAAAACCGGGCCACATTATTAGAAATTGCCCGAACCAGGAGAACACGAATGGACCAGGCCGCGGAAGAGTTTTCAATATTAATGCGGCAGAGGCACAGGAAGACCCGGAGCTTGTTACGGGTACGTTTCTTATTGACAATAAATCTGCTTACGTTTTATTTGATTCGGGTGCGGATAGAAGCTATATGAGTAGAGATTTTTGTGCTAAATTAAGTTGTCCATTGACGCCTTTGGATAGTAAATTTTTACTCGAATTAGCAAATGGTAAATTAATTTCAGCAGATAATATATGTCGGAATCGAGAAATTAAACTGGTTAGCGAAACATTTAAGATTGATTTGATACCAGTAGATTTAGGGAGTTTTGATGTGATAATCAGTATGGACTGGTTGAAAGAAGTGAAAGCAGAGATCGTCTGTTACAAAAATGCAATTCGCATTATACGAGAAAAAGGAAAACCCTTAATGGTGTACGGAGAAAAGGGCAACACGAAGCTACATCTTATTAGTAATTTGAAGGCACAAAAACTAATAAGAAAAGGTTGCTATGCTGTTCTAGCACACGTCGAGAAAGTACAAACTGAAGAAAAGAGCATCAATGATGTTCCCATTGCAAAAGAATTTCTAGATGTATTTCCGAAAGAATTACCGGGATTACCCCCACATCGATCCGTTGAATTTCAAATAGATCTTGTACCAGGAGCTGCACCAATAGCTCGTGCTCCTTACAGACTTGCACCCAGCGAGATGAAAGAACTGCAAAGCCAATTACAAGAACTTTTAGATCGTGGTTTCATTCGACCAAGCACATCACCGTGGGGAGCTCCTGTTTTGTTTGTCAAGAAGAAAGATGGTACATTCAGGTTGTGTATCGACTACCGAGAGTTGAACAAACTTACCATCAAGAACCGCTACCCACTACCGAGAATCGACGACTTATTTGATCAACTACAAGGCTCGTCTGTTTATTCAAAGATTGACTTACGTTCCGGGTATCATCAAATGCGGGTGAAAGAAGATGATATTCCAAAGACTGCTTTCAGAACACGTTACGGTCATTACGAGTTTATGGTCATGCCGTTTGGTTTAACTAATGCACCAGCTGTGTTCATGGACCTTATGAACCGAGTGTGTGGACCATACCTTGACAAGTTTGTCATTGTTTTCATTGATGACATACTTATTTACTCAAAGAATGACCAAGAACACGGTGAACATTTGAGAAAGGTGTTAGAAGTATTGAGGAAGGAAGAATTGTACGCTAAGTTTTCAAAGTGTGCATTTTGGTTGGAAGAAGTTCAATTCCTCGGTCACATAGTGAACAAAGAAGGTATTAAGGTGGATCCAGCAAAGATAGAAACTGTTGAAAAGTGGGAAATCCCAAAAACTCCGAAACACGTACGCCAGTTTTTAGGACTAGTTGGTTACTACAGAAGGTTCATCCAAGACTTTTCCAGAATAGCAAAACCCTTGACTGCATTAACGCATAAAGGGAAGAAATTTGAATGGAATGATGAACAAGAGAAAGCGTTTCAGTTATTGAAGAAAAAAACTAACTACGGCACCTATATTGTCATTGCCTGAAGAGAATGATGATTTTGTGATTTATTGTGACGCATCAAAGCAAGGTCTCGGTTGTGTATTAATGCAACGAACGAAGGTGATTGCTTATGCGTCTAGACAATTGAAGATTCACGAACAAAATTATATGACGCATGATTTGGAATTAGGCGCGGTTGTTTTTGCATTAAAGACTTGGAGGCACTACTTATATGGGGTCAAAAGTATTATATATACCGACCACAAAAGTCTTCAACACATATTTAATCAGAAACAACTGAATATGAGGCAGCGTAGGTGGATTGAATTATTGAATGATTACGACTTTGAGATTCGTTACCACCCAGGGAAGGCAAATGTGGTAGCCGATGCCTTGAGCAGGAAGGACAGAGAACCCATTCGAGTAAAATCTATGAATATAATGATTCATAATAACCTTACTACTCAAATAAAGGAGGCGCAACAAGGAGTTTTAAAAGAGGGAAATTTAAAGGATGAAATACCCAAAGGATCGGAGAAGCATCTTAATATTCGGGAAGACGGAACCCGGTATAGGGCTGAAAGGATTTGGGTACCAAAATTTGGAGATATGAGAGAAATGGTACTTAGAGAAGCTCATAAAACCAGATACTCAATACATCCTGGAATGGGAAAGATGTACAAGGATCTCAAGAAACATTTTTGGTGGCCGGGTATGAAAGCCGATGTTGCTAAATATGTAGGAGAATGTTTGACGTGTTCTAAGGTCAAAGCTGAGCATCAGAAACCATCAGGTCTACTTCAACAACCTGAAATCCCGGAATGGAAATGGGAAAACATTACCATGGATTTCATCACTAAATTGCCAAGGACTGCAAGTGGTTTTGATACTATTTGGGTAATAGTTGATCGTCTCACCAAATCAGCACACTTCCTGCCAATAAGAGAAGATGACAAGATGGAGAAGTTAGCACGACTGTATTTGAAGGAAGTCGTCTCCAGACATGGAATACCAATCTCTATTATCTCTGATAGGGATGGCAGATTTATTTCAAGATTCTGGCAGACATTACAGCAAGCATTAGGAACTCGTCTAGACATGAGTACTGCCTATCATCCACAAACCGATAGGCAGAGCGAAAGGACGATACAAACGCTTGAAGACATGCTACGAGCATGTGTTATTGATTTCGGAAACAGTTGGGATCGACATCTACCGTTAGCAGAATTTTCCTACAACAACAGCTACCATTCAAGCATTGAGATGGCGCCGTTTGAAGCACTTTATGGTAGAAAGTGCAGGTCTCTAATTTGTTGGAGTGAAGTGGGGGATAGATAGATTACGGGTCCGGAGATTATACAAGAAACTACCGAGAAGATCATCCAAATTCAACAACGGTTGAAAACTGCCCAAAGTCGACAAAAGAGCTACGCTGACATTAAAAGAAAAGATATAGAATTTGAAATTGGAGAGATGGTCATGCTTAAAGTTGCACCTTGGAAAGGCGTTGTTCGATTTGGTAAACGAGGGAAATTAAATCCAAGGTATATTTGACCATTCAAGATTATTGATCGTGTCGGACCAGTAGCTTACCGACTTGAGTTACCTCAACAAATCGCGACTGTACATAACACTTTCCACGTCTCGAATTTGAAGAAATGTTTTGCTAAAGAAGATCTCACTATTCCGTTAGATGAAATCCAAATCAACGAAAAACTTCAATTCATCGAAGAACCCGTCGAAATAATGGATCGTGAGGTTAAAAGACTTAAGCAAAACAAGATACCAATTGTTAAGGTTCGATGGAATGCTCGTAGAGGACCCGAGTTCACCTGGGAGTGTGAAGATCAGATGAAGAAGAAATACCCGCATCTCTTTCCAGAAGATTCGTCAACACCTTCAACAGCTTAAAATTTCGGGACGAAATTTATTTAACGGGTAGGTACTGTAGTGACCCGAACCTTTCCATGTTTATATATATTAATTGAGATTGATATTTACATGATTAAATGTTTCCAACATATTAAGCAATCAAACTTGTTAAGACTTGATTAATTGAAATAGGTTTCATATAGACAATTGACTACCCAAGTTGACCGGTGATTCACGAACGTTAAAACTTGTAAAAACTATATGATAACATATATATGGTTATATATATAGTTAACATGATATTATGATAAGTAAACATATCATTAAGTATATTAACAATGAACTACATATGTAAAAACAAGACTACTAACTTAATGATTTTGAAACGAGACATATATGTAACGATTATCGTTGTAACGACATTTAATGTATATATATCATATTAAGAGATATTTGTACATCATAATATCATGATAATATAATAATTTAAAATCTCTTTTGATATTATAAACATTGGGTTAACAACATTTAACAAGATCGTTAACCTAAAGGTTTCAAAACAACATTTACATGTAACGACTAACGATGACTTAACGACTCAGTTAAAATGTATATACATGTAGTGTTTTAATATGTATTCATACACTTTTGAAAGACTTCAAGACACTTATCAAAATACTTCTACTTAACAAAAATGCTTACAATTACATCCTCGTTCAGTTTCATCAACAATTCTACTCGTATGCACCCGTATTCATACTCGTACAATACACAGCTTTTAGATGTATGTACTATTGGTATATACACTCCAATGATCAGCTCTTAGCAGCCCATGTGAGTCACCTAACACATGTGGGAACCATCATTTGGCAACTAGCATGAAATATCTCATAAAATTACAAAAATATGAGTAATCATTCATGACTTATTTACATGAAAACAAAATTACATATCCTTTATATCTAATCCATACACCAACGACCAAAAACACCTACAAACACTTTCATTCTTCAATTTTCTTCATCTAATTGATCTCTCTCAAGTTCTATCTTCAAGTTATAAGTGTTCTTCATAAATTCCAAAAGTTCTAGTTTCATAAAATCAAGAATACTTTCAAGTTTGCTAGCTCACTTCCAATCTTGTAAGGTGATCATCCAACCTCAAGAAATCTTTGTTTCTTACAGTAGGTTATCATTCTAATACAAGGTAATAATCATATTCAAACTTTGGTTCAACTTCTATAACTATAACAATCTTATTTCAAGTGATGATCTTACTTGAACTTGTTTTCGTGTCATGATTCTGCTTCAAGAACTTCGAGCCATCCAAGGATCCGTTGAAGCTAGATCCATTTTTCTCTTTTCCAGTAGGTTTATCCAAGGAACTTAAGGTAGTAATGATGTTCATAACATCATTCGATTCATACATATAAAGCTATCTTATTCGAAGGTTTAAACTTGTAATCACTAGAACATAGTTTAGTTAATTCTAAACTTGTTCGCAAACAAAAGTTAATCCTTCTAACTTGACTTTTAAAATCAACTAAACACATTTTATATATCTATATGATATGCTAACTTAATGATTTAAAACCTGAAAACACGAAAAACACCGTAAAACCGGATTTACGCCGTCGTAGTAACACCGCGGGCTGTTTTGGGTTAGTTAATTAAAAACTATGATAAACTTTGATTTAAAAGTTGTTATTCTGAGAAAATGATTTTTATTATGAACATGAAACTATATCCAAAAATTATGGTTAAACTCATAGTGGAAGTATGTTTTCTAAAATGGTCATCTAGACGTCGTTCTTTCGACTGAAATGACTACCTTTACAAAAATGACTTGTAACTTATTTCTCCGACTATAAACCTATACTTTTCTGTTTAGATTCATAAAATAGAGTTCAATATGAAACTATAGCAATTTGATTCACTCAAAACGGATTTAAAATGAAGAAGTTATGGGTAAAACAAGATTGGATAATTTTTCTCATTTTAGCTACGTGAAAATTGGTAACAAATCTATTCCAACTATAACTTAATCAACTTGTATTGTATATTATGTAATCTTGAGATACCATAGACACGTATACAATGTTTCGACCTATCATGTCGACACATCTATATATATTTCGGAACAACCATAGACACTCTATATGTGAATGTTGGAGTTAGCTATACAGGGTTGAGGTTGATTCCAAAATATATATAGTTTGAGTTGTGATCAATACTGAGATACGTATACACTGGGTCGTGGATTGATTCAAGATAATATTTATCGATTTATTTCTGTACATCTAACTGTGGACAACTAGTTGTAGGTTACTAACGAGGACAGCTGACTTAATAAACTTAAAACATCAAAATATATTAAAAGTGTTGTAAATATATTTTAAACATACTTTGATATATATGTATATATTGTTATAGGTTCGTGAATCAACCGGTGGTCAAGTCTTACTTCCCGACGAAGTAAAAATCTGTGAAAGTGAGTTATAGTCCCACTTTTAAAATCTAATATTTTTGGGATGAGAATACATGCAGGTTTTATAAATGATTTACAAAATAGAC
This sequence comes from Rutidosis leptorrhynchoides, assembly GCF_046630445.1. Taxonomy (NCBI): domain Eukaryota; kingdom Viridiplantae; phylum Streptophyta; class Magnoliopsida; order Asterales; family Asteraceae; genus Rutidosis; species Rutidosis leptorrhynchoides. Next base: position 59,146,104 of record NC_092339.1, read on the forward strand.
ACAAGTACGTGAAACTACATTCTATGGTTGAATTATCGAAATCGAATATGCCCCTTTTTATTAAGTCTGGTAATCTAAGAATTAGGGAACAGACACCCTAATTGACGCGAATCCTAAAGATAGATCTATTGGGCCTAACAAACCCCATCCAAAGAACTGGATGCTTTAGTACTTCGAAATTTATATCATATCCGAAGGGTGTCCCGGAATGATGGGGATATTCTTATATATGCATCTTGTTAATGTCGGTTACCAGGTGTTCACCATATGAATGATTTTTATCTCTATGTATGGGATGTGTATTGAAATATGAAATCTTGTGGTCTATTATTATGATTTGATATATATAGGTTAAACCTATAACTCACCAACATTTTTGTTGACGTTTTAAGCATGTTTATTCTCAGGTGATTATTAAGAGCTTCCGCTGTTGCATACTTAAATAAGGACGAGATTTGGAGTCCATGCTTGTATGATATTGTGTAAAAACTGCATTCAAGAAACTTATTTTGTTGTAACATATTTGTATTGTAAACCATTATGTAATGGTCGTGTGTAAACAGGATATTTTAGATTATCATTATTTGATAATCTACGTAAAGCTTTTTAAACCTTTATTGATGAAATAAAGGTTATGGTTTGTTTTAAAATGAATGCAGTCTTTGAAAAACGTCTCATATAGAGGTCAAAACCTCGCAACGAAATCAATTAATATGGAACGTTTTTAATCAATAAGAACGGGACATTTCACAAGTAGACATCGGTGAGTCGTCACATCTTTTGAACTTGCCTCATGCCAATATTGTGAACGTGTGTTCTGAAAACAGCGGTTAATAGTGCTTTGGTATAAAGATCAGCAGAGTTGTTGATTGAACATATCTCATTTTAATCTGGTTGTCTTTTACGAGATCTTGAGTATATGAGAAGAATCTGAGGTTTTCATCTGAAACTGTATCATCTAAATCTTTTATGTACAAGTTTAGCCCCTGTGATTTGTCTACAGTCTCCTTCATGGTTTGCTCAAACCCTTGTTTCAATTCCTATTCCCTTTTAGTCTTTTCTGAGCCTTACCAACATACCATTCTTTTCCATCAAACTTATGACCGTTAAGATCGTCTATGGCTTTGGCACCTCGTCAGCATTTATATTTTGTTCTGTCACTTTTCATACTCTTCTTTCATTTTTATTATGCAAGCTGCATTATTGATCATATACATAGCATTGTATATGTATATTTTATTTGCTAAAGGCTAAAAGCATATTTGCGTGAACTATAATCCAAAGTTATGGAATATTCGCTGAAAATAAGTAAAACAGTTATGTTTCCGCGCTTATAAAAGACTGCGGGTCATTTCGCTAAGCTTCCGCGGATAGTTAAGCAATCCGCAGACCGCGAATGTTTAGAATACTATAAATAGAGGGCATGGCCTCTCATTTATAGGTTGTTGATTCTCTGCCATTTGCCTAAGCCTTTGTGATTTCCACTTGTGATCTTGCCCAAGGGATTTTTACATCGCGCTAAGGTGAATCGTGCTAATTGACAATCAATATCGGGTCGGAGTGGTTGATCACTTGATTGCTAAAGTGAAAGACGATCATCGGGGCCCAAAATAATCATCAAACATCCCATCCTCCATCATAATATTATTGCACTTAATTCGTAATTAAGTATTTCATTAATTAAGGATTGATCAATTGGCGCCATCCGTGGGACACGATTTACGAATTAAACTTGAAATTTTTTATTTTGTGCTATCAAGCGATTAATTGCCTTGTTTAATTCTGATCGTGTATTATTTTGATGATTCACAGGCGAATACATTTGTAGTTAGCGGTAAGTTGCTGGATTAACTGAAATAATGAGTAATGCTGCTGCCCAAACAAATGCTCAAAAAAGAGGAAAAAATCGAAAGTCAGGAAGAATGTATCAAAATTGGCAATTTGCGCCAATTAATTTTCCAAAAATGCAGAGCAAATATTTCTCTGAAATGCCGATAGTAGTTGAAATGTCCCGTTCTTATTGATTAAAAACGTTCCATATTAATTGATTTCGTTGCGAGGTTTTGACCTCTATATGAGACGTTTTTCAAAGACTGCATTCATTTTTAAACAAACCATAACCTTTATTTCATCAATAAAGGTTTAAAAAGCTTTACGTAGATTATCAAATAATGATAATCTAAAATATCCTGTTTACACACGACCATTACATAATGGTTTACAATACAAATATGTTACAACAAAATAAGTTTCTTGAATGCAGTTTTTACACAATATCATACAAGCATGGACTCCAAATCTTGTCCTTATTTAAGTATGCGACAGCGGAAGCTCTTAATAATCACCTGAGAATAAACATGCTTAAAACGTCAACAAAAATGTTTGTGAGTTATAGGTTTAACCTATATATATCAAATCGTAACAATAGACCACAAGATTTCATATTTCAATACACATCCCATACATAGAGATAAAAATCATTCATATGGTGAACACCTGGTAACCGACAATAACAAGATGCATATATAAGAATATCCCCATCATTCCGGGACACCCTTCGGATATGATATAAATTTCGAAGTACTAAAGCATCCGGTACTTTGGATGGGGTTTGTTAGGCCCAATAGATCTATCTTTAGGATTCGCGTCAATTAGGGTGTCTGTTCCCTAATTCTTAGATTACCAGACTTAATAAAAAGGGGCATATTCGATTTCGATAATTCAACCATAGAATGTAGTTTCACGTACTTGTGTCTATTTTGTAAATCATTTATAAAACCTGCATGTATTCTCATCCCAAAAATATTAGATTTTAAAAGTGGGACTATAACTCACTTTCACAGATTTTTACTTCGTCGGGAAGTAAGACTTGGCCACTGGTTGATTCACGAACCTATAACAATATATACATATATATCAAAGTATGTTCAAAATATATTTACAACACTTTTAATATATTTTGATGTTTTAAGTTTATTAAGTCAGCTGTCCTCGTTAGTAACCTACAACTAGTTGTCCACAGTTAGATGTACAGAAATAAATCGATAAATATTATCTTGAATCAATCCACGACCCAGTGTATACGTATCTCAGTATTGATCACAACTCAAACTATATATATTTTGGAATCAACCTCAACCCTGTATAGCTAACTCCAACATTCACATATAGAGTGTCTATGGTTGTTCCGAAATATATATAGATGTGTCGACATGATAGGTCGAAACATTGTATACGTGTCTATGGTATCTCAAGATTACATAATATATAATACAAGTTGATTAAGTTATGGTTGGAATAGATTTGTTACCAATTTTCACGTAGCTAAAATGAGAAAAATTATTCAATCTTGTTTTACCCATAACTTCTTCATTTTAAATCCGTTTTGAGTGAATCAAATTTCTATGGTTTCATATTGAACTCTATTTTATGAATCTAAACAAAAAAAGTATAGGTTTCTAGTCGGAAAAATAAGTTACAAGTCGTTTTTGTAAAGGTAGTCATTTCAGTCGAAAGAACGACGTCTAGATGACCATTTTAGAAAACATACTTCCACTTTGAGTTTAACCATAATTTTTGGATATAGTTTCATGTTCATAATAAAAATCATTTTCTCAGAATAACAACTTTTAAATCAAAGTTTATCATAGTTTTTAATTAACTAACCCAAAACAGCCCGCGGTGTTACTACGACGGCGTAAATCCGGTTTTACGGTGTTTTTCGTGTTTCCAGGTTTTAAATCATTAAGTTAGCATATCATATAGATATAGAACATGTGTTTAGTTGATTTTAAAAGTCAAGTTAGAAGGATTAACTTTTGTTTGCGAACAAGTTTAGAATTAACTAAACTATGTTCTAGTGATTACAAGTTTAAACCTTCGAATAAGATAGCTTTATATGTATGAATTGAATGATGTTATGAACATCATTACTACCTTAAGTTCCTTGGATGAACCTACTGGAAAAGAGAAAAATGGACCTAGCTTCAATGGATCCTTGGATGGCTCAAAGTTCTTGAAGCAAAATCATGACACGAAAACAAGTTCAAGTAAGATCATCACTTGAAATAAGATTGTTATAGTTATAGAAATTGAACCAAAGTTTGAATATGATTATTACCTTGTATTAGAATGATAACCTACTGTAAGAAACAAATATTTCTTGAGGTTGGATGATCACCTTACAAGATTGGAAGTGAGCTAGCAAACTTGAAAGTATTCTTGATTTTATGAAACTAGAACTTTTGGAATTTATGAAGAACACTTAGAACTTGAAGATAGAACTTGAGAGAGTTCAATTAGATGAAGAAAATTGAAGAATGAAAGTGTTTGTAGGTGTTTTTGGTCGTTGGTGTATGGATTAGATATAAAGGATATGTAATTTTGTTTTCATGTAAATAAGTCATGAATGATTACTCATATTTTTGTAATCTTATGAGATATTTCATGCTAGTTGCCAAATGATGGTTCCCACATGTGTTAGGTGACTCACATAGGCTGCTAAGAGCTGATCATTGGAGTGTATATACCAATAGTACATACATCTAAAAGCTGTGTATTGTACGAGTACGAATACGGGTGCATACGAGTAGAATTGTTGATGAAACTGAACGAGAATGTAATTGTAAGCATTTTTGTTAAGTAGAAGTATTTTGATAAGTGTATTGAAGTCTTTCAAAAGTGTATAAATACATATTAAAACACTACATGTATATACATTTTAACTGAGTCGTTAAGTCATCGTTAGTCGTTACATGTAAGTGTTGTTTTGAAACCTTTAGGTTAACGATCTTGTTAAATGTTGTTAACCCAATGTTTATAATATCAAAAGAGATTTTAAATTATTATATTATCATGATATTATGATGTACGAATATCTCTTAATATGATATATATACATTAAATGTCGTTACAACGATAAACGTTACATATATGTCTCGTTTCAAAATCATTAAGTTAGTAGTCTTGTTTTTACATATGTAGTTCATTGTTAATATAATTAATGATATGTTTACTTATCATAATATCATGTTAACTATATATATAACCATATATATGTCATCATATAGTTTTTTTTTACAAGTTTTAACGTTCGTGAATCACCGGTCAACTTGGGTGGTCAATTGTCTATATGAAACCTATTTCAATTAATCAAGTCTTAACAAGTTTGATTGCTTAACATGTTGGAAACATTTAATCATGTAAACATCAATCTCAATTAATATATATAAACATGGAAAAGTTCGGGTCACTACAGTACCTACCCGTTAAATAAATTTCGTCCCGAAATTTTAAGCTGTTGAAGGCGTTGACGAATCTTCTGGAAATAGATGCGGGTATTTCTTCTTCATCTGATCTTCACGCTCCCAGGTGAACTCGGGTCCTCTACGAGCATTCCATCGAACCTTAACAATTGGTATCTTGTTTTGCTTAAGTCTTTTAACCTCACGATCCATTATTTCGACGGGTTCTTCGATGAATTGGAGTTTTTCGTTGATTTGGATTTCATCTAACGGAATAGTGAGATCTTCTTTAGCAAAACATTTCTTCAAATTCGAGACGTGGAAAGTGTTATGTACAGCCGCGAGTTGTTGAGGTAACTCAAGTCGGTAAGCTACTGGTCCGACACGATCAATAATCTTGAATGGTCCAATATACCTTGGATTTAATTTCCCTCGTTTACCAAATCGAACAACGCCTTTCCAAGGTGAAACTTTAAGCATGACCATCTCTCCAATTTCAAATTCTATATCTTTTCTTTTAATGTCAGCGTAGCTCTTTTGTCGACTTTGGGCGGTTTTCAACCGTTGTTGAATTTGGATGATCTTCTCGGTAGTTTCTTGTATAATCTCCGGACCCGTAATCTGTCTATCCCCCACCTCACTCTAACAAATCGGAGACCTGCACTTTCTACCATAAAGTGCTTCAAACGGTGCCATCTCAATGCTTGAATGGTAGCTGTTGTTGTAGGAAAATTCTGCTAACGGTAGATGTCGATCCCAACTGTTTCCGAAATCAATAACACATGCTCGTAGCATGTCTTCAAGCGTTTGTATCGTCCTTTCGCTCTGCCCATCAGTTTGTGGATGATAGGCAGTACTCATGTCTAGACGAGTTCCTAATGCTTGCTGTAATGTCTGCCAGAATCTTGAAATAAATCTGCCATCCCTATCAGAGATAATAGAGATTGGTATTCCATGTCTGGAGACGACTTCCTTCAAATACAGTCGTGCTAACTTCTCCATCTTGTCATCTTCTCTTATTGGTAGGAAGTGTGCTGATTTGGTGAGACGATCAACTATTACCCAAATAGTATCAAAACCACTTGCAGTCCTTGGCAATTTAGTGATGAAATCCATGGTAATGTTTTCCCATTTCCATTCCGGGATTTCGGGTTGTTGAAGTAGACCTGATGGTTTCTGATGCTCAGCTTTGACCTTAGAACACGTCAAACATTCTCCTACGTATTTAGCAACATCGGCTTTCATACCCGGCCACCAAAAATGTTTCTTGAGATCCTTGTACATCTTCCCCGTTCCAGGATGTATTGAGTATCTGGTTTTATGAGCTTCTCTAAGTACCATTTCTCTCATATCTCCAAATTTTGGTACCCAAATCCTTTCAGCCCTATACCGGGTTCCGTCTTCCCGAATATTAAGATGCTTCTCCGATCCTTTGGGTATTTCATCCTTTAAATTTCCCTCTTTTAAAACTCCTTGTTGCGCCTCCTTTATTTGAGTAGTAATGTTATTATGAATCATTATATTCATAGATTTTACTCGAATGGGTTCTCTATCCTTCCTGCTCAAGGCATCGGCTACCACATTTGCCTTCCCCGGGTGGTAACGAATCTCAAAATCGTAATCATTCAATAATTCAATCCACCTACGCTGCCTCATATTCAGTTGTTTCTGATTAAATATGTGTTGAAGACTTTTGTGGTCGGTATATATAATACTTTTGACCCCTTATAAGTAGTGCCTCCAAGTCTTTAATGCAAAAACAACCGCGCCTAATTCCAAATCATGCGTCGTATAATTTTGTTCGTGAATCTTCAATTGTCTAGACGCATAAGCAATCACCTTCGTTCGTTGCATTAATACACAACCGAGACCTTGCTTTGATGCGTCACAATAAATCACAAAATCATCATTCCCTTCAGGCAATGACAATATAGGTGCCGTAGTTAGCTTTTTCTTCAATAACTGAAACGCTTTCTCTTGTTCATCATTCCATTCAAATTTCTTCCCTTTATGCGTTAATGCAGTCAAGGGTTTTGCTATTCTGGAAAAGTCTTGGATGAACCTTCTGTAGTAACCAGCTAGTCCTAAAAACTGGCGTATGTGTTTCGGAGTTTTCGGGGTTTCCCACTTTTCAACAGTTTCTATCTTTGCCGGATCCACCTTAATACCTTCTTTGTTCACTATGTGACCGAGGAATTGAACTTCTTCCAACCAAAATGCACACTTTGAAAACTTAGCGTACAATTCTTCCTTCCTCAATACTTCTAACACCTTTCTCAAATGTTCACCGTGTTCTTGGTCATTCTTTGAGTAAATAAGTATGTCATCAATGAAAACAATGACAAACTTGTCAAGGTATGGTCCACACACTCGGTTCATAAGGTCCATGAACACAGCTGGTGCATTAGTTAAACCAAACGGCATGACCATAAACTCGTAATGACCGTAACGTGTTCTGAAAGCAGTCTTTGGAATATCATCTTCTTTCACCCGCATTTGATGATACCCGGAACGTAAGTCAATCTTTGAATAAACAGACGAGCCTTGTAGTTGATCAAATAAGTCGTCGATTCTCGGTAGTGGGTAGCGGTTCTTGATGGTAAGTTTGTTCAACTCTCGGTAGTCGATACACAACCTGAATGTACCATCTTTCTTCTTGACAAACAAAACAGGAGCTCCCCACGGTGATGTGCTTGGTCGAATGAAACCACGCTCTAAAAGTTCTTGTAATTGGCTTTGCAGTTCTTTCATCTCGCTGGGTGCGAGTCTGTAAGGAGCACGAGCTATTGGTGCAGCTCCTGGTACAAGATTTATTTGAAATTCAACGGATCGATGTGGGGGTAATCCCGGTAATTCTTTCGGAAATACATCGGGAAATTCTTTTGCAATGGGAACATCATTGATGCTCTTTTCTTCAGTTTGTACTTTCTCGACGTGTGCTAGAACAGCATAGCAACCTTTTCTTATTAGTTTTTGTGCCTTCAAATTACTAATAAGATGTAGCTTCGTGTTGCCCTTTTCTCCGTACACCATTAAGGGTTTTCCTTTTTCTCGTATAATGCGAATTGCATTTTTGTAACAAACGATCTCCGCTTTCACTTCTTTCAACCAGTCCATACCGATTATCACATCAAAACTCCCTAACTCTACTGGTATCAAATCAATCTTAAATGTTTCGCTAACCAGTTTAATTTCTCGATTCCGACATATATTATCTGCTGAAATTAATTTACCATTTGCTAATTCGAGTAAAAATTTACTATCCAAAGGCGTCAATGGACAACTTAATTTAGCACAAAAATCTCTACTCATATAGCTTCTATCCGCACCCGAATCAAATAAAACGTAAGCAGATTTATTGTCAATAAGAAACGTACCCGTAACAAGCTCCGGGTCTTCCTGTGCCTCTACCGCATTAATATTGAAAACTCTTCCACGGCCTTGTCCATTCGTGTTCTCCTGGTTCGGGCAATTTCTAATAATGTGGCCTGGTTTTCCACATTTATAACAAACTACATTGGCATAACTTGCTCCGACACTACTTGCTCCGCCATTACTCGTTCCGACACCATTTGTTCCTTTCGTTCTATTAACCCCTGGTCCGTAGACCTCACACTTCGCCGCGCTATGACCATTTCTTTTACACTTGTTGCAAAATTTGGTGCAGAACCCCGAGTGATTCTTTTCACACCTTTGGCATAGTTACTTCTGATTGTTGTTGTTGTTGCGGTTATTATTGTTGTTGGGATGATTGTTGTAGTTGCTGTTGTTGTTGTTGTTGTTGTTGTTGTTGGGCCGTTTGTTGTAGTTGCGATTGATGTTGCGATTGTTGGGATAATTGTTGCGATTATTGTTGTAATTGCTGTTGTTGTTGTATTGGTGATTCTTATCACCATTTTCCTCCCACTTTCTTTTGACTTGCTTCACATTGGCCTCTTCAGCAGTCTGTTCTTTAATTCTTTCTTCAATCTGGTTCACTAGTTTGTGAGCCATTCTACATGCCTGTTGTATGGAGGCGGGCTCGTGTGAACTTATATCTTCTTGGATTCTTTCCGGTAATCCTTTCACAAACGCGTCGATCTTCTCTTCCTCATCTTCGAATGCTCCCGGACACAATAGGCACAATTCTGTGAATCGTCTTTCGTACGTGGTAATATCAAATCCTTGGGTTCGTAACCCTCTAAGTTCTGTCTTGAGCTTATTGACCTCGGTTTTGGGACGGTACTTCTCGTTCATCAAGTGCTTGAATGCTGACCACGGTAGTGCGTACGCATCATCTTGTCCCACTTGCTCTAGATAGGTATTCCACCATGTTAACGCAGAACCTGTGAAGGTATGCGTAGCGTACTTCACTTTGTCCTCTTCAGTACACTTACTTATGGCAAACACCGATTCAACCTTCTCGGTCCACCGTTTCAATCCGATCGGTCCTTCGGTTCCATCAAATTCCAAAGGTTTGCAGGCAGTGAATTCTTTGTAGGTGCATCCTACACGATTTCCTGTACTGCTAGATCCAAGGTTATTGTTGGTATGTAGCGCAGCCTGTACTGCGGCTATGTTTGAAGCTAGAAAAGTACGGAATTCCTCTTCATTCATATTCACGGTGTGTCGAGTAGTCGGTGCCATTTCCTTCAAAATAGTTAAATGGAACAAGTTAATCATACAGAATATTAAGAGTAGTTAATAGTATTTCGTAGCATAATATGAACTCATTTATAAAAGCTTTTTCTTCATATTAGCGTTTTATAAGTTTAAATTCGGGTAGTACCTACCCGTTAAGTTCATACTTAGTAGCTAATATACAATTCAACTACTACAATTCTATATGAAAAATTGATTATAATAATATTTCGCGTTCAAACTTTTATACAATATTTTACAAACTTACAATACCGCTTATTTTACATAAAGCATGAAATATAGCACACAATAACTTTGATACAAGATAGTTGTGAAGACAATTCTAGCTAGTACACAAGTCGTTCAGCAAAGGCAATAAAGACACGTAATTCATACGTCCAGAAACAAGTCATGCATTCTGTTTTTACTAGGACTACTTCCCATCCTTGGTCTTGTGCAACATAACCGTTATGGCCGTTGATAAGACAGCGTGTTGTAACGTCATCAAAGGGACGAGGGTTACGTAATGTCCAACAGTCCCGTAATAATCTAAAAACCTCATTTCTTACCCCAATTACCGACTCCGTCACTTGTGGAAACGTTTTGTTTAATAGTTGTAGCCCGATGTTCTTGTTCTCACTTTGGTGAGAAGCGAACATTACTAATCCGTAAGCATAACATGCTTCTTTATGTTGCATGTTAGCCGCTTTTTCTAAATCACGAAGTCCAATATTCGGATATATTGAGTCAAAATAATTTCTTAACCCGTTGCGTAAAATAGCATTTGGGTTCCCCGCAATATATGCGTCAAAGTAAACACATCGTAACTTATGGGTTTCCCAATGTGATATCCCCCATCTTTCAAACGAAAGTCTCTTATAAACCAAGACATTCTTGGAACGTTCTTCGAATGTCTTACAAACTGATCTCGCCTTAAATAGTTGTGCCGAAGAATTCTGGCCGACTCTAGACAAGATTTCATCAATCATGTCTCCGGGTAGGTCTCTTAAAATATTGGGTTGTCTATCCATTTTATGTTTTTAAACTGTAAAATAGACAAGAGTTAGATTCATAAAAAAAATACTTATTAATACAAGCAATTTTTACATATATCATAAAGCATAAGAACACTATATTCCATATATTACACCACACGAATACAACTATCTTATTCCGACTCGCTCGTTTCTTCTTCTTCGGTTTTGGTTCGTTTTGCCAAGTTTCTAGGGATATATGATGTTCCCCTAATACGAGCCGTCGTTGTCCACATTGGTTTAGAAAAACCTGGTGGTTTAGAGGTTCCCGGGTCATTGTTACAACTTAAGGACTTCGGGGGTTGACGATACATATAAAGTTCATCGGGGTTGGAATTAGATTTCTCTATTTTTATGCCCTTTCCCTTATTATTTTCTTTTGCCTTTTTAAATTCAGTTGGGGTAATTTCTATAACATCATCGGAATTCTCGTCGGAATCCGATTCATCGGAGAATTGGTAATCCTCCCAATATTTTGCTTCCTTGGCGGAAACACCATTGACCATAATTAACTTTGGTCGGTTGGTTGAGGATTTTCTTTTACTTAACCGTTTTATTATTTCCCCCACCGGTTCTATTTCTTCATCCGGTTCCGATTCTTCTTCCGGTTCCGATTCTTCTTCCGGTTCCGACTCTTCTTCCGGTTCCTCTTCGGGAACTTGTGAATCAGTCCACAAATCATTCCAATTTACATTTGACTCTTCATTATTATTAGGTGAGTCAATGGGACTTGTTCTAGAGGTAGATATCTATCACATAATATCAAACACGTTAAGAGATTAATATATCACATAATATTCATATGTTAAAAATATATAGTTTCCAACAAAAATGTTAAGCAATCATTTTTAAAGAAAACACGGTCGAAGTCCAGACTCACTAATGCATCCTAACAAACTCGATAAGACACACTAATGCAAATTTTCTGGTTCTCTAAGACCAACGCTCGGATACCAACTGAAATGTCCCGTTCTTATTGATTAAAAACGTTCCATATTAATTGATTTCGTTGCGAGGTTTTGACCTCTATATGAGACGTTTTTCAAAGACTGCATTCATTTTTAAACAAACCATAACCTTTATTTCATCAATAAAGGTTTAAAAAGCTTTACGTAGATTATCAAATAATGATAATCTAAAATATCCTGTTTACACACGACCATTACATAATGGTTTACAATACAAATATGTTACAACAAAATAAGTTTCTTGAATGCAGTTTTTACACAATATCATACAAGCATGGACTCCAAATCTTGTCCTTATTTAAGTATGCGACAGCGGAAGCTCTTAATAATCACCTGAGAATAAACATGCTTAAAACGTCAACAAAAATGTTTGTGAGTTATAGGTTTAACCTATATATATCAAATCGTAACAATAGACCACAAGATTTCATATTTCAATACACATCCCATACATAGAGATAAAAATCATTCATATGGTGAACACCTGGTAACCGACAATAACAAGATGCATATATAAGAATATCCCCATCATTCCGGGACACCCTTCGGATATGATATAAATTTCGAAGTACTAAAGCATCCGGTACTTTGGATGGGGTTTGTTAGGCCCAATAGATCTATCTTTAGGATTCGCGTCAATTAGGGTGTCTGTTCCCTAATTCTTAGATTACCAGACTTAATAAAAAGGGGCATATTCGATTTCGATAATTCAACCATAGAATGTAGTTTCACGTACTTGTGTCTATTTTGTAAATCATTTATAAAACCTGCATGTATTCTCATCCCAAAAATATTAGATTTTAAAAGTGGGACTATAACTCACTTTCACAGATTTTTACTTCGTCGGGAAGTAAGACTTGGCCACTGGTTGATTCACGAACCTATAACAATATATACATATATATCAAAGTATGTTCAAAATATATTTACAACACTTTTAATATATTTTGATGTTTTAAGTTTATTAAGTCAGCTGTCCTCGTTAGTAACCTACAACTAGTTGTCCACAGTTAGATGTACAGAAATAAATCGATAAATATTATCTTGAATCAATCCACGACCCAGTGTATACGTATCTCAGTATTGATCACAACTCAAACTATATATATTTTGGAATCAACCTCAACCCTGTATAGCTAACTCCAACATTCACATATAGAGTGTCTATGGTTGTTCCGAAATATATATAGATGTGTCGACATGATAGGTCGAAACATTGTATACGTGTCTATGGTATCTCAAGATTACATAATATATAATACAAGTTGATTAAGTTATGGTTGGAATAGATTTGTTACCAATTTTCACGTAGCTAAAATGAGAAAAATTATTCAATCTTGTTTTACCCATAACTTCTTCATTTTAAATCCGTTTTGAGTGAATCAAATTTCTATGGTTTCATATTGAACTCTATTTTATGAATCTAAACAAAAAAAGTATAGGTTTCTAGTCGGAAAAATAAGTTACAAGTCGTTTTTGTAAAGGTAGTCATTTCAGTCGAAAGAACGACGTCTAGATGACCATTTTAGAAAACATACTTCCACTTTGAGTTTAACCATAATTTTTGGATATAGTTTCATGTTCATAATAAAAATCATTTTCTCAGAATAACAACTTTTAAATCAAAGTTTATCATAGTTTTTAATTAACTAACCCAAAACAGCCCGCGGTGTTACTACGACGGCGTAAATCCGGTTTTACGGTGTTTTTCGTGTTTCCAGGTTTTAAATCATTAAGTTAGCATATCATATAGATATAGAACATGTGTTTAGTTGATTTTAAAAGTCAAGTTAGAAGGATTAACTTTTGTTTGCGAACAAGTTTAGAATTAACTAAACTATGTTCTAGTGATTACAAGTTTAAACCTTCGAATAAGATAGCTTTATATGTATGAATTGAATGATGTTATGAACATCATTACTACCTTAAGTTCCTTGGATGAACCTACTGGAAAAGAGAAAAATGGACCTAGCTTCAATGGATCCTTGGATGGCTCAAAGTTCTTGAAGCAAAATCATGACACGAAAACAAGTTCAAGTAAGATCATCACTTGAAATAAGATTGTTATAGTTATAGAAATTGAACCAAAGTTTGAATATGATTATTACCTTGTATTAGAATGATAACCTACTGTAAGAAACAAATATTTCTTGAGGTTGGATGATCACCTTACAAGATTGGAAGTGAGCTAGCAAACTTGAAAGTATTCTTGATTTTATGAAACTAGAACTTTTGGAATTTATGAAGAACACTTAGAACTTGAAGATAGAACTTGAGAGAGTTCAATTAGATGAAGAAAATTGAAGAATGAAAGTGTTTGTAGGTGTTTTTGGTCGTTGGTGTATGGATTAGATATAAAGGATATGTAATTTTGTTTTCATGTAAATAAGTCATGAATGATTACTCATATTTTTGTAATCTTATGAGATATTTCATGCTAGTTGCCAAATGATGGTTCCCACATGTGTTAGGTGACTCACATAGGCTGCTAAGAGCTGATCATTGGAGTGTATATACCAATAGTACATACATCTAAAAGCTGTGTATTGTACGAGTACGAATACGGGTGCATACGAGTAGAATTGTTGATGAAACTGAACGAGAATGTAATTGTAAGCATTTTTGTTAAGTAGAAGTATTTTGATAAGTGTATTGAAGTCTTTCAAAAGTGTATAAATACATATTAAAACACTACATGTATATACATTTTAACTGAGTCGTTAAGTCATCGTTAGTCGTTACATGTAAGTGTTGTTTTGAAACCTTTAGGTTAACGATCTTGTTAAATGTTGTTAACCCAATGTTTATAATATCAAAAGAGATTTTAAATTATTATATTATCATGATATTATGATGTACGAATATCTCTTAATATGATATATATACATTAAATGTCGTTACAACGATAAACGTTACATATATGTCTCGTTTCAAAATCATTAAGTTAGTAGTCTTGTTTTTACATATGTAGTTCATTGTTAATATAATTAATGATATGTTTACTTATCATAGTATCATGTTAACTATATATATAACCATATATATGTCATCATATAGTTTTTTTTTACAAGTTTTAACGTTCGTGAATCACCGGTCAACTTGGGTGGTCAATTGTCTATATGAAACCTATTTCAATTAATCAAGTCTTAACAAGTTTGATTGCTTAACATGTTGGAAACATTTAATCATGTAAACATCAATCTCAATTAATATATATAAACATGGAAAAGTTCGGGTCACTACAGTAGTATCGTGCAAGATCGCGGAAACTGGAATCACAATCATGAAAGTTCATGTTGATAATGGCAGTAGCGTTGATATTGTTTACGAGCAATGTTTTGTTCAACTGCCGAAGAGTATCAGAGTAACTTTACAACCAACCACAGCTTCGCTGACTGGTTTTGCGCGGGAATCTTCATTGCCTATGGGTGTTTTGCCCTTAGATGTTGACCTTGTTGATGACAATGATGATAGTTTAGTGCGCCGTGCGTAGCTAGATTTCTATGTTATGCGAACCTCATCTCGCTATAACATGTTGTTAGGCAGAACTGCCTTAGGTAAATTCGGAATTGTCCAATCTACAATTCATGGCATGATTAAATTCGCAACACGCAAAGGTGTCACGACAATAAATTCAACAAACAAGGTGACCATTTGTGCGGCTATTAATGTAAAAAGTGCAGTTCAAGAAGCTGTGGAAGTCGCAGAAAATATGGTATTGGTTAATCCCGCGTATCCCGAACAAAAAATTAAAGTAGGATGTAATGTTAGTACGGACACAAGGAAACAAATTGTGCAGTTACTTGTGCAGTACATGGATATTTTTGCTTAGTGTGAAAATGATATGACTGGTGTTCCGCGTCATATTGCGGAACACCGACTTAATGTAAATCCAGCCTTAAAACCTGTGGTGTAGAAGCGTAGAGGCATGGCCCCAGATCGTGTGAAATGGCTATGTGAAGAGGTAACAAAATTGGTGAGAGCTGGAATTTTACGCGAGGCTCAATACCAATCATGGATTGCGAATCCAGTATTGGTAAAAAAAGCCTGATGGTTCATGGAGAATGTGTATTGATTTTAAGGATTTAAATAAAGCGTTCCCCAAGGATAATTATCCGCTTCCAGAAATTGATTTAAAAGTGGAATCTTTGCACGCTTTTCCATATAAATATTTTTTGGATGCGGCAAGGGGTTATCACCAGATCCCAATGGCTCAAGAAGATATAGACAAAACCGCTTTTCATACCGGCAAATGCATATTTTCCTATATAATGATGCCTTTTGGTTTAATCAACGCGGGTGCGACATATAGACGTTTAATTGACACCGCGTTCGAAAAACAAATTGGGCGTAATCTTGAGGCTTATGTTGATGATTTGGTGATCAAAAGCGCAACACAAGAGCGAATCGTAGAAGATATGCGCGAAACATTCGACACATTGCGAAGAATAAACATGAAGCTTAATCCGCTTAAATGTAGTTTTGGCAAAACCGAAGGAAAGTTTTTGGGATATCTCGTTACAGAACAAGGTATTCAAGCTAATCCAAAAAGATTGCGGCTATTGAAAATATGACCGCACCGAGAACGGTTAAAGAGGTGCAAAGTTTGACGGGAAAGTTAGCTGCATTAACGCGTTTCTTATCTAAAGCTGCTGAAAGACAATTTCCATTTTTCAAAACTTTAAAAGGCTGCTTAAAACAAAAAAGTTTTGTTTGGTCAAGCGAAGTAGAAGCTGCATTTCAAGAAATGAAGAAGTTGTTGAAAACTTTGCCTACATTAACAGCGCCAATTGATGGCGAAATTCTATACCTCTATATATTAGTGGCAAATGAAGCTTTTGGCTCAGTTTTAATCTCGAAAAGGGATAAAATACAAAAGCCTGTGTATTTTGTTAGTAAAGCCCTTACATGAAGTGAAATAAACTATGCGCCGATTGAGAAGTTTGTATACGCGCTTATTTTAACATCGCGAAGGCTAAGAAGATATTTTCAGGGGCATCCAGTGCATGTGTTAACCAATATACCGATCAAGCAAGTCTTAACAAAACCAGAGATATCTGGCAGACTTGCGTTGTGGGCGGTAGAGTTGGGTTCTTATCTAATATCTTACCTTCCGTGAAGTGCTGTAAAGGGTCAGGTTATGGCGGATTATCTCGCTGAAATGTCTAGAGAGTTGGAGGTGATTAATGAGCGCACAGCGTTAAAACCGGTAATGGGCGAAACTTGGGATTTATTTACTGATGGTGCTTCATGTACAGAGGGCGCAGGTGCGGGTTTGGTTTTGGCAACCCCAAGTGGTGAAGAGCATACATACGCGTTGCGTTTTAATTTTGATGTGACAAATAATGAAGCGGAGTATGAAGCAATACTTGCTGGTTTAAATATTGCACGAAGAATGAATATAACTAAGTTACGGGCATTCACAGATTCGCAGTTAGTAGCAAATCAGTTTAATGGATCTTTTGAAGCACATGATTCTTCAATGCAGAAATATTTGCAATTATTGAAAGATTTGGCAGAGCGATTTGGATATTTTGAACTCGCGCAAGTGCCAAGAAGTCAAAATAAGAAGGCGGATGCTTTAAGTAAATTGGCTGCTTTAGCATTTTCACACTTTCAAAAACAAGTTTGGGTTGAAAAATTGCCAAGCAAATCAATAGATAATGACTTAATGGTTGCGTCTGTTGAAGAGGAACAGTCAAATTGGATGGAACCAATTTTGCAATACATTCGCAGTGATGTTTTGCCTAGTGATAAGCGCGAACCTCGCCTAGTAAGAGAGCGAGCACCAATGTATATCATTCAAAATGATATGTTATATCGCAAATCATAATGCGGTCCAATGATGTGATGTGTTGGACCAATTGAGGCAGAAATTGTAGTGACCCGAACTTTTCCATGTTTATATATATTAATTGAGATTGATATTTACATGATTAAATGTTTCCAACATGTTAAGCAATCAAACTTGTTAAGACTTGATTAATTGAAATATGTTTCATATAGACAATTGACCACCCAAGTTGACCGGTGATTCACGAACGTTAAAACTTGTAAAAACTATATGATGACATATATATGGATATATATATATAGTTAACATGATACTATGATAAGTAAACATATCATTAAGTATATTAACAATGAACTACATATGTAAAAACAAGACTACTAACTTAATGATTTTTAAACGAGACATATATGTAACGATTATCGTTGTAACGACATTTAATGTATATATATCATATTAAGA
The DNA here is from genome assembly GCF_046630445.1 of Rutidosis leptorrhynchoides. Lineage (NCBI taxonomy): Eukaryota > Viridiplantae > Streptophyta > Magnoliopsida > Asterales > Asteraceae > Rutidosis > Rutidosis leptorrhynchoides. The sequence goes on from NC_092339.1 coordinate 59,164,222, forward strand.
GATATTCGTACATCATAATATCATGATAATATAATAATTTAAAATCTCTTTTGATATTATAAACATTGGGTTAACAACATTTAACAAGATCGTTAACCTAAAGGTTTCAAAACAACATTTACATGTAACGACTAACGATGACTTAACGACTCAGTTAAAATGTATATACATGTAGTGTTTTAATATGTATTTATACACTTTTCAAAGACTTCAATACACTTATCAAAATACTTCTACTTAACAAAAATGCTTACAATTACATCCTCGTTCAGTTTCATCAACAATTCTACTCGTATGCACCCGTATTCGTACTCGTACAATACACAGCTTTTAGATGTATGTACTATTGGTATATACACTCCAATGATCAGCTCTTAGCAGCCCATGTGAGTCACCTAACACATGTGGGAACCATCATTTGACAACTAGCATGAAATATCTCATAAAATTACAAAAATATGAGTAATCATTCATGACTTATTTACGTGAAAACAAAATTACATATCCTTTATATCTAATCCATACACCAACGACCAAAAACACCTACAAACACTTTCATTCTTCAATTTTCTTCATCTAAGTGATCTCTCTCAAGTTCTATCTTCAAGTTCTAAGTGTTCTTCATAAATTCCAAAAGTTCTAGTTTCATAAAATCAAGAATACTTTCAAGTTTGCTAGCTCACTTCCAATCTTGTAAGGTGATCATCCAACCTCAAGAAATCTTTGTTTCTTACAGTAGGTTATCATTATAATACAAGGTAATAATCATATTCAAACTTTGGTTCAATTTCTATAACTATAACAATCTTATTTCAAGTGATGATCTTACTTGAACTTGTTTTCTTGTCATGATTCTGCTTCAAGAACTTCGAGCCATCCAAGGATCCATTGAAGCTAGATCCATTTTTCTCTTTTCCAGTAGGTTTATCCAAGGAACTTAAGGTAGTAATGATGTTCATAACATCATTCGATTCATACATATAAAGCTATCTTATTCGAAGGTTTAAACTTGTAATCACTAGAACATAGTTTAGTTAATTCTAAACTTGTTCGCAAACAAAAGTTAATCCTTCTAACTTGACTTTTAAAATCAACTAAACACATGTTCTATATCTATATGATATGCTAACTTAATGATTTAAAACCTGGAAACACGAAAAACACCGTAAAACTGGATTTACGCCGTCGTAGTAACACCACGGGCTGTTTTGGGTTAGTTAATTAAAAACTATGATAAACTTTGATTTAAAAGTTGTTATTCTGAGAAAATGATTTTTATTATGAACATGAAACTATATCCAAAAATTATGGTTAAACTCAAAGTGGAAGTATGTTTTCTAAAATGGTCATCTAGACGTCGTTCTTTCGACTGAAATGACTACCTTTACAAAAACGACTTGTAACTTATTTTTCCGACTATAAACCTATACTTTTCTGTTTAGATTCATAAAATAGAGTTCAATATGAAACCATAGCAATTTGATTCACTCAAAACGGATTTAAAATGAAGAAGTTATGGGTAAAACAAGATTGGATAATTTTTCTCATTTTAGCTACGTGAAAATTGGTAACAAATCTATTCCAACCATAACTTAATCAACTTGTATTGTATATTATGTAATCTTAAGATACCATAGACACGTATACAATGTTTCGACCTATCATGTCGACACATCTATATATATTTCGGAACAACCATAGACACTTTATATGTGAATGTTGGAGTTAGCTATACAAGGTTGAGGTTGATTCCAAAATATATATAGTTTGAGTTGTGATCAATACTGAGATACGTATACACTGGGTCGTGGATTGATTCAAGATAATATTTATTGATTTATTTCTGTACATCTAACTGTGGACAACTAGTTGTAGGTTACTAACGAGGACAGCTGACTTAATAAACTTAAAACATCAAAATATATTAAAAGTGTTGTAAATATATTTTGAACATACTTTGATATATATGTATATATTGTTATAGATTCGCGAATCAACCAGTGGCCAAGTCTTACTTCCCGACGAAGTAAAAATCTGTGAAAGTGAGTTATAGTCCCACTTTTAAACTCTAATATTTTTGGGATGAGAATACATGCAGGTTTTATAAATGATTTACAAAATAGACACAAGTACGTGAAACTACATTCTATGGTTGAATTATCGAAATCGAATATGCCCCTTTTTATTAAGTCTGGTAATCTAAGAATTAGGGAACAGACACCCTAATTGACGCGAATCCTAAAGATAGATCTATTGGGCCTAACAAACCCCATCCAAAGTACCGGATGCTTTAGTACTTCGAAATTTATATCATATCCGAAGGGTGTCCCGGAATGATGGGGATATTCTTATATATGCATCTTGTTAATGTCGGTTACCAGGTGTTCACCATATGAATGAATTTTTATCTCTATGTATGGGATGTATATTGAAATATGAAATCTTGTGGTCTATTATTATGATTTGATATATATAGGTTAAACCTATAACTCACCAACATTTTTGTTGACGTTTAAAGCATGTTTATTCTCAGGTGAATATTAAGAGCTTCCGCTGTTGCATACTAAAATAAGGACAAGATTTGGAGTCCATGTTTGTATGATATTGTGTAAAAACTGCATTCAAGAAACTGATTTCGATGTAACATATTTGTATTGTAAACCATTATGTAATGGTCGTGTGTAAACAGGATATTTTAGATTATCATTATTTGATAATCTACGTAAAGCTTTTTAAACCTTTATTTATGAAATAAAGGTTATGGTTTGTTTTAAAAAGGAATGCAGTCTTTGAAAAACGTCTCATATAGAGGTCAAAACCTCGCAACGAAATCAATTAATATGGAACGTTTTTAATCAATAAGAACGGGACATTTCAGTTGGTATCCGAGCGTTGGTCTTAGAGAACCAGAATTTTGCATTAGTGTGTCTTATCGAGTTTGTTAGGATGCATTAGTGAGTCTGGACTTCGACCGTGTTTACTTGAAAAATGATTGCTTAACAAATTTTGTTGGAAACTATATATTTTTAACATGTGAATATTATGTGATATATTAATCTCTTAACGCGTTTGATATTATGTGATAGATGTCTACCTCTAGAACAAGTCCCATTGACTCACCTAATAATAATGAAGAGTCAAATGTAAATTGGAATGATTCGTGGACTGATTCACAAGTTCCCGAAGAGGAACCGGAAGAAGAGTCGGAACCGGAAGAAGAATCGGAACCGGAAGAAGAATCGGAACCGGATGAAGAAATAGAACCGGTGGGGGAAATAATAAAACGGTTAAGTAAAAGAAAATCCTCAACCAACCGACCAAGGTTAATTATGGTCAATGGTGTTTCCGCCAAGGAAGCAAAATATTGGGAGAATTACCAATTCTCCGATGAATCGGATTCCGCCGAGAATTCCGATGATGTTATAGAAATTACCCCAACTGAATTTAAAAAGGCAAAAGAAAATAATAAGGGAAAGGGCATAAAAATAGAGAAATCTAATTCCAACCCCGATGAACTCTATATGTATCGTCAACGCCCGAAGTCCTTAAGTTGTAACAATGACCCGGGAACCTCTAAACCACCAGGTTTTTCTAAACCAATGTGGACAACGACGGCTCGTATTAGGGGAACATCATATATCCCTAGAAACTTGGCAAAACGAACCAAAACCGAAGAAGAAGAAACGAGCGAGTCGGAATAAGATAGTTGTATTCGTGTGGTGTAATATATGTAATATAGTGTTCGTATGCTTTATGATATATGTAAAAATTGCTTGTATTAATAAGTATTTTTTTATGAATCTAACTCTTGTCTATTTTACAGTTTAAAAACACAAAATGGATAGACAACCCAATATTTTAAGAGACCTACCCGGAGACATGATTGATGAAATCTTGTCTAGAGTCGGCCAGAATTCCTCGGCACAACTATTTAAGGCGAGATCAGTTTGTAAGACATTCGAAGAACGTTCCAAGAATGTCTTGGTTTATAAGAGACTTTCGTTTGAAAGATGGGGGATATCACATTGGGAAACCCATAAGTTACGATGTGTTTACTTTGACGCATATATTGCGGGGAACCCAAATGCTATTTTACGCAACGGGTTAAGAAATTATTTTGACTCAATATATCCGAATATTGGACTTCGTGATTTAGAAAAAGCGGCTAACATGCAACATAAAGAAGCATGTTATGCTTACGGATTAGTAATGTTCGCTTCTCACCAAAGTGAGAACAAGAACATCGGGCTACAACTATTAAACAAAACGTTTCCACAATTGACGGAGTCGGTAATTGGGGTAAGAAATGAGGTTTTTAGATTATTACGGGACTGTTGGACATTACGTAACCCTCGTCCCTTTGACGACGTTACAACACGTTGTCTTATCAACGGCCATAACGGTTATGTTGCACAAGACCAAGGATGGGAAGTAGTCCTAGTAAAACCAGAATGCATGACTTGTTTCTGGACGTATGAATTACGTGTCTTTATTGCCTTTGCCGAACGACTTGTGTACTAGCTAGAATTGTCTTCACAACTATCTTGTATCAAAGTTATTGTGTGCTATATTTCATGCTTTATGTAAAATAAGCGGTATTGTAAGTTTGTAAAATATTGTATAAAAGTTTGAACGCGAAATATTATTACAATCAGTTTTTCATATAGAATTTTAGTAGTTGAATTGTATATTAGCTACTAAGTATGAACTTAACGGGTAGGTACTACCCGAATTTAAACTTATAAAACGCTAATATGAAGAAAAAGCTTTTATAAATGAGTTCATATTATGCTACGATATACTATTAACTACTCTTAAAATTCTGTATGATTAACTTGTTCCATTTAACTATTTTGAAGGAAATGGCACCGACTACTCGACACACCGTGAATATGAATGAAGAGGAATTCCGTACTTTTCTAGCTTCAAACATAGCCGCAGTACAGGCTGCGCTACATACCAACAATAACCTTGGATCTAGCAGTACAGGAAATCGTGTAGGATGCACCTACAAAGAATTCACTGCCTGCAAACCTTTGGAATTTGATGGAACCGAAGGACCGATCGGATTGAAACGGTGGACCGAGAAGGTTGAATCGGTGTTTGCCATAAGTAAGTGTACTGAAGAGGACAAAGTGAAGTACGCTACGCATACCTTCACAGGTTCTGCGTTAACATGGTGGAATACCTATCTAGAGCAAGTGGGACAAGATGATGCGTACGCACTACCGTGGTCAGCATTCAAGCACTTGATGAACGAGAAGTACCGTCCCAGAACCGAGGTCAATAAGCTCAAGACAGAACTTAGAGGGTTACGAACCCAAGGATTTGATATTACCACGTACGAAAGATGATTCACAGAATTGTGCCTATTGTGTCCGGGAGCATTCGAAGATGAGGAAGAGAAGATCGACGCGTTTGTGAAAGGATTACCGGAAAGAATCCAAGAAGATATAAGTTCACACGAGCCCGCCTCCATACAACAGGCATGTAGAATGGCTCACAAACTAGTGAACCAGATTGAAGAAAGAATTAAAGAACAGACTGCTGAAGAGGCCAATGTGAAGCAAGTCAAAAGAAAGTGGGAGGAAAATGGTGATAAGAATCACCAATACAACAACAACAGCAATTACAACAATAATCGCAAAAATTATCCCAACAATCGCAACTACAACAAACGGCCAAACAACAACAACAGCAACTACAACAATCATCCCAACAACAATAATAACCGCAACAACAACAACAATCAGAAGCAGCTGTGCCAAAGGTGTGAAAAGAATCACTCGGGGTTCTGCACCAAATTTTGCAACAAGTGTAAAAGAAATGGTCATAGCGCGGCGAAGTGTGAGGTCTACGGACCAGGGGTTAATAGAACGAAAGGAACAAATGGTGTCGGAACGAGTAATGGCAGAGCAAGTAGTGTCGGAGCAAGTTATGCCAATGTAGTTTGTTATAAATGTGGAAAACCAGGCCACATTATTAGAAATTGCCCGAACCAGGAGAACACGAATGGACAAGGCCGTGGAAGAGTTTTCAATATTAATGCGGTAGAGGCACAGGAAGACCCGGAGCTTGTTACGGGTACGTTTCTTATTGACAATAAATCTGCTTACGTTTTATTTGATTCGGGTGCGGATAGAAGCTATATGAGTAGAGATTTTTGTGCTAAATTAAGTTGTCCATTGACGCCTTTGGATAGTAAATTTTTACTCGAATTAGCAAATGGTAAATTAATTTCAGCAGATAATATATGTCGGAATCGAGAAATTAAACTGGTTAGCGAAACATTTAAGATTGATTTGATACCAGTAGAGTTAGGGAGTTTTGATGTGATAATCGGTATGGACTGGTTGAAAGAAGTGAAAGCGGAGATCGTTTGTTACAAAAATGCAATTCGCATTATACGAGAAAAAGGAAAACCCTTAATGGTGTACGGAGAAAAGGGCAACACGAAGCTACATCTTATTAGTAATTTGAAGGCACAAAAACTAATAAGAAAAGGTTGCTATGCTGTTCTAGCACACGTCGAGAAAGTACAAACTGAAGAAAAGAGCATCAATGATGTTCCCGTCGCAAAAGAATTTCCCGATGTATTTCCGAAAGAATTACCAGGATTACCCCCACATCGATCCGTTGAATTTCAAATAGATCTTATACCAGGAGCTGCACCAATAGCTCGTGCTCCTTACAGACTCACACCCAGCGAGATGAAAGAACTGCAAAGCCAATTACAAGAACTTTTAGAGCGTGGTTTCATTCGACCAAGCACATCACCGTGGGGAGCTCCTGTTTTGTTTGTCAAGAAGAAAGATGGTACATTCAGGTTGTGTATCGACTACCGAGAGTTGAACAAACCTACCATCAAGAACCGCTACCCACTACCGAGAATCGACGACTTATTTGATCAACTACAAGGCTCGTCTGTTTATTCAAAGATTGACTTACGTTCCGGGTATCATCAAATGCGGGTGAAAGAAGATGATATTCCAAAGACTGCTTTCAGAACACGTTACGGTCATTACGAGTTTATGGTCATGCCATTTGGTTTAACTAATGCACCAGCTGTGTTCATGGACCTTATGAACCGAGTGTGTGGACCATACCTTGACAAGTTTATCATTGTTTTCATTGATGACATACTTATTTACTCAAAGAATGACCAAGAACACAGTGAACATTTGAGAAAGGTGTTAGAAGTATTGAGGAAGGAAGAATTGTACGCTAAGTTTTCAAAGTGTGCATTTTGGTTGGAAGAAGTTCAATTCCTCGGTCACATAGTGAACAAAGAAGGTATTAAGGTGGATCCGGCAAAGATAGAAACTGTTGAAAAGTGGGAAACCCCAAAAACTCCGAAACACATACGCCAGTTTTTAGGACTAGCTGGTTACTACAGAAGGTTCATCCAAGACTTTTCCAGAATAGCAAAACCCTTGACTGCATTAACGCATAAAGGGAAGAAATTTGAATGGAATGATGAACAAGAGAAAGCGTTTCAGTTATTGAAGAAAAAGCTAACTACGGCACCTATATTGTCATTGCCTGAAGGGAATGATGATTTTGTGATTTATTGTGATGCATCAAAGCAAGGTCTCGGTTGTGTATTAATGCAACGAACGAAGGTGATTGCTTATGCGTCTAGACAATTGAAGATTCACGAACAAAATTATACGACGCATGATTTGGAATTAGGCGCGGTTGTTTTTGCATTAAAGACTTGGAGGCACTACTTATATGGGGTCAAAAGTATTATATATACCGACCACAAAAGTCTTCAACACATATTTAATCAGAAACAACTGAATATGAGGCAGCGTAGGTGGATTGAATTATTGAATGATTACGACTTTGAGATTCGTTACCACCCAGGGAAGGCAAATGTGGTAGCCGATGCCTTGAGCAGGAAGGACAGAGAACCCATTCGAGTAAAATCTATGAATATAATGATTCATAATAACATTACTACTCAAATAAAGGAGGCGCAACAAGGAGTTTTAAAAGAGGGAAATTTAAAGGATGAAATACCCAAAGGATCGGAGAAGCATCTTAATATTCGGGAAGACGGAACCCGGTATAGGGCTGAAAGGATTTGGGTACCAAAATTTGGAGATATAAGAGAAATGGTACTTAGAGAAGCTCATAAAACCAGATACTCAATACATCCTGGAACGGGGAAGATGTACAAGGATCTCAAGAAACATTTTTGGTGGCCGGGTATGAAAGCCGATGTTGCTAAATACATAGAAGAATGTTTGACGTGTTCTAAGGTCAAAGCTGAGCATCAGAAACCATCAGGTCTACTTCAACAACCCGAAATCCCGGAATGGAAATGGGAAAACATTACCATGGATTTCATCACTAAATTGCCAAGGACTGCAAGTGGTTTTGATACTATTTGGGTAATAGTTGATCGTCTCACCAAATCCGCACACTTCCTACCAATAAGAGAAGATGACAAGATGGAGAAGTTAGCACGACTGTATTTGAAGGAAGTCGTCTCCAGACATGGAATACCAATCTCTATTATCTCTGATAGGGATGGCAGATTTATTTCAAGATTCTGGCAGACATTACAGCAAGCATTAGGAACTCGTCTAGACATGAGTACTGCCTATCATCCACAAACTGATGGGCAGAGCGAAAGGACGATACAAACGCTTGAAGATATGCTACGAGCATGTGTTATTGATTTCGGAAACAGTTGGGATCGACATCTACCGTTAGCAGAATTTTCCTACAACAACAGCTACCATTCAAGCATTGAGATGGCGCCGTTTGAAGCACTTTATGGTAGAAAGTGCAGGTCTCCGATTTGTTGGAGTGAAGTGGGGGATAGACAGATTACGGGTCCGGAGATTATACAAGAAACTACCGAGAAGATCATCCAAATTCAACAACGGTTGAAAACCGCCCAAAGTCGACAAAAGAGCTACGCTGACATTAAAAGAAAAGATATAGAATTTGAAATTGGAGAGATGGTCATGCTTAAAGTTGCACCTTGGAAAGGCGTTGTTCGATTTGGTAAACGAGGGAAATTAAATCCAAGGTATATTGGACCATTCAAGATTATTGATCGTGTCGGACCAGTAGCTTACCGACTTGAGTTACCTCAACAACTCGCGGCTGTACATAACACTTTCCACGTCTCGAATTTGAAGAAATGTTTTGCTAAAGAAGATCTCACTATTCCGTTAGATGAAATCCAAATCAACGAAAAACTTCAATTCATCGAAGAACCAGTCGAAATAATGGATCGTGAGGTTAAAAGACTTAAGCAAAACAAGATACCAATTGTTAAGGTTCGATGGAATGCTCGTAGAGGACCCGAGTTTACCTGGGAGCGTGAAGATCAGATGAAGAAGAAATACCCGCATCTATTTAACGGGTAGGTACTGTAGTGACCCGAACATTTCCATGTTTATATATATTAATTCAGATTGATATTTACATGATTAAATGTTTCCAACATGTTAAGCAATCAAACTTGTTAAGACTTGATTAATTGAAATATGTTTCATATAGACAATTGACCACCCAAGTTGACCGGTGATTCACGAACGTTAAAACTTGTAAAAACTATATGATGACATATATATGGATATATATATAGTTAACATGATACTATGATAAGTAAACATATCATTAAGTATATTAACAATGAACTACATATGTAAAAACAAGACTACTAACTTAATGATTTTTAAACGAGACATATATGTAACGATTATCGTTGTAACGACATTTAATGTATATATATCATATTAAGAGATATTCGTACATCATAATATCATGATAATATAATAATTTAAAATCTCTTTTGATATTATAAACATTGGGTTAACAACATTTAACAAGATCGTTAACCTAAAGGTTTCAAAACAACATTTACATGTAACGACTAATTATGACTTAACGACTCAGTTAAAATGTATATACATGTAGTGTTTTAATATGTATTTATACACTTTTGAAAGACTTCAATACACTTATCAAAATACTTCTACTTAACAAAAATGCTTACAATTACATCCTCGTTCAGTTTCATCAACAATTCTACTCGTATGCACCCGTATTCGTACTCGTACAATACACAGCTTTTAGATGTATGTACTATTGGTATATACACTCCAATGATCAGCTCTTAGCAGCCCATGTGAGTCACCTAATACATGTGGGAACCATCATTTGGCAACTAGCATGAAATATCTCATAAAATTACAAAAATATGAGTAATCATTCATGACTTATTTACATGAAAACAAAATTACATATCCTTTATATCTAATCCATACACCAACGACCAAAAACACCTACAAACACTTTCATTCTTCAATTTTCTTCATCTAAGTGATCTCTCTCAAGTTCTATCTTCAAGTTCTAAGTGTTCTTCATAAATTCCAAAAGTTCTAGTTTCATAAAATCAAGAATACTTTCAAGTTTGCTAGCTCACTTCCAATCTTGTAAGGTGATCATCCAACCTCAAGAAATCTTTGTTTCTTACAGTAGGTTATCATTATAATACAAGGTAATAATCATATTCAAACTTTGGTTCAATTTCTATAACTATAACAATCTTATTTCAAGTGATGATCTTACTTGAACTTGTTTTCTTGTCATGATTCTGCTTCAAGAACTTCGAGCCATCCAAGGATCCATTGAAGCTAGATCCATTTTTCTCTTTTCCAGTAGGTTTATCCAAGGAACTTAAGGTAGTAATGATGTTCATAACATCATTCGATTCATACATATAAAGCTATCTTATTCGAAGGTTTAAACTTGTAATCACTAGAACATAGTTTAGTTAATTCTAAACTTGTTCGCAAACAAAAGTTAATCCTTCTAACTTTACTTTTAAAATCAACTAAACACATGTTCTATATCTATATGATATGCTAACTTAATGATTTAAAACCTGGAAACACGAAAAACACTGTAAAACTGGATTTACGCCGTCGTAGTAACACCGCGGGCTGTTTTGGGTTAGTTAATTAAAAACTATGATAAACTTTGATTTAAAAGTTGTTATTCTGAGAAAATGATTTTTATTATGAACATGAAACTATATCCAAAAATTATGGTTAAACTCAAAGTGGAAGTATGTTTTCTAAAATGGTCATCTAGACGTCGTTCTTTCGACTGAAATGACTACCTTTACAAAAACGACTTGTAACTTATTTTTCCGACTATAAACCTATACTTTTCTGTTTAGATTCATAAAATAGAGTTCAATATGAAACCATAGCAATTTGATTCACTCAAAACGGATTTAAAATGAAGAAGTTATGGGTAAAACAAGATTGGATAATTTTTCTCATTTTAGCTACGTGAAAATTGGTAACAAATCTATTCCAACCATAACTTAATCAACTTGTATTGTATATTATGTAATCTTGAGATACCATAGACACGTATACAATGTTTCGACCTATCATGTCGACACATCTATATATATTTCGGAACAACCATAGACACTCTATATGTGAATGTTGGAGTTAGCTATACAGGGTTGAGGTTGATTCCAAAATATATATAGTTTGAGTTGTGATCAATACTGAGATACGTATACACTGGGTCGTGGATTGATTCAAGATAATATTTATCGATTTATTTCTGTACATCTAACTGTGGACAACTAGTTGTAGGTTACTAACGAGGACAGCTGACTTAATAAACTTAAAACATCAAAATATATTAAAAGTGTTGTAAATATATTTTGAACATACTTTGATATATATGTATATATTGTTATAGGTTCGTGAATCAACCAGTGGCCAAGTCTTACTTCCCGATGAAGTAAAAATCTGTGAAAGTGAGTTATAGTCCCACTTTTAAACTCTAATATTTTTGGGATGAGAATACATGCAGGTTTTATAAATGATTTACAAAATAGACACAAGTACGTGAAACTACATTCTATGGTTGAATTATCGAAATCGAATATGCCCCTTTTTATTAAGTCTGGTAATCTAAGAATTAGGGAACAGACACCCTAATTGACGCGAATCCTAAAGATAGATCTATTGGGCCTAACAAACCCCATCCAAAGTACCGGATGCTTTAGTACTTCGAAATTTATATCATATCCGAAGGGTGTCCCGGAATGATGGGGATATTCTTATATATGCATCTTGTTAATGTCGGTTACCAGGTGTTCACCATATGAATGAATTTTTATCTCTATGTATGGGATGTATATTGAAATATGAAATCTTGTGGTCTATTATTATGATTTGATATATATAGGTTAAACCTATAACTCACCAACATTTTTGTTGACGTTTAAAGCATGTTTATTCTCAGGTGAATATTAAGAGCTTCCGCTGTTGCATACTAAAATAAGGACAAGATTTGGAGTCCATGTTTGTATGATATTGTGTAAAAACTGCATTCAAGAAACTGATTTCGATGTAACATATTTGTATTGTAAACCATTATGTAATGGTCGTGTGTAAACAGGATATTTTAGATTATCATTATTTGATAATCTACGTAAAGCTTTTTAAACCTTTATTTATGAAATAAAGGTTATGGTTTGTTTTAAAAAGGAATGCAGTCTTTGAAAAACGTCTCATATAGAGGTCAAAACCTCGCAACGAAATCAATTAATATGGAACGTTTTTAATCAATAAGAACGGGACATTTCAGAAATGATAGTTGATGAAGTGCATAATGGTTCTTTTGCACTGCATTCAGGCTATAAAACTATTGCTGCTAGAATTATGCGGATGGGTTACTTTTGGCCATCCCTGTATCGAGATGTCGCAAAAATTGTAAAGAGATGTAAAAGTTGCCAAAGGCATGCTCCGCAAAATCGAATGCCAAGGCATGATATGATTCATGTCAATTAGCCATGGCCATTTCACAAGTGGGCTATTGACATTGTAGGGCCATTTCCTGCGATACCTGGCAATGTCAAGTTTCTAATTGTGGCAATTGATTACTTTACAAAATGGGTGGAAGCTAAGGCGGTTCACACTATCACTGGTGTGCAAGTGCGAAACTTTGTGTGAGAATACATTGTTTGCAGATATGGTATTCTGCGTGAATTGGTTAGTGATAACGGTGCACAAATAGCAAAAGATCCTTTTAAGACATGGTGCACTGATTTGAATATAATACAAAAATTTACATCAGTGGCACATCCACGGGCTAATGGATTATGCGAAGTAACCAATCGCGATATTGTAAATGGCATTAAAAGGAGGTTATGCGAAAAGCGAACCGGTTGGGTGGATGAATTACCCAATGTGTTATGGGCACATCGCACTACTTTCAAGAAAATCACAGGGGAAACACCTTTTAGTTTGGTGTAAGGCTCTGAGGCAGTAATACCCGCTGAAATTCTTGTGCCAACGCATAGAGTCGCTAACTTTGAAGAAGAAGCAAACGATGATGCATTGGGCGAGAATTTAAATTTCATTGAAGAGCGAAGGTTAATGGCTGCTATCAGAGAAGTGAATAATAAACAGCAGATCGCTAAGTATTATAATAAACGAGTACGAGCTTTGTCTTTCGATATAGGCGAATGGGTACTGCGAAATAATGAGGCAAGCAGAGCAGAAAAGCTTGGCAAATTGGGACCTAATTGGGAAGGCCCTTATCAAATTGTAGCAATTAATGCAGAAGGTTCATATAAGCTCGCGGATGTGGATGGGCGAACTTTACCTAATGCGTGGCATGCTATTTTACTAAAGGATATTATGCATAACTCTGGGCAAAGTTATATGTAACCTAAGATGCATATGCGTAATGTGCGAAATTAGCTTCAAGGCTTATAGTTGATATTCTTTTTATGTCTTCTAATTTTTAATTTTCACAAGTCTTGATCACGCTTTTAAGAATTTTAGAATTGGCATTAGAAAGAATATGCTAAATATTTACTTGTGAAATGCAAATGATTATGAAATGTTTTATACTTTGTTTCATAATGTTGTGATATTTCGCAGTGTTTAGATAGCAAAGTGATGAAAATGCCCACTTTGGCAGCAAAAATTATTACAAAAGGATTTTATATCCTAAGTGTTTGATTTAGCCAATGCTTAGATGCTTCGCAATGCTAATTGATTGCCTAAGGATAATTACGGCAGACTTAGAAGATTTATAACGTATAAATATATACGCATACAGATTGTTTCGTAAAAGTACATATTTATTCTGTGCACAATAATAAAAGTTGGAAATTGCAAAGGACAAGTCTGTGTTATGAATATTTGATAATGAAAGCGCTATATAAATAAAAGTACTTGCAAATATAAGAAAAAGAGAAATTTTATTAATAATGAAGCAGAGGCATCTGCGTGCTGCTATACAAATCGAGTTTCTACTCCTTGGTTAAGTCAAGCTTGATGATGTCATCTGTAGTGACATCCTCTCGCTCGCTTATTGCAGTTATCTTAGGGAGGGGAATTTCGGCTATGCCCTGCTGAGCAACTGCGTATGCTGATTTTGCCTCTTCTAAGGAGCAAAGGCGATCAGCAATGGCAGATGGTAGTGGATCTGGCAGTGGGCAGTTGATGGCAATCTCGTCCATAAACTCTACCCTCTCGCGTAGTTTTAATGCGGCAGCGAATGTTGAAAAATTCGTGGAAACAGGCTTGGAATTGAGAATTTTCCTAGCCAATTCGAGGAGATGTTGGCGGAGCTTGGTGAACTCAAGCTCCGCAGAAGTTTTAGAAGCTAGAGCACTGTCCCGCTCTACTGTAAGCTTCGCCACATCCTCTGAAAGCGATTTAATAATGGCTTGTAAACTGTTTTCTTTCTCAGTAGCAGTAGAAACCTGTTGTTTCAAGTCATCAACGGTGGTTTTTGCTGCGGTGAGTTCGTAGGAGAGGTCAACACAGCATTTCTTGTTGTCCGTAGCTTTGGCCTTCTCGGTGTGATATTTTGTTTTTCAGCTTCAAGAACGTTGAAAAACTGTTCTTGACGGCAAATCATATCATATGCAGAATTGAAGCACATGTAGAAATTTTGAACAAAACTGTTATGCGCATCCAGCGCAGAGAGCTTAGAGAACTCACGGCGAAGCTCACTGGGGATTGCTAACTTCATCTGTTGGCGCTGATCTAGAGCAGCAGCAGCTGAAGCATAAGTGTATCTTGATAAACCATCAATCCACACCCCGTAAGAGTCGGGTGGAGTGCGAACAACTCTGTGATCTGATCAAGAGTGTTTGGGCTCGCAAAAACGGGATCACCAGTGGAATCTCCTGCAAGATAAAGCAATTGGTTAGCTAGCGAAACAAATGAATAATGCATGTTATTTACATGAAATAATAATCATTATGTACCAGTTTGCTGGTTCCCTTTGTAATCCGGTGTAATTGGATTATCGAAAAGAACGGCGTCTTGTTGTTTGAGCTTTTTACTTTGTGATTGTGGCGGCGTCTGTAATGGTTGCTTGGTGGAGCTTGGCTTTGTATAAGGAGATTTGGAGGTTAAGTCGACAATTAGAATGGATTGCTTCTCTTTCGATGATGCCGATTTAGCCTATGGGCTAATTAATAGTTTGGTGATCAAGGTTTTTGGGTTAACCTTGCTATCAACCTCGTCAATTTTCATTTTTGGAATGAAGGTAAAGTTGTGAATAAAGAAGAAAGTTGTAAAGGCTAATCGAGAATTTGATTAATTGCGAAGTAATTCAGAATAAGCAAGTGGGAAATTTATTATTTTGGTCCACGGTATATATAGGGGATGCAAATGTAGTACTTGGTTGTGTTGTTTGTCCGTTAAGATAATTCAAACGGTAACATTTTAGATAATGAATAACAATGGTAACTTAGTTTGCTGTAACGGTAACAAAGGTAGAGCGAAAATGTCTCAATGCGAGTAATGGTTATGACAACTGCGAATTTTTAGAGTTTATCATGATACATCTGCTATGCGAGATGTATCATAATAAACTGGGGGGACTTAATCATATACATAGCATTGTATATGTATATTTTATTTACTAAAGGCTAAAAGCAGAATTGCGTGAACTATAATCCAAAGTTAAGGAATATTCGTTGAAAATAAGTAAAACAGTTATGTTTCCGCGCTTATAAAAGACTGCGGGTCATTTCACTAAGCTTCCGCGGATAGTTAAGCAATCCGCAGACCGCGAATGTTTAGAATACTATAAATAGAGGGCATGGCCTCTCATTTATAGGTTGTTGATTCTCTGCCATTTGCCCAAGCCTTTGTGATTTCCACTTGTGATCTTGCCCAAGGATTTTTACATCGCGCTAAGGTGAATCATGCTAATTGACAATCAAGATCGGGTCGGGGTGGTTGATCACCTGATTGCTAAAGTGAAAGACGATCATCGGGGCCCAAAATAATCATCAAACATCCCATCCTCCATCATAATATTATTGCACTCAATTCGTAATTAAGTAATTCATTAATTAAGGATTGATCAATTATCTTCATATATAGTTGTTGGTGAAGATAGTTGTTGGTCTTTTATAGCATTCTAGTCCACAAGAATCAATAAGGATTTGTGTCATTGATCTCAACCAAACACGTTTTCGAGTAGTTTCATATAATACAATCACTTCGTCATGATTTGATGATGTTCAACAAGTGTTTGTTTTAAGAATGCCATGATTTTGTGGTACCTCCATTTAGGAATACATATCGAGTTTGAGATTTATCTTTATGAGGATTTGATGAATGACCTGCATATACATAATCAACCAAATCTTGTTTTGAAGCGTTACAATAAAATAATTTTAAATCAGCAGTTCCTCAAGGGTATCAAAATATCTGCTTGATCCCATTTCAATGTCTTTTTGTAGGGGTTGAGCTGAACCTTGTCAACAAATTAACTGCAAAAGAAATGTCAGGTCTTGTACAATTTTTAAAATACATAATAACCCCAATTGCAGTAAGATATGGAACTTCTGATCCGTAAAGATATTCATGATCTTCACGGGGATGAAATGGATCAGTGTCAATATTGAGTGATATATCAACCAATGGTTTTGTCTTTAAAAATGTTTTAAAATCTTTTTGGTATAGTTTCTTTGATGTACAAGTAAACCATTAGGCATATGCTCAATTTGAAATCCAAGGCAATACTTGATTTTTTTTTCAAGATCTTTCATTTAATTTTTTTTTTTTTAGAAGTTGAAGGATTTCATAGATCTCTTTATTTGTTCATATGATGTTATGATCATTGACATAAATAACTTACAATCACATATCCGGACATTGTTTTCTTAATAAGAACACATGTTCAAATAAGATTATTTGTATACCCTTTTTCTTATCAAGTAATCACTTAATCAGTTATACTATTGTATCAACCCATATAAAAATATTTATGATTTAATGGAATACATTTCTTTGGGTTTTGCATTAGATGTTTCTGATACCATAAACCCTTCATGGATATTCATGTATATATCACTATCAAGTGATTCATTTAAAGTAGTAATAACATCCATGAGATGCATTTCTAAATTTTTAGAAACTGTTAGGCTGATTAAGTATCTAAAAGTAATTGCATCCATAACAGGAGAATAAGTTTTCTCATAATCCATTCATGGTCTTTGAGAGAAATCTTGAGTTACAAGTCTAGCTTTACCTTGTAACTTCATTTTTTCTCATTTCTTTTTCGGATAAAAATTCATTTTTTATCTCATACGTTTCACATCTTTAAAAGTGATAACGATTGATCCGAAAACTTTTCTTTTATTGAGCGATTCTAATTCAGCTCATATTGCTCCTTTTCATTGAGTCCAATCATGTCTATTTTGACATGCAATGACAGATTTTGGTTCCAGATCATCATCTTTATTCATGATGTCATTGTAAGATTATATGAAAAATCAATATTTGTCATTTTGTTTCGGTTCCATAATATTGCATAATTTATTGCAATTTATGTATTTACATAGTCAATATCCTCTGCAGAAGGAATATTGATTTGTGGTTTTTCTTGAACACCTTTTTTTTTATTTACCTCATTATCAGCTGATTTTCCTTTTCGAGGATTTTTATCTTTAGAACTAATTTGTCTTCCACATTTCAGATGTGACAAAAGACTCATGAGTGACATTATTGCCAGCTTTTGGAATTTCAATTCTTGCTATAGCATTTACTGCTGATATATATGATTTAGTCACTTTTTTGCATCTGTAAATGCATCGGGCAATTTATTCGCAAGTTCTTGCATATGCATTATTATTTTTAAATTTTTGTTTTGCATTTTTTTATGCGAGTATCAAGATACCATAATTGATGTTCACATCATGAAACATCATTTTATTTATTTTTTTCATTTCTCCCCCTAATCTAGGGAACAATTTTTCATTAAAATGACAATCAGCAAAAACGTGCTGTAAAAACATCACCCATCATGGATTCAATATATCTTATGATTGAAGATGTTTCATATCCAACATATATTTCAATACTTCTTTGAGGAACCATTTGTTGTGGTGGTGCAATTAAAAATACACTACACAACCAAATGTTCTAAGATGGAAAATATTTGGCTCTCGACCAAAATTAAGTTAGTAATGAAGAATATTTATGACTTGCACTTGGTTTAATGTGAATTAATGTCGCATCATGTAAATTTACATGTCCCCATATAAATATTGAGAGTTTTGTACTCATTACCAATTGTCTAGTTATTAGCTGCAAGCGTTTATCTATTGATTTAACTAAACCAATTTTGTGTATGCACATGAGCAACTGGATGTTCAACAACAATCCCTGTAGACATATAATAATCATTAAATGCTTGAGATGTTAACTCACCAGCATTATCAAGTCTCATCCTTTTAATGGTGTAATCAGAATAATGTGTTCTCAATTTAATAATTTGTGCAAGAAACTTTGCAAATGCCATATTACGGCTTGATAACACACAAACATGAGACCATCCGCTAGATGCATCTATTAGAACCATGAAATATCAAAACGGTCCATATGATGGATGAATTGGTCCATATATATAACTTTGAATTCTTTCAAGAAACATCGGTGATGCTTTCTCAATATTCTTTTCATTAATCACCATATGTGCTTTTCATTAATCACAATATGTGCTTTTCATTAATCACCATATGTGCTTTTTCATTAATCACCATATGCGCTTTTCATCATATATCCTTTTCACCATATGCGCTTTTAACCATATGCGCTGCGCTTTTCATCATATGCACTTTTCATCATATGCGCTTTTAATCATATGCGCTGCGTTTTTAATCATATGCGCTGTGCTTTTCATTATATGCACTTTTCATCATATGCGCTTTTAATCATATGCGCTGCGCTTTTCATCATATGCGCTTTTCATCATATGCGCTTTTTATCATATGTGTTTTTCATCATATGCGCTGCGCTTTTCATCATATGCGCTTTTTATCATATGCTCTTTTAATCATTTGCCCTGCGCTTTTCAACATATGCACTTTTCATCATATGCGCTTTTAATCATATGTGCTGCGCTTTTAATCATATGCGCTTTTCGGTGCTACATAGGTATTTCTCATTTCCGGTTATCATTGACTGATAATCATATCCATTATGATATATATCAGAGAAACTTAACAAATTTCTCTTTGATTTGGGAGAAAACAAAGCATTGTTTATCAGAAAATTCGTACCATTTGGTAATATGAATTTTTGCCTTTTCCGTTCCTTATATCAAGTTTGCAAGACCTGATATAGTATTTATAATTTCTTCATTTGATTTATATCAATGAAATATTTCTTAGATTTGATCATAGTGTGTATGTTACCACTATCTGCAATACATAGGTCTTTACCATTTAATTGATGTTGTATTTCAGCAGGATTCATACTAAAACTTCAAATAAGATTAGCAAATAATGAGTTATATTTCAGCAAGATAATCAAATTATATTACCTGCAAACAAGTTACAATATGAAGTACATAAAAGATAACACTTAATAAACATATGCGTTATGGTCTAAAACTATTTATTTATGAGTGATACATAACAAGCTAGGCATCTTAGAAAATTCAAACCATTCAAGTCTCAAGATAGCTCATGGTTTATTTAATTAAGATTTTTCAACAGATTCACTCTCGTTTTCTTTTCTTTTTGGGACTTATTTGTAGAGATAAACAAGATGTTCATGTATTCAAGAAATACTAGACTGATGATCCACGTTACCAGATCATTAATAAGAATCTCCGGGATTCTTATAAGAGCGTCTACTAACATCTTCAATTTTATTCTTTCATGAATCACCGTTATTTCTTGATAATTAATATCGTATCTATCTTTGAGTATTTTCCATAATACACTTGGATCTTCGATCATATAATATATAGATTCTAAGGACTCGTTAATATGTTTGCTAAGAAAAATACTTGCTATTGCTTTCTCTTATTCGGAACAATTGTTATTTTCATTCAGGGTTTCTAAAATACCGAATGATTCAAGATGTTTTTCTACATTCCTAACCCATGTTAAGTAGCTGTCCCCACTTGATTCTAAAGGAGCAAATTTAAGCCTTTTCAAATTCGACACTTTCTATTATCAAAAAGATGAACAACATAAATAATAATCATAATCAACTTCTATTCATAGACAAATAATTAAATGAAATTAGAATCATTTTAAATTCATAAGTAGCAAACAACATAATAATGGCATGATTACAAATGATAAAACCACAAGAGCAGGATAGAATATAGGTTTACCCGGTGGTATATTAGCAACAATGATGATAGTTAGTATGACCAATACAATAGGAAAAATCATCCTTGTGTGAATCATCTTTACAAAAAAACTTTTTGAGAGTGGTAATCTGAGAAAATGAAGATTGATTTGTGAAAATGTGAAAACGGAGAAGTTTATTTTATATTTGAAAAATATAGTCGTTGTAACGTTGTCAGTTGACGTTAACAACCGTTATGTATATATGACAGTTGTAACGTCGTTAGTTGACGTTAAAGACTGTTATGTACTCGTTGTATTAATAATAATTTTAATAAAAGAATTTTATTAGTACAAATACGATTACTATAAATACATTTAGTATAAATACGTTTAGTATAAATACGAAGATTAAGAGAATAAACATATTATGCATAAATAATAAATTTTAAGAATAAATATTAATATGCATGAAATAAATAATGATTAATTGCATAAGTAATCATAAATGTTAGATAACATAAATATAAATGTTAGTGAAGTTAATAAGAGCTAGATTACAGAAATATAATTCAGGCGGTACAACCGACCATATATAACTTAAATAGCATAAATATAAATGTTAATGAAGTTAATAAAAGTTAGATTACATAAATATAATTCAGGCGGTATAACCGACAATATATAACTTAAATAACATAAATATAAATGTTAGTGAAGTTAATAAAAGTTAGATTACATAAATATAATTCAGGCGGTATAACCGACCATATATAACTTAAATAACATAAATATAAATGTTAGTGAAGTTAATAAAAGTTAGATTACATAAATATAATTCAGGTGGTATAACCGACCATATATAACTTAAATAACATAAATATAAATGTTAGTGAAGTTAATAAAAGTTAGATTACATAAATATAATTTTACTTATGATGTTAATAATATTTACCTTACTAATAAAAAAATAGAAGATATTGTTAAAGAATTTCTTACCTTGATTAGTGACTTGTGCTTGCTTAGATAAACCATGATTATACGGATCACTTCGTGCTGATAACATGTTGTGATTTAGGAGTTTATAACTACCTTTAATAATGTAGTCTCTAATTAGAGAATAAAAGAAAGAAGAGAGAGAGAGAGAGAGAGAGAGAGAGAGAGAGTATATGTATATGAAAATATATATTCAAAGGTGCATCTTCTGCAAACTGCATCTTCATATATTTATAGTACAACATAAGTTATTGTGCAATTCGGTGGAAAATTTATAGCCACAAAATTGGCAGACATATTTGACTTTCATAACATTACTAATAATTATAATAATAATGGTAATAATAGTAATTTTAATACAATTGATAGCTTTACTAATAATTATAAGGTAAAGATGATAGTTTTAATAATAGTAAAAATGATAATTTTTGTAATAGTAATTTTTAATAATAATAATACTAATAAAGATAATCATATTAGTAATAATAATAATATTGATAACATTAATAATACTTATAAATATAAAATGAAACTAGTACTAATAATAATAATGATAACAATAATTTGTATTGTTAAAATAATAATAATAATAATAATAATTCTAATCATAATAATGATAATAATATTTAAAATAATAATAATAATGATAGTTTTAATAATAATACCAATAATTATAATGATAATACTAATAAATATAATAATAATATTAATAATAATAATAATACTTTTAATACTAGTAACAATAATAATAATAATACTACTAATTAGATTAATGATAATAATAATTATCATAATAATATAAATAATAATAATAATGATAATGATAATAATAATAATAATAATAATAATAATAATAATAATAATAATAATAATAATAATAATAATAATAATAATAATAATAATAATAATAATAATAATAATAATAATAATAATAATAATAATAATAATAATAATAATAAAAACTACCTTAGGAGCTCTTCAAAAAAATAAATGCCCAAGACGGGACTCGAACCCGAGACCTTTCGGTTACATACAACACCCTCTACCATCTGTTCTGCAGGTTACTTTTTGTTTTAATTCCTAAATTATTTCTATATAACTCTTTTTCTGTAACTCTCTTCCTCTTCATAATTCGATCAGAAACTCATGAATCACCACAACAACAAAATTCGTTTAGTTTTAGGATTCTCGAAACAAAAACAAGTGGTTGTGGTGTATATAGATTAACAGACACAACACAAATCAAAAAAATAAAATGAAACCGATAGCTGTGTTCGAAAAAAAATGAAGAACTTAAATTCGATTTTGAAATGTAGATCGTTTTAGGCTATGATTATAAAATGAAGTAGGTTCTAAATCATCTTTAGAAACTTTCTGAATCTTCAATTTAATTTGAAACATCAAAACAACTTCGAATTTCTCGATGAACAAAAGTTTGACTTTTAAAAACCGAAACTTTGACTTCAAAATTCGTACACGATATAGAAAATTGGGGGTTCAAAATTCACAGACAGTTTGAATAGATCAATCCTAACAACTCTGCATTTTTACATTTTGATAATTCATTCGAAATCGAGTTTTGATAAATAAAAAATAATGAAACAGAGGTATATCGAGCTGTTTTAAAAAAAATAAAAATAAATAATAATTCAGTTTAATTCGATGGATTGAAGTATTTATGATTGATAACTGAGTTGTTATATAGATCAGAAGTAGTCGACATAGTAGCACACAGAAGAAGAAAATAATAAAAAAAATTAACAGCTCGATCACTAAAAATCAAAAGCAAAACCAGTAGGATATTTAAATATATATCACGATGTATATAAAAATTAAAAGCAGAGAAAAAATATATATAAGCAGATATGGAAATCATGATCCAGATAAAAAAATAAAAAGACAGATAGTGTATTAACCTAATTTGGTTATCTGTTGCTTTACTTTATATTTAAATAATATTAATAATTAATAAATATATTAATACTAATAACACTAATTAATAATTATTATATTAATAATGATATTAAGAATAATAATACTAATAATAATAATGTTAATGTTATATATTATGTTAATGATATTATTAATCATATTAATCATAATAAATGATAAATAATAATAATAATTTTGATAATAATAATAATATTAATAATAATACTGTTTTTGACAATACTGGTAACGATAATTGTAAATGATAATGATAATGATAATATTGTTAAATATTATATTAATAATAATAATATTAATATAATAAATTAATACTAATGTATTATTATTTACAAATAATTGTTCGTGAGTCGTCGGAATTTGTTGAAGTTTAAATGAATCGTCTCAAAGATTTTGTTCAAATTTTGTCGAAAAGTTCCGGGTTGTTATAGTACCTACTCGTTAAAAGAAATTTCGTCCCAAAATTCAGTTGTTGCCATCAATCGGTGTTGTTCGTACATAGATGAGGATATTTACTTATTATTTGGTCTTCACACTCCCAGGTATGCTCGGGGCCTTTCGTGAATTCCAACGGATAGAATATTGTTCTGTTTCAAGCGTTTAAATCATACGAACCATAAATTCTACAGGTTCTTCGATGAAGTGAATTTTATCATTAATGCAGTGGTTATCTAAAGATTAACAAGAGTGTTATTTGACTAGGTTATCCTCCGAAGGGATGATGGTGCTATACAAGTATTTTAGTAAATTGAACACATGAAATGTGTTATGAATAGTATTGAGCTCATTTAAAACTTTGAGCATTTTATGCCGCAATATTAGGGCAGACAAATAGAGAGGATTTCGTGAAAATCACGGTCATGAAATTTGATAGAGATCGTTATTGTTGATAACAAGAATATTTTAATGATGAATATGAGTTGAAAAATAAAGTTTTATCACCATTGAATAATATGGATAAAATGATTCGATAACAGGAAGAGTATAAACGAAGCTATCGTAAAAGATTGAAATGAGAAAATATCTGTTTGCCTTAACTTTTAACGTAGTCACGATTGATTTCCAGAATTCAAGGGATTAAAGGAAATCTTCGTAATCTATAAGATTTGATTCTCCGGTATTTACGGAAATTGGGATTTTCTTTGATTAAATGCGGTGAATTGCCTCAACTGTTGTGCATGGAATTTTGATATAAATTAGCTTCTTCCGTTTCATTATCTTCAACTGAAACAACCCAACCCGTATTCCATACGATAATTTTTTTTTTAAATAATACACATTTACGCGCCAATTAAATATGTAACTATTCCACACGTTCGTTGGAACATACAACAAGTTTTAGTGTTTACAAAAGGCACAAAGGCCATTAACGAATGAGTTACAAGTTTGACCAATACAAAAATGATAGTTTTAAACTAAACAACACATCGAGCATGGTTTGGGACTAAACTACCCAAAACGCTAGGCCAACTTCCAAAAGCTCCAACATAACATCATCAAGGGACACCTAGTGCCCAACAACCTCCTTGCCCTTGTCCACACCTGCATCTAAAAAGATAAACAACGAGAGGGGTAAGCTAATGCTTAGTGAGTGCAACAATTATACGTATACATATACAACCTACTTACTTGCAATCACTTACACATTTACCGCATACATGCTAGCAATATAAATAATCATACCATCCCAAGTACATTACCAAACCTTCCACCATACGAGCCAGCATAAAAATAGCATATAGTTTAAACAATATAATATGCTACAATCCACACACAATCATGGTAAACCAATCGAACGAGGGAACGGTGTTTAAAGACCGTCGGAGTTAATAACAACCATTAGTGCACTTAACACCTCGTACACTAACCCCACGGGTGGCATCTTAACACCTCAATACTTTACCCCGAGTGGCATCTTAACACCTCGATGCTTCACCCATCTATTCTACGGAGTGGTGCCTTAACACCTCGACACTTCACCCCTAGGTGGCATCTTAACACCTCGATGCTTCACCCATCACGTGAGTAGTGGTGTCTTAACACCTCGACACTTCACAACTCATACTACACAAATAAATACATCATACATGCACGCATATAATTATTCCACTCACCTTAACACCTCGGTGGTGATTTAATGCTTCCGAAGGCTTCAAAGCAAGGTACCTATTACATAAGTACACATTCAATTACACACTAGTAGAATTAATCACATTACACATACTTGAGCATTTAATGACTCAATTCGCATTAAATGACTTAACCACACCAAAACCGCCCTTAAATGGCCAAGACCCGACTTTAACCACTAAAGCTAGTGAATTAAAGTCTTCTAACCTCAACTAACACAAACTTAGGGTAATTCATACCCATTTCACCCAAACTAGGTCAACTAGTACATTTTGACCCATTTTAATTACTTAGCCTCACAATCAAGTCAAACTTACCCATTAACACTTCTTTCATAAATCTAAAAGTGTATTAGTGACTAGCAATACCATTTGACACTTACAACCTCAAATCACAAGATCAAAACCCTAGTTTGTGGCTATTAGGGTTTCATTACAACAACATAACCCAAATTCACCCATTTTACCCTCAAATGGGTCACCCAAATCTCTAGTAACCAAAACCCTTACCATTAACCAATTAAAACTCAAAACTTAGAGTTAGAACTTACCGAGACTATCAACGTGTAGCTAGAGATACAAGCAACAACTTTAATTCTTGCTCCAAGGTTTGATTCACAATTCTCCACTCTCAAATCTCACTTGAACACAAATGGGCTTTTAAGTTTTGGGAGAGAAAACGGAAAGAAAAGAGAAAAGAAATTGAATTAAATGAATAAGTGGTTGAGATTTAAAGCTCCCATCATATCTACACGTCAATTTACCATTTTGCCCATTAAAATCCCCTAAAAAGAGCTAAGTCCGGAATCTGTCCAGCAGGATTGTCGCGGCGCGGCTTAATTCGTCGCGGCGCGACGTATAAAGGGAAAACATACCCTTCATAACTCATTCTCTGATCCAGGTTTGCTTGATATGCCGCAGCGCGGACCACTTTGTCCCGACGCGGCTTAAAGCTGCACCTGAACAGCTCGACCACCTTAAGCAAATTTTGATTTTTATTTAATTGTACACTCCATTCCCGCTTCATATATTCGCCTAACCCTCAACAATAGTCTCACAAGACTTAACGCTATCAAAACTCATGTATAAACTTGTATATGCGCATATTGTCAAGCATATCTACGTATATACACATATCTATACATTTCCACAAAAACTAACGAGTTACAAACATACTAATGATTAAGTATGTACCTTTACACGTGTACGGGGAAACGGGATGTTACAACTCTCCCCCACTTGAATCAGAGCGCGTCCTCGTGATCCAAGCCGCATGACAAGAAGGAAGATAAACCAACACAAACTCTTCGGGCTCCCAAGTAAACTCGGAACCCTTACTACGATGCCATTGAACTTTAAAAGTCCTAACCTCTTTATGTCTCAACCTTTTGACCTTCTCATCAAGTATGGCAATCGGTTCCTCAATGTACTCTAACTTATTGTTTAGCTCGATCTCGTCTAATGGCACCCAAGATGAATCATCTGCAAGACACTTACGGAGATGGGAAACATGAAATGTATTATGGATCCCCGCAAGCTCTTCGGGTAATTCCAAACGATACGTGACTTCACCAACACGAGCTAAAACCTTAAATGGTCCAATAAACCGAGGAGCTAACTTTCCCCGTTTTCAAAATCGAATAATACCTTTCCATGGCGAAACCTTAAGCATCACCATGTCACCTTCTTGGAATTCGATCGTTCATTTACGTTTGTCGGCATACGACTTTTGCCTATCTTGAGCCTTTTTCAAATGCTCTCGAATCATATCAATCTTGCTATTCGTTTCTAAAACCAAATCGGTACTCCCGATTTCCTTTTGTCCCACTTCACCCCAACAAATAGGGGTTCGACATCTACGCCCATAAAGCATCTCATATGGCGGCATCCCGATACTAGTATGATAACTATTATTGTACGAGAATTCCACCAAAGGCAAATGCTCATCCCAACTACCACCGAAATCAATAATGCACGCTCGTAACATATCTTCCAAAGTTTGATTTGTACGTTCGGTTTGACCGTCCGTTTGAGGATGGTATGCCGTGCTCAACTTCAATTGTGTACCCATATCTTCGTGAAACTTTTCCCAAAACCGAGATGTAAAACGGGTATCTCCATCCGAAATAATAGATATAGGAACTCCGTGTCGAGAGATGACTTCCTTGATAAACAACTTAGCCAAGGTCTCCGACGATATCGCTTCCCGAATGGGAAGGAACAAGGCACTTTTCGTCAATCGATCAACAATCACCCAAATCGAATCAAATTGGGTTCTCGCCATTTTAGGTAACTTTGTAATGAAATCCATGGTAATGTGCTCCCATTTCTATTTCAGGATTTCTAAAGGTTGTAACTTACCATACGGCTTTTGTTGCTCGACCTTCACTTGGAAACACGTGACACATTGCTCCACATACTTCACAACATCACGTTTCATGCCCGGCCACCAATAATCCTTCCTCAAATCAAGATACATCTTCGTTGTGCCCGAATGAATGGAATACTTTGACTTATGTGCTTCATCAAGTAGCACTTGTCAATACTCACCCATCTTAGGCACCCACACTCTTCCTTGAAAGGATAACAAACCACGCGAACCCATAATAATGAATTCCGATTGCCCCACAATTCGCTCCGCATGCTTGTTGTGAACGTAAGCCTCTATTTGAATCACACCAAGTTTTTCAAGAAAATCGTTAGTAATAATCATACGTAACAATCCCAATCGTAACGCCGGGTGATGACTCTTTCGACTTAACGCATCCGCGACCACATTCGCCTTGCCCGAATGATAAAGTATTTCACAATCATAATCTTTCACTACATCCATCCACCTACGTTGACGATAATTTAAATCTCGTTGATTAAAGAGGTGTTTCAAACTCTTATGATCCGAATAAATCGTACACTTGACACCATATAAGTAGTGGCACCAAATTTTCAATGCATGTACCGCCGCAGCCAATTCAAGATCATGAGTCGGATATCTCTTTTCGTGTTCCTTTAATTGTCGAGAGGCGTAAGCGATGACTTTACCTCTTTGCATCAAAACACATCCGACCCCATTTAAAGAAGCATCACAATAAACCGTCATCTCTTCTACCCCTTCCGGCAACACTAACACCGGAGCTTGACACAACTTCTCTTTTAACAATTGAAAAGCAATCTCTTGCTCGTTTTCCCAATTGAACCTTACGTTCTTCCTCGTCAACTTCGTCAAAGGAGAAGCAATCTTAGAAAAGTCTTGGATAAACCGACAATAATAACCGGCCAACCCGAGAAAACTTCGGATTTCCGTAGACGTAGTCGGACGTCCCCAACTCTTCACCGTTTCTATCTTCCCTGGATCTACTTGAATACCTTCTTGGTTCACAATATGGCCAAGGAATTGAACTTCCCTTAGCCAAAATTCACATTTGGAGAATTTTGCATACAACTTCTCCTTCCGCAATGTCTTCAACACTTCACGCAAATGGTGCTCATGTTCCTTCATACTCTTAGAATAGACAAGTATGTCGTCAATGAACACTATTACTAACTTGTCCAACATAGGTTGGCACACTCGGTTAATAAGGTCCATGAATGCCGCCGGTGCATTCATAAGACCAAAAGGCATAACTACAAATTCAAAATGCCCATAACACGTTTGAAAAGCCGTTTTCTCTATGTCTTCCTCACGGACCCGCACTTGATGATAGCCGGACCGTAAGTCGATCTTAGAAAAATACGTCGCACCTTGGAGTTGATCAAACAAATCGTCAATCCGAGGTAATGGATAGCGATTCTTGATCGTCACTTTATTCAACTCCCGATAATCGATGCACATCCGCATACTTCCATCTTTCTTTTTCACGAATAAACCCGGAGCACCCCATGCCGAGGAACTCGGTCGAATGAAACCCTTTTCAAGCAACTCTTGGGTTTGATTTAACAACTCTTGCATTTCCATTGGTGCTAAATGATAAGGAGTTTTAGCAATGAGAGTAGCTCCCGGAACCAACTCAATGCGAAATTCTACTTGTCTTTCCTCCGAAACACCCGGTAACTCATCAGGAAAAACATCTTCAAACTCACTTACCACCTGAATTTCACGAATAGGTGGTGGATCCTCACGAGTATCAACAACATGGGCAAGAAAAGTCATGCCACCACTAGCAAGAGAACGACGTGCCCGTACAAAAGTCCATATCGGCACAAGTCTTCTACGCTTATCACCGTGAATAATTAACTCTCCCCCACTTGGGGTCTTCACTCGAATAGATTTTTCATGGCATGCGATATTGGCTCTATTTCGATCGAGCCAATCCATACCAACAATGATATCAAAATCACCCAAAGTCATATGAATGAGATCGATTTTAAAGTTTTCGGCACCCAACACAACATCACAATTTTTACACACATCAACCACTAGCACCATCTTGCCGTCCGCTATTTCGACTTCTACCGGACGACTTAACTTAGCTAGCAGTTTGTTAAGCTTAGATACAAATTGAGGTGACACAAAAGACAAATTAGCACCGCTATCAAATAATATCCATGCCGGATTAGAGTTAACCATGAAAGTACCTGAGACGACTTCACTGGATTGCTTGGTTTGTCATTGGTCATCAAATAGTTTTGCCCCCGGGCCGTACCCGCCGCCTTCTCTAACCTCTTAACATTATCATTGCGCAAGTTAGGACACTCCGGCTTCTTATGCCCTTCTTTACCGCAATTAAAACAAGTGAGCTTGGTTGTGGATGATTGTTTTGGGCACTCACGAGCCATGTGCCCCCTTTGCCCACAATTGTAGCAAGCATAAGTAAAATCACCGGAAGCACCCATCTTAACACTACCAACACTCTCGGAGCCCTTCTTGTGCTTCTTGTTAGAATAGTTCGAATGACTAGTAGCTTCAAACTTCTTTTTGCCGAAGGTAAAGCCACTCTTTCTCAAGATGAGCGACTCGAACCCTTTGGCCATATCAAACAACTCATCAAAACTCTTCACCACGTTCACACTAATCTATTCTTGATAGTTGTCATTCAAGATTCGGTAAAAGTCTTCCTTTAACATCTTATCATTCCCGACATACTCCGGGCAAAATTGAGTTTTTGACAAGTAAACCGATTTAAGAGTATTCAAATCCATCGACCCTTGCCTCAAGGAACGCAACTCATCCTTAAGTCTAGTAAGGTCGGCCGAAGTTCGGTACTCTTGGAAAAACTCCGTTTTGAATTCATCCCAAGTAAAATCCATGCATTGTTCTTCGCCATAAACTTGGATTTTTTCATCCCACCATAGCTTCGCATCACCTCTTAGCATGCTACAACCATACCTTGTCTTTTTATCAATCAGGCATTCATAAGTTCGAAAGGCCCCCTCCATATCGGAGATCCACCGGGCACTCTTTAACGGGTCTCTTTCGCCCTCGAAAGTAGGTGGTTGAGCATCCTTGAAATTCTTATAGAAAAAGTCACGTCTTCCCACATTATATTCATGTAGGATGGCCTTAACTTGTTCCCTTACCACACCGACTAATTGTTCGTCGATTGAATCTAGGAACATCTTCTTGATATCCACAAGGTATTCCGCCTTTTGACGTTGAAAAATGGCCTCAACCTTGGTCGTGAATTCGGGGTCCGCACTAGTGCCCCCATTTTCGGTGTCGTGTCCGTTTCTCATCTTCATTCTATAAAACAGAAAAGATTAAACAACGAAACGAAAGACATGACACATATAAATACACATACACGTCAAACCACCCAATCTTGCTCAACGGTCGTCGTACATTGCTCGTTTGATACGATTTGCACCTGTTATAATGATAGCTAGTCATTGCTACGCGAGCACGTTGCATTAACTCGCTAGTACAACGTCCATCTCACTTGATGATTATAACTACAACACGAAAAAATTAGTGCAAGGTTAAATCACATAAAACTAAGCACTAAAATTTCCGATCCGACCCGAAGTCCTACAAGTCCCGCCTAAAAGCGCATACACATTAAAGTCTAAGTCTAGGCACCTATCTCGAGTCACCTAAATCCCTTAGACCATGCTCTGATACCACTTGAAACAGCCCAACCCATATTCCATACGATAAATTTTTTTTTAAAATGATACACATTTACGCGCCAATTAAATATGTAACCATTCCACACGTTCGTTGGAACATACAACAAGTTTTAGTGTTTACAAAAGGCACAAAGGCCATTAACGAATGAGTTACAAGTTTGACCAATACAAAAATGATAGTTTTAAACTAAACAACACATCGAGCATGGTTTGGGACTAAACTACCCAAAACGCTAGGCCAACTTCCAAAAGCTCCAACATAACATCATCAATGGACACCTAGTGCCCAACAACCCCCTTGCCCTTGTTCACACCTGCATCTAAAAAGATAAACAACGAGAGGGGTAAGCTAATGCTTAGTGAGTGCAACAATTATACGTATACATATACAACCTACTTACTTGCAATCACTTACGCATTTACCGCATACATGCTAGCAATATAAATAATCATACCATCCCAAGTACATTACCAAACCTTCCACCATATGAGTCAGCATAATAATAGCATATAGTTTAAACAATATAATATGCTACAATCCACACACAACCATGGTTAACCAATCGAACGAGGGAACGGTGTTTAAAGACCGTCGGAGTTCATAACAACCATTAGTGCACTTAACACCTCGTAAACTAACCCCAAGGGTGGCATCTTAACACCTCGATACTTTACCCCGAGTGGCATCTTAACATCTCGATGCTTCGCCCATCTATTCTACGGAGTGGTGCCTTAACACCTCGACACTTCACCCCTGGGTGGCATCTTAACACCTCGATGCTTCACCCATCACGTGAGTAGTGGTGACTTAACACCTCGACACTTCACAACTCATACTACACAAATAAATACATCATACATGCACGCATATAATTATTCCACTCACCTTAACACCTCGGTGGTGATTTAATGATTCTGAAGGCTTCAAAGCAAGGTACCTATTACATAAGTACACATTTAATTACACACTAGTGGAATTAACCACATTACACATACTTGAGCATTTAATGACTTAATTCACATTAAATGGCTCAACCACACCAAAACAGCCCTTAAATGGCCAAGACCCGACTTAAACCACTAAAGCTAGTGAATTAAAGTCTTCTAACCTCAACTAACACAAACTTAGGATAATTCATACCCATTTCACCCAAACTAGGTCAACTAGTACATTTTGACCCATTTTAATTACTTAGCCTCACAATCAAGTCAAACTTACCCATTAACACTTCTTTCATAAATCTAAAAGTGTATTAGTGACTAGCAATACCATTTGACACTTACAACCTTAAATCACAAGACCAAAACCCTAGTTTGTGGCTATTAGGATTTCATTACAACAACATAACCCAAATTCACCCATTTTACCCTCAATGGGTCACCCAATCTCTAGTAACCAAAACCCTAACCATTAACCAATTAAAACTCAAAACTTAGAGTTAGAACTTACCGAGACTAACAACGTGTAGCTAGAGATACAAGCAACAACTTTAATTCTTGCTCCAAGGTTTGATTCACAATTCTCCACTCTTAAATCTCACTTGAACACAAATGGGCTTTTAAGTTTTGGGAGAGAAAATGGAAAGAAAAGAGAAAAGAAATTGAATTAAATGAATAAGTGGTTGAGATTTAAAGCTCCCATCAGATCTACAAGTCAATTTACCATTTTGCCCCTTAAAATCCCCTAAAAAGAGCTAAGTCCGGAATCTGTCCAGCAGGATTGTCGCGGCACAGCTAAATTCGTCGCGGCGCGACGTATAAAGGGAAAACAGACCCTTCATAACTCATTCTCTGATCCAGGTTTGCTTGATATGCCTCGGCGCGGACCACTTTGTCGCGGCGCGGCTTAAAGCTGCACCTGAACAGCTCGACCACCTTAAGCAAATTTTGATTTTTATTTAATTGTACACTCCATTCCCGCTTCATATATTCGCCTAACCCTCAACAATAGTCTCACAAGACTTAGCGCTATCAAAACTCATGTATAAACTTGTATATGCGCATATTGTCAAGCATATCTACGTATATACACATATCTACACACATATCTATACATTTCCACAAAAACTAACGAGTTAAAAATGTACTAATGATTAAGTATGTACCTTTAGA
This sequence comes from Rutidosis leptorrhynchoides, assembly GCF_046630445.1. Lineage (NCBI taxonomy): Eukaryota > Viridiplantae > Streptophyta > Magnoliopsida > Asterales > Asteraceae > Rutidosis > Rutidosis leptorrhynchoides. The sequence continues at coordinate 59,198,092 of NC_092339.1, forward strand.
CGTGTACGGGGAAACGGGATGTTACATCACCACTTCTATACTTTCTTCCTCAATTCATACTTCCAAAGATTGTGAAAATGCTCCATCCAGTTCTGATCCTTGTTATTATATTGACCATATATACAGTCATTCTTCTTTTTCTTTTACCACTAGAGGAATTTGTTTTCTTCTACTATTCTCTTGGGGTTATAATGTTTTTAATTCTCCCGTGTCTTTACGTTGCAATACGTATTGATATACACGGTTTATAATTTATGTGTTGTTATCAGGCTTTATATTTTTCCTTATATTTCGGAGCTCTTTGCCTTTTTATTCTCTTCTTAAATCTAAGTAAAGCGAGTAATGGTCCAGAATTTATAGGTATGAAGTTTCGAATGGACATACTGTTCTAAGCAGAAAGGAACGTAATATCACGATTTGATTTGTTAAATTCCCATAATTACTGAGGATAGAACTATCAAGAATATATGTTCTTGATATGTTCAGAGATTAAGTAGAATGTAAGAGTCGTGTAACATGGCAAATGATGATTATAAAGTCTAAGAATCATCATCTTCCATTAAAAATTTAGCATGACTTACTGTAATATAATCACGTTGGCCTGACGTCATTATATTATGCTAACGCATGCTTCAATTCCCAACACTTCTCCAAAATTCATTCAAAATTTATACTTAGGTTTTATAGAAGTTTCCAATATAATGTAATACAGATAGCACGAAGAGGTATATAATTTCGGACGAAAATATTTATGAAAATATCTTCAGAAATATCGAAGATATTTATGATGATATTTTGGGATTTCTAAGTTCGAAAGTTGATGAAGAAAAATTTTCCGCAAGCTTTTAACATGACTTCGGAGCAAGATATTCTCTAAAAATTTCATCGGATTCAGAATTACCTGGATTCTTTGAATATAGGGTTTGGTCCTTGTATTTGTCCTTGGTCTCCTTCATGGTTAGCTCAATCCGTTTTTCAGTTCCAAATCTGAGCTTTTTCAATGCGTCATTCTTTATCATCAAACTTTTGGCCATTAAGACCATCTATAGCTTTTGCTGCTTCGTCAGCATTCTCATGGTTAACAAATCTGAATCATTGATTATCAATCCGAGATGGTTTCAAGAAATTTTATTTTTAGATGATTAAACGCTGATTGTAATCGTCAATGGATCTAATGGTTAACGAATAGGCGTTGTTGATTTCAAAGGTAATGAATGATAATTTCGGTGGTTTGATGTGATAATTCATCATAGAATACGAATGAATATAATTCATGAATGTAGTGATCTTTAGGAAGATAACACTTGCTAAAGCTTTACTTGGATTCTAATATGTCAAAAATCAGAATATGTAATTGAATTTGTATGAAAATGATTGTTCTTTAGTGAACGGATACATATATCTTGTGGATGTATAGTTACTGATTATTAAATCAGAAATTGTAGAATGTACGGTGTAACATATTAATGTGAAATCTAAATATTTCTCGGGTATTACCTACCCGTTAAAATATTTTCACAATTAACAGTTTGTACAAAAGAATTACAATCTTTATGAAGATATACGTTCACATATGTATTCTTCAGATATAATATAGATTTAATGAGTAATATAATATTAAACTCATTTGATTTGTTGTTGAAACGAGAATAAATAATCTCCAAAACCTTAGAGATTTCATAATTGTCGCGAAATATTTCGCTAATGAAGTTATGAATCAATACTTCATCGTCCATTGTTGTTGATATACTTCGGTATATGAAGTTGGTGCTCGTGAAATTCGCAAGACAATAATGATGTTTTCTAAAAAGTTTCGAGTACTTCGAAAATGGAAGTGTAAAATCAAACATGTATTTGAATAATACACTTAGTTTATTATGAAATGGAGTTTATTATGCTGAAGCAGTGATTAACGATTGTTAAGTCATTAACGAAGGATGTACATTATAGCATATTAGTGATATGAATTAACCAAGTAGTACATACTAGTTAAGATTCACACGTAATAGCTTAGTACGAAAAGATTTATTATTGTTCTAAACCATATATATATATATATATATGTATATATATATATATATATATATATATATACATACATATACATATATAAAGTATACATATATAATTCTTCAGGAAGAATGAGTCAATACATCTTAACTCATTATTACTAATATTCCTTGGTATCTATAGGGCGTATGATGTTGATGTTTGAGGTACTGAGTGTGATGTTGAGGCATGGAATGCAGATGTTGTTGTTGGTGAAGCTGATGCTATTGGTACTGGTGGTGCTGGTTATGCTGCTGGTGCTCGTAGGTTTTGCACCATATTTTCTAAAGCCACTACTCGAGCGAGAAGCTCGTTGACTTCTTCTATTATTCTGGGATGATTGGCGGTTCGGACGAGTGGATAAATAAGATCTGAAATTCTAGATATTATATATTCATGACGAGATATCCTGAAAATGAGGGTGAAAATAGTGTTCCGAACGGGTTCGCCGGTAAGCGCTTCAAGTTCTTCGCCAATAGTGCAATGTGGTGGGTGAAAAGGATCACCTTCTTCACTTTCCATTGATTAAGTTGACTACAAACCCACCCCCAATTCATCCAGAAAAGGTGATTACTAATTGGTTGGTTCATTCCAATTACGCTGCCATTGGAGCTCGAGGAGTTCGAAGAATCCATATTATGTGTTTGGAATAGGGTTTGATATGAAATGGGTGTTGGATACTGAATGATATATTCGTCTCCTCAAATACATATATATAGCAAAAAGATTTCCATAATTTACGGAGGAAATTTAGGAAAAGTGTTAGACAAAGTCTATTGGGATAGATATGATAAGATATAATAAGATATGATGTTTCTATACTCCAATAATGGCAGTATGACGTGTCGAGATAAAATGATAAGTATGTAATCAGATAAACTTTCGATTAAAGACTTTCAATTCGCAATGGCCTATTCAGGTCTAGGGGCTTGAGCTATAGGATCCTTTAAATCGGTAATCCAAACCCTTCCATTCTAGAGTTTCGTAGAAGCCATCCGTCAAGAAAGTTCAATGATAAAAAATAACGAGAAATCAAAGATTTAAAAGTAATGAATATGAATAGTGATTACATTATAATGTCTTTGAGATTCTCGATAACTCAATGATATTTTCCGATTCGCAAACCGATGCATAAAGGCATAAGGCATATAGGTATGTGATATAACAGGGAGGTTATATACGTTTAAGTATAAGTAGTAACAAACATAGAAATTTCAAAAATCATGGATAACATTTCATGTAATACACAAAATCATGATAGATGACATAGGAATGTCGAGAATTTCAAAAATCTTGGTGTCGCATTTAAATGTGGTGGCGTAATTGGATAGTACTTAGGAGAGTGGGCAGAGTTCTTAGATTGACTCGGCATTCTAAGATAAGTAAAGTTTCTAAAGTATAGTATAGCATTTAACAATTAAAGGCAACAATTAAAGGCACTATAGTCAAGGAAAGTTGTAGTCCTACATTGCTAAGGTACCTAATTGTATAAGGCACACTTAAAATGCAATTCTGGTTCTCTACAACAAACTGCTCTGATACCAATCTGTCACACCCCCAAATAGGGCCTGGGGTATTTGTGACTAATTATATCAAATCACAGTTGTATAAACGAGAACGACTCTATATGAGACGTTTTATTGAGTTTTGCAGCGGAAGGTAAATAGATTACATTATATTTAATGAACAACGCATTAAATATCTTTAATTGATATGATATGTAATTGATGTCGAACGAGGTGTATATAAAATAGCTTATATTTTACGCAGAAAATACTATTAAATACGATATAATTTTACACAAGATATTTATTTATTTATAGAATGGATATACTTAAACCTTGCTACAACACTTATAGGCAGTGTACCTAATCGTACAGTAGTGTAGTTTTTAGTAAGTCCGGTTCGTTCCACAGGGAAATCTTTAAACAAAGCTCAACGCTATATTAGTTTACTTTTATAAAAATACAAATATATATATAGGTAATATTATTATTATAAAGGGGGGTTTTTACCGTTTAATGACCGGTTTGTCGATTTTAAAACTTTAGTCGCAGTTAAAACCTAATGTAAAATATAAAATAAATACAAGACTTTAAATTAAAGCGTAAAGTAAATAACGATAATGAAATTGCGAATAATAAAAATGCGATAAAATTAAATTGCGATAATTAAAAGTACGATAATTAAAAGTGCGATTAAATAAAATAACAATAAATAAAATGCGATAATTAGAAGTGCAATTAAATATAAAATAAAGGAAATTAAATATGATATAAAAGAATTATGCTTATTTAAACTTCCGTAATCATGATGTTTGACGTGTTGATTTTAGTTTTATGCCCATGGGTTAATTGTCCTTTGTCCTGGATTATTCAATATGTCCGTCTGGTTTTTGTCCATAACAGTCCATCAGTCATAAATATAAATTGCAAGTGTCCTTGTCAAATTATTATTATACCCGAAGATAAATATTCCAACTAATTGGGGATTCGAATTGTAACAAGGTTTTAATACTTTGTTTAATGAATACACCAGGTTATCGACTGCGTGTAAACCAAGGTTTTACTACTGTGTTAACAATTACACCAATTACCCTTGAATGTAATTTCACCCCTGTTTTGATTATTCTAGTGGCTATTAATCCATTCCCGTGTCCGGTTAAATGAACGATTATTCGTACATATAAATACCCCGCCCATCGTGTCCGATCGAGTGTATATGGTAAATTATAGGGACGCTCAATTGTAAATCTTTATATTAACATTAACAAACTTTCATTTAGTTAAACAAATATAAAGCCCATTAATAGCCCATAGCCTAGTTTCCACAAGTGTCGTTCTTTTGTCCAAACCCCAATTATGGTACAAAGCCCAATTACCCAATTTCAGTAATTAGCCCAACATCATGATTACTTCGTTTTAAACAAGCATAATAATAACTTAGCTACGAGACATTAATATAAAAAGGTTGAACATAACTTACAATGATTAAAAATAGCGTAGCGTTACACGGACAGAATTTCGACTTACACCCTTACAACATTCGCTAACATACCCTTATTATTAGAATTATAATTAAAATTAAAATATAAATTATAAATATAAATATATATTACTCGTATATATTGAGAGAGATTGAGAAAAAAGATGTTAAATTCGATCAGAATTCGGTTGGCTTTATAGCCAGAAATGAAATTTGGGGCTCCGCGACTCGCGGCAAAAAGCCCTTCAAACTCCGCGAGTCGCGGAGAGGTATTTTCATTTCACACCCTTGGAGTTTCTGGCTGCCGACGGTTTTAATAATATATATATATAATATATATATAATTAATATAATTAATTATATATTATATTATATTTATATACATAGTTAACTTGTAATTTTTAGTCCGTTGCGTCGAGCGTTAAGAGTTGACTCTAGTCCCGGTTCCGGATTTTCGAACGTCCTCGCGTACAATTTAATATCTTGTACTTTGTGTTTTGAATCTTGTACTCTTTGTGATTTCGAGACGTTTCTTATCAATAATTGGAACCTTTTTGATTGTCTTTTGTACTTTTGAGCTTTTTGGTCGTTAGCGTCTTCAAATCGTCGAATCTGTCTTTTGTCTTCACCTTTTATTATTTAAACGAATATCACTTGTAAATAGAACAATTGCAACTAAAAGCTTGTCTTTCTTGAGGAATAATGCTATGAAATATATGTTCGTTTTTAGCATTATCAAATATTCCCACACTTGAGCGTTGCTTGTCCTCAAGCAATATTGTCTTGAAATACTAGAATCACTTCTTTATTCTTCACACTTTGTACATCAGTGATTTCTATACGGCGGTATAAACAATGGTAGTAACGATATGGTTTACAGTCCCACATGACTATAAAAATTTAGATCCATTAAGGAAATTGGATCTTTATGAAAACATTTGATCTTTTGAAAATTAAATCTAGTTTTTACCCTAGATAAGTTTTCCGGAATAACCCTTTACCGGTGTTTGCAAAATATTTTTGTGGGTTTGGTGGGTTTCAGATTTGAAAATTTTAGCTCAAAACTTGCGGTTTTGTGTCACCCACTTGCTAACCTTGTATTTGGAAAGCAACACGTCCAGTTTACTTGTTCCGTATATTACCTTTCGGCAAATTACCGTCCGGTTGTAAAGGAAAGCGATGAACAAGAAACTGTTAAGGCAATGTCCCGTGACATGCAGATGATTATGGTCTTTTAACGTGTCGGATGCTAGAACTATCCTTGGTAGGAGCGATAGTAAAGATCATCCTATGATTTTTCGGTCTGGCACAAGGTCCTGTCTCCGACCATGCTATGCAACCACCGTTCTTACGGTTGACACCCGATTTAGTTCAGGTGACCTAATGAATTCCAGGTGAATTCCTAGGATTTTACGTTCAATGGTAATGAACGTATTGAAAATAGGGTTTTCAGAAAACAAATCGGTTTGTATTTTTGATCAAAATATTTTCTCGTTCAAGCTCGAGTTTAGATATCATTGAATTCCATGAGTTTGAATTCTCAATCTTTAAGGTCAATCTCAAGGATTGAGTGATATCAGTCTTAAAAGCTGATTTTTAATTTTTAAGGAGATTATCCTTTCTGGGGATCTGATTCATTAGTCTTATCCAGCTAATTTGCACGGTGCCTCCCCATTGTACGAGATAAATCCTTCTCATGGTTAGGATAAATCTGACCACTTGGCGACCCTGTTTAATGCTGAGGTCCGTGGATTTCCTGCTGATTTTAGTGATGACTTTTCTAGATTTTTCGTCAACCTACAGCTGGTCTGGACGACAACTTCATGACCTAAATCAAAAAGCGCGTGTCTTTTTCGGAAGACTTTACTTCCTTTTAATGATGGAATTGATTCATCGTGTAGATCCATCTCTTCTTTTCTTTCATTGGGTAAAACAGTTTAGTTTAGTCCAAAGCAAAAGTATTTTCAGTTATTTGTTACAAATATATGTGGCATATGTTTAAAATAACTTGGTAAATTTTCCCACACTTGGCTTTTTATTTTTCTTTTTATCGTCCTCTATTCCATTTTAAATGAATTTTGACGTTTTAGTTTGTTTCTCAATTTATGTCCTTTTTGAGGTAACAATAATTTCGGTGTTAAAACCTAGTTTTATCGTTCATAAATATGTATAAACATGTTTTTGAATTTATTTAATTGAAAATTTTGAAAAATTTTACTAGAATTGGGTAGTCAGTATATAAGACCAGGGCTGTTCTTTATTATCAGAGAGCACTAGATTCTAATACAACTACTGCTTTACTAGTATTTTTAATGGTAACCAAGTGTTTAATATAAAAATTTTAAAATCCGAAAGAATTTAATCCCTTCCCACACTTAAGATCTTGCAATGCCCTCATTTGCAAGAAATCAGTAACAATTTAAATTATTGAGGGTGATTTGTGTGAAAATGATTAAATTTTTACCAAAGTTTCCAAATATATTGGCGTTTGTTTGCTGAATGATAAATGGTGCACATCATTTGTTCATTCCGTCTTGTTGTTATTTCACATACATTTTGCATCATTGTCGTCAAAATTACTTGCTTTTGCTGAACTTAATGCCAGTCTTTGAAAATGCATTGTTTTACCCTGTTGTGTACATAAGATAAACTGCAAACATATATACATATTTTTGAAGTTTGGTATATTACCCCACATTCAAAAATTATTAAAATCTAAGAATAAAAGTTAGATAAATATAAAAATGATTACAATATTAACAAAAAATATTAAACATATCAATAATTACAAATTACAAAATAAAAATAAAAATAAGTAAACTAAGGATGATATTGGTACCAATAGGGGTTCCACGCATAACCATAAGTGCTATAGAATGCCTCGGCAGGGTCATACGTAGGATATGGTGGCTGCATCTCTATCGACCAAGGAGGGAAGACGGGTTTCGGTGTAGGAATATAGTTTCTACCTATGTGTTGGCAATGCGCTATGATCTGGTTCTGATGAACTTGCCAATCTTCAAATGCTCTCTGTCTAGCATTTTCGTATTCCTGAGAAGCTATAAACCTATGAATTTCTTGCCCCCCTCCTACATTACCTTGTTCCTGGTTTCTCTCTACCTGTGGATGTCTACCATTGTATCGTACTGCGGCGTTGTTTCGCCGCTTCAAAACTTTCGCACCATGGTACACATTTAAACCTATAGTGTCGCGGGGTTCCGGCTCTTCTACTAATAATCCCCCCCGACTTATATCCACACCGAGATATTCACCAATCAAAGTAATAAAAATACCACCCCCTATTATGCTATGTGGACGCATCCCTCGAACCATAGCTGATAAATAATAACCCACACAATATGGTATACTTACAGCGCTGTGTGGGTCTCGAATACACATATGGTAAAATAAATCTTGTTCATTTACCTTTTCTTTGTTTTTACCCCTTTGTGTAATCGAGTTAGCTAAAAACCTATGTATTACTCTTAATTCGGCTCTATCTATATCCAAATAAGAGTAGTTTCCCCCTTTAAAACGGTGGTGGCTTGTCATTTGACTCCACACACCGTGTGTATCAAAATTCTCATCTATTTTCCTACCGTTTTGTATCAATCCTCTACAATCGGCAGACGCTAATTCCTCAGGCGTATATATACGTAAAGCCTGAGCCATGTCCAGTAAAGACATGTGGCGCATCGAACCGCCTAACAAAAATCTAATAAAAGAACGATCGGTTAAACTAGCTACCCGATCATTCAACTCTATACTACATAACAACTCTTCACACCATACTTTATATACAGGTCTGCGTATGGTGAATAAACATATCCAGTCATTGAAAGAAGAATTACCATACCTCTGTACCAGTAATTCCCTAATTGGCCCGGCCAATTCTACAGCTTCCAAGGGTCCCCATTCTATGACCCTTGGTACCTCAACAACCTTGGAATGAAGAGTATGCAAACCCCGTTGATATTTTGGATAATCTATCCAAAGTCTGTCAAATCGCAAGTTCGGGTGCAACTGTTCCAAGTGTATATCTGAAAAGGTCATGACTGGATGAGGTACATCCTGCTTGTAGTAGTTATCTACCTCCTGTTGTTCCAAGTTCTCAGCAGGAGCGTGACGGGCTTGGGATGAAGATTCACCCCTTTCAGTCTGCAAAACACATCAAACACAAATTTTGTGCATCCAAATATGCATTAGTGTCAGCAAAATCATCAATCAAAATAATTACAATGACATTATCAATTTATATCAAACTTAAGCTTATTTTCACATTTTTATCAAATCTACACTTTTTCAAATAAGCATATACGAAAATTTTCACCAAGTTCATAAGCATTCAACTCAAATAACATGTCAAAATAATCATTACTAGCAAATAAACAAGTCTCAAATGGCATTATCTTTCAAAAATCAAGTTCATGAATTTTGGACTTGAAAAAGTCCACTTTAATTCTCAAAATCATGTTTAGGCTCAAAGTTTGGATCATTTAACTACCTAGACATGTTACACTACTCAATTTAGCAACAATTCATGACAAAAATCGGCCATAACCTGTTTATATCAAAAAGCCCCAAATTGCTCAAGAACACAAACCCTAGATTCTAAAGATTTTGAAGTTTTTGGCTTCAAATCATGTTAACAAGCATCAATCTAGGTTATACATGCATAATATACTAACAATTTAACACTAATTACACTAAATATTAACAAAATTCAAATTATGAAAATATGCTCAAGAACACACTAAAATTCGGATTTAAAGGTGATTTGGGGTGTAATTGTACCTGTTTTCTTGAGTAGTTCCTAGATATCATCCTTCTCAACATGATTGTAGTGAAAAATTTGAAGATTAACGGTGAAAAATTGAGTTTTTGGGATGATTTTCGTGGGTTTTCTCGGGTTTTTTCGAGCTGTATTTGGGTGTTTTTGTGTGTGTGTGAGTGATCAGTCGAGCAGCTCTTTTATTTTTTTTCTGTAATTTTGTCCCTCCGCGAGTCGCGGAGGTTTTCACTGAAAACTCCGCGAGTCGCGGAGTTATTTTTTTTTTTTTTTTTTTTTTTTTATAATCTTTAACTTATAAAACCATTAAGAAATTAATTTTAAAATTTTGTTTCCCTTGTTATTTAGGACGAGGTCGTTTCGGATCGATGTCCTAGTCCGTCCCTCGACAAAATTTTAAAATTTGTCTTTTTGTAGCGATTGTTTTAAAAGCTAAGATTTTTGGGTTTTTTAATGTTTTTGGCATACTTTAAATCAATAAGATTAAAAATAATGATAATAAAAGTTCTCGTCCCTCCCTCGGGTAAAGCAATTTCGGTTCAAAGACCTAGTCTTCAACTTACGACGAATTTTAAAAATCATATTCTTAACTTAATGAGATAAAGTAAATTTTTGTTTTTAAATTCACACAACTTAAATATAAAATTCAAAATTAATATTAAAAATTTCACACCAAACTTAAAATTTGAAATGCATAAAATTAAAAATTAATATTTTAAAAATTAAAAATTCACACCAAACTTAATTTAAAAATTCATATTTTAAAAATTAAAAATTCACACCAAACTTAATTTAAAAATTCAAATATTTACAATTTTAAATATATTGTTTTTACAAAGTTTACAATATTAATTTAAGATTTAAATATTAATTTTAAAAACATGGTAAAAATAAATTAAAAATCTTTTTGTCTTTTTATCCCACTTTAATCAATCAAATATTATCAAAAATATGCGCCCCTCTTTTCGGTAAAGTAATTTCGGTTCTAAGACCTAATTTAACTCATGACGAATTTTTGAAATATTTTGGGTTGATTGATTAAAGATATTTATACCTTAAGAATAAACGTTAAATTTCGCATTGATGTAATAAATTTTTGAAGGATATCAATAATTTCGGTCGCCAAACCTAATTTTATTCAATACCAATTTAATACTTTTTAGCGAACAAATTAGCGTTTATTATCGAAAGGTTAAAAATAAAAATAAAAACTGTACAGACATACCTGTGAAATAGATTTCTTAGTTATATGATCTATTATATTCATAAGATAATCGGTTTAATTGGTCTTCCATGGCTGCATAGGCGTAACCTCGAGCATTCATTGTCTTTTCTTCTAAACATATGAACGGTCCGTCTCTGCATAAAGTAACAAATTCGGTATTTGAATAGGTTTGATTATTTGAACATTTACCTCCATGTGACCATTTTCCGCATTTGTGACATTTTTCTAGGTGTCGTGCTCTTCTTTTCGCTGCGGATTTTGATTTTCCTTTACCAAATTGTAACTTATTATCTTCGCATCTGGATCCTTTTCTAACTCCGTCCATTCTTTCTCTGATTACTGATACTAATTCACTCGGTAGTATGTCATTATTTCTTTTAGTGATCAAAGCGTGTAGCATTAGACCATGGTTTAGTTCACAGGCAGTCTTCATTTCGTAAAAACCTAAAAAAAATAAAAATTCAGAATGGGGGGAGAAGACTAGTTCTTTAGGGTCTGCTAGGGAAAGACCATACGTGTTCCATTTTCGAGAACTACACGAAAACAGACAATCTAACTCTAACAGAAATACATATTATCCTTTAAAGACTTGATTCTCCCCACACTTAGTTAGCTGTGGTGTCGAAATTGTGATTAACTTCGTTGTCGACTTCCATTGGACCCTGTATGTAATGTTTAACTCTGTGACCATTAACTTTAAATTCAATCCCATTTGAATTTATCAATTCTATCGTTCCGTATGGGAAAACTCTTTTGACTATGAATGGTCCAGACCATCTTGATTTCAATTTTCCAGGAAATAGCTTGAATCGTGAATTGAAAAGAAGAACTCTGTCTCCTTCTTTAAATTCTTTCGAACTTCTGATTCTTTTATCATGCCATTTCTTTGTTCTTTCTTTATAGATTAACGAATTTTCGTATGCTTCATGTCTTAATTCTTCTAATTCGTTTAGTTGACTTAATCGTAGACGTCCGGCTTCATGTAAATCAAGATTACATGTCTTCAAAGCCCAAAATGCTTTGTGTTCAATTTCTACTGGAAGATGACATGCTTTTCCATAAACAAGTCTAAAAGGTGTGGTTCCAATTGGAGTTTTGTAGGCTGTTCTAAAAGCCCAGAGTGCATCCTCCAATTTAATGGACCATTCCTTCGGATTTGATCCTACGGTTTTCTCTAGAATACGTTTTAAAGCTCGGTTGGTATTTTCAACTTGTCCACTTGTTTGTGGATGATATGCGGTGGAGATTTTATGAGTTACTCCATATCTTTTAAGAACTTTTTCAAGTTGATTATTACAAAAATGAGTACCCCGATCACTTATTAAAGCTTTCGGTGTTCCAAACCTTGCAAAAAGACGTTTTAAAAAGTTGACTACAACTCGTGCATCGTTAGTTGGGAGAGCTTGTGCTTCCGCCCATTTAGATACATAATCAATGGCTACGAGTATATATAGATTATTATGAGATTTTGGAAATGGACCCATAAAGTCAATACCCCAAATGTCAAATACTTCACATACTTGGATGACATTTTGTGGCATTTCATCACGTTGACTTATTCTTCCGGCCCTTTGACATGCATCACAGGATTTGCAAAGAAGGTGTGCGTCTTTGTAAATTGTAGGCCAATAGAATCCAGCTTCATAAACTTTTCTTGCTGTTAGTTGAGGCCCATAATGCCCTCCTGTTGGTCCTGTGTGACAATGGTTTAAAATTTTACTAGCTTCATCTCCAAATACACATCGGCGTATTATTCCATCGGGACAACTTTTAAACAGATGTGGATCTTCCCAGAAATAGTGTTTTATATCACTGAAGAATTTCTTTCGTCTTTGGTACGATAATCCTTTTTCAAGGAATCCACAAACTAAGTAGTTTGCATAGTCTGCAAACCATGGGATTTCTTTATAATCTATCTTCAATAGATATTCATCAGGAAAGTTGTCTTGTATGGCCGATTCATTCAGAACTTCTAATTCGGGATTTTCAAGACGAGAAAGATGATCAGCGGCGAGATTTTCTGCTCCTTTTTTATCTCGGATTTCAATATCAAACTCTTGTAAGAGTAAGATCCAACGGATTAATCTTGGTTTAGCATCTTGTTTTGAAAATAGGTATCTAAGAGCAGAATGGTCGGTATAGACCACCGTTTTTGCTAGAACTAGATATGATCGAAATTTGTCAAAAGCAAAGACAATAGCAAGGAGTTCTTTTTCAGTAGTTGTATAGTTCGTTTGTGCTCCTTGTAATGTCTTACTAGCATAATATATAGGTTGAAATCGTTTTTCAATCCTTTGTCCTAAAACGGCTCCCATTGCAAAATCACTTGCATCGCACATTAGTTCAAATGGTAGATTCCAATTTGGTGTTATCATGATTGGTGCATTAGTGAGTTTTTCTTTAAGAATATTAAAAGATTTGATACATTCATCTGAAAAGATGAATGGCGCATCCTTTTCTAGGAGTTTATTCATAGGAGTGGCAATTTTAGAAAAATCTTTTATAAAACGTCGGTAAAAACCGGCATGCCCTAGAAAACTCCTAACTCCTCTTACATTGGTGGGATGTGGAAGTTTAGCAATTACATCTACTTTAGCTCTATCCACTTCAATTCCTTCTTTTGAAATTTTATGTCCAAGAACGATGCCTTCTTTAACCATGAAATGGCATTTCTCCCAATTAAGTACTAGATTTGATTTTTCGCATCTAATTAGCATTCGTTCCAGATTAACTAGACATGATTTAAATGTATCACCGAAGACTGAAAAGTCATCCATGAATACTTCCATGCATTCTTCTATCATGTCATGAAAAATCGCCATCATACACCTTTGAAAGGTTGCAGGGGCGTTACAAAGTCCAAATGGCATGCGTTTGTAAGCAAAAGTACCATAAGGGCACGTGAATGTGGTTTTCTCTTGATCTTCGGGTGCTATTGGAATTTGAAAATATCCGGAAAATCCATCTAGAAAACAATAGTAACTATTTCCGGCTAATCTTTCCAACATTTGATCTATGAAAGGTAAGGGAAAGTGATCTTTTCTGGTGGCGTCATTTAATTTTCTATAATCAATACATACACGCCATCCTGTTACAGTCCTAGTAGGAATAAGCTCATTTTTCTCATTTGTGATAACAGTCATGCCACCCTTCTTAGGCACGCATTGAACTGGGCTTACCCATGGACTATCAGAAATTGGATATATCAAACCTGCATCTAGCAGTTTAATAATCTCTTTCTTAACTACATCTTGCATATTAGGATTTAGTCTTCGTTGACGTTGCACATACGTTTTATGACCTTCTTCCATAAGGATTTTATGTGTGCAATACGAAGGACTTATTCCTTTAATATCATGAATCTTCCATGCAATGGCTGGTTTATGAGCTTTCAACACAGAAATGAGTTGTGATTTCTCATTTTCAGTAAGAGAAGACGATATTATTACAGGTAATTCAGATTCACCATGTAAATAAGCGTATTCCAAATGGTTTGGAAGTGGCTTTAATTCTAATTTCGGAGGTTCTTCTATCGATGATTTATATCGATATCTGTCTTCTTCTTTTAGCATTTGAATTTCTTCTGTTGTTGGTTCATATCCATTAGCTATAAGTGTAGCTAACATTTCAGCTTCATCAATTGGTTCATTACCTTCTCCTAAAGAACATTCTCCTGTTCCTTGTAGTTCTGGAAATTCTTCTAATAATTCTGCATGTGCATCTATAGTTTTAATATAATAACATGTATCATCTGCAGATTGTGGTTGTTGCATTGCTTTATCAACTGAAAAGGTAACACTCTCATCCTCTATACTTAGGGTCAGTTTCTTACCGAACACGTCTATCATTGCTTTAGCCGTGTTTAAGAATGGTCTTCCTAATATGAGAGGAACTTGAGAATCTTCTTCCATGTCCAGAACAACAAAATCTACTGGGAATACTAAAGTACCAACTTTAACTAGCATGTTCTCCATTATCCCTCTAGGATATTTTATTGATCTATCGGCTAGTTGTATGCTTATTCTTGTTGGTTTCAATTCTCCAAGGTCTAGTTTAGCGTATAGTGAATACGGCATTAGATTTATACTAGCACCTAAGTCTGCCAATGCTTCTATTGAACTAAGACTACCCAGAAAACATGGAATTGTGAAACTTCCTGGATCAGATAGTTTTTCTGGTATCTTATTCAACAGCACTGCTGAACAATTTGCATTCATAGTAACAGCCGAGAGTTCTTCCATTTTCTTTCTATTCGTGATTAGATCTTTCAAGAATTTAGCATACCTAGGCATTCCTGAAATCACATCAATGAAAGGAAGATTTACATTTATTTGTTTAAACATATCCAAGAATTTGGATTGCTCGGCTTCAAGTTTTTCTTTCTTCATTTTACTCGGGTAAGGAAGTGGTGGTTGGTATGGTTTAACATAAGGTTTATCCTTAACTGTGTTATCTTCATTAATCTTTTCAACTACCGGTTCTTTTTCCTTATCTTGATCAGGTTGTGGTTCTTGTGTAGTAGGAATAGTTTCATCAGAAGTTACAGGTATTTCAGGTGGTTTAAGTGTTGTTCCACTTCTTGTGGTAATAGCTTTAGCTGTTTCATTCCGGGGGTTAGCGTTTGTATCACTTGGTAGACTTCCCGGTTTTCTTTCACCTATTAACCTTGCTAGGTTGCTCACTTCTTGTTCCAGATTTTGAATAGAAGCTTGTTGATTTCTAAATGCTTGAGCATTTTGTTCATTTGTTTGTTTTTGAGATGTGAAAAACTGCGTTTGAGTTTCAACTAGCTTCGTCATCATATCTTCTAAATTCGGCTTTTTATCATCGGTTTGTTGTGGTGGTTTGTTTTGAAAATTAGGTCTTTGCTGATTATAAGTATTATTGGATACTTGTTGATTGCTAGGACCTTGTTGGTTGTTGTATGGAATATTTCGGTTATAATTCTGGTTTTGATTGTAAATCGGTCTTGGCGGTTGATAATTATTCTGATAATTATTTCCAGGCCTTTGGTTTATGTATGAAATATTCTCTCTTTGTTCCATTGTTAATTCAATACTGAGACAATCTTTTGTCAAATGTGGTCCTCCACACTGCTCACAACTAATTCGTATAGCATGAATATCTTTAGTCATCTTTTCCATTCGTCTTTCGAAAGCATCTATCTTTGCGGAAATGGAATCTAAGTCATGGCTAGAATCGGCTCTAGCTGCTTTAGATGATCTAATGATATCTTTTTCTTGGTGCCACTCATGCGAGTGGGAAGCAGTATTATCAATAATTTTGTAAGCATCAGTTTCGGTTTTCTTCATAATAGAACCACCAGCTGCTATATCTATGTCTTTCCTTGTAGTGATGTCGCATCCTTGGTAGAATATTTGTACTATTTGACAAGTGTCTAAACCATGTTGCGGACATCCTCTTAACAACTTTCCATATCTTGTCCACGCCTCATATAGAGTTTCATTTGGCTTCTGTGTGAACGTAACAATTTCTGCTTGAAGTCTTACGGCTTTAGATGCAGGAAAGAATTGTTTAAGAAATTTGTCAATTAAAACATCCCATGTATCAATCGCCCCTTCAGGTAACGATTCCAACCAATCTTTGGCTTCTCCCTTTAAGGTCCAGGGAAATAACATGAGATATATCTGTTCATCCTCCACTTCTCGTATTTTAAATAGTGTGCAGATCCTATTAAAGGTACGTAGATGTTCATTTGGATCTTCTTTCGGCGCACCACTAAATTGGCATTGATTAGTCACCATGTGTAGAATTTGTCCTTTGATTTCATAATCTGGCGCATTAATGTCTGGATGAGTAATTGCGTGACCTTGGCCAGTGCGTTTAGCTCTCATTCGGTCTTCCATACTTAAAGGTTCCAGATTCTCCATAATTGAATTTGTTGAATCGGTATCACTAGATGATTCTGATTTAATAGTTCGTTCCTCAACAATCTCTGTTTGAATGATTGGTGGTTCCGGAGGAAAGTTTAATGGTTCAGGATCTATGAACCGTTCCTGAATATTTTCTGGATTCTCAATTGTGAGGTTGGGTTCAAAAAATGGATTATCGGAAATTTGAACTGAAGTACTTGGTCGACTGGATGACGATTCTAAAGAAAAATCAACGGCGGTTATATTTGTTAAACGATGTCTTGATCGAGTTAAAGGTGGTGAACGTACAAAAGGTGGTGAACGTCTTGCTCGGTGCATTCACAGAATATCCTATTAGTTTTTAAAAGGAAAGAAAAATTATAATAAGTTATCCAATCAATAGACTTTTCTGATTTTGCCCACGTTTCGAATAGCCAAAAGATGCAGCAGAGGGGCAGGATTCGTTTGGTCTCAATATAATTGAGGACTGTTTGGCTCCAATAACCCGGTCCACGTACAAATCCAACTATTACTACGAACCAGAAAATTTTGATGTCTATCAATTTAACCACTTAAAATAAATTTTCGTAATTTTAAGAAATTTAGATAAGAAGTAGAAAAAAAAAAATTCTAAGTCCTAAAACTAGAATAGCGAGAAATAAGAAAGAAAAAGATTGCGCGTCGAAAAATGTCGAAAAAGAAAAAAAAAAATGGTTGAAAAATAAAAAGTGACGGAAAAATAAAAGAAACTTATAAAAACTTAAAAATACTTAATTAATTTAACCTTATTATTACAACTAACTTAAAATTATAATCGCAAATTGAAATTACTAATTGGAATGATAATTGGTACATAGTAAAAGGTCTAAAAATATTAAAGCTTACAGGAAAAACTAAATCCCAAATGGAAATAACTTAAAAAGAAACTAAAACTTAAAAAGGCGTCGCAAAATTCTAAAGCACCTAAATCTTAGTCTAAAGAAAAAGCACTTAAGGAATTCTACGGCAAAGCCTAAAAATCTAGGAGTAAAAATAACTATAGCAAAAACTAAGTTTAAAATTAATTATGAGCTAAAAATACAAATATTACGCTACAACGATTAAAAAGGTACAAAATATAAAAATATATAAAAAGTTGTAAAAAGTACAATTTTTATAAAAATATTATTTTTATATTATTTATTTAATTAAAACTACTAATTTTACAATTTTAATAAAACTAATTAAACAAAATACATAAATATAAAGTAAAAAGTAAAAATAAAACTAAAATTAATAATAATAATAATAATTAAGTAATTAATAATAATAATAATAAATTAAAACCCGTGATTAGGGTTTTGTCCGTGTGTCAGAGGGCCTCCGCGAGTCGCGGCAATTAAAGAGGAAAACCCCGCGAGTCGCGGGGTTCAGGAATTCAGTTGACAGGTTTTGTTTTTACGCGTTTTTCTTTATTATTTTTTTTTTTTATTTTCTTTTTTCTGTTTTTAGTTTAAATAAACGATTTTTAATAAAATTTATATTTTTATAAATTAAAATAAAGATAAAGAAACTTATAAAACTTAAATATTTAACAAAATCCTAAAAATACTTATATTTTTGTTTTTCTTTTTATATTTTTGAATAATTAAAACGTAATTTTTACAAAAACGACTTTTAATAAAAGTAAATAAAAATCTTTTTTTTTTTTATATTAGCGTTGCGCTTCCGGCTTTTAAGATGTAAAATCCCCGGCAGCGGCGCCAAAAATACTTGATGTCGAACGAGGTGTATATAAAATAGCTTATATTTTACGCAGAAAATACTATTAAATACGATATAATTTTACACAAGATATTTATTTATTTATAGAATGGATATACTTAAACCTTGCTACAACACTTATAGGCAGTGTACCTAATCGTACAGTAGTGTAGTTTTTAGTAAGTCCGGTTCGTTCCACAGGGAAATCTTTAAACAAAGCTCAACGCTATATTAGTTTACTTTTATAAAAATACAAATATATATATAGGTAATATTATTATTATAAAGGGGGGTTTTTACCGTTTAATGACCGGTTTGTCGATTTTAAAACTTTAGTCGCAGTTAAAACCTAATGTAAAATATAAAATAAATACAAGACTTTAAATTAAAGCGTAAAGTAAATAACGATAATGAAATTGCGAATAATAAAAATGCGATAAAATTAAATTGCGATAATTAAAAGTACGATAATTAAAAGTGCGATTAAATAAAATAACAATAAATAAAATGCGATAATTAGAAGTGCAATTAAATATAAAATAAAGGAAATTAAATATGATATAAAAGAATTATGCTTATTTAAACTTCCGTAATCATGATGTTTGACGTGTTGATTTTAGTTTTATGCCCATGGGTTAATTGTCCTTTGTCCTGGATTATTCAATATGTCCGTCTGGTTTTTGTCCATAACAGTCCATCAGTCATAAATATAAATTGCAAGTGTCCTTGTCAAATTATTATTATACCCGAAGATAAATATTCCAACTAATTGGGGATTCGAATTGTAACAAGGTTTTAATACTTTGTTTAATGAATACACCAGGTTATCGACTGCGTGTAAACCAAGGTTTTACTACTGTGTTAACAATTACACCAATTACCCTTGAATGTAATTTCACCCCTGTTTTGATTATTCTAGTGGCTATTAATCCATTCCCGTGTCCGGTTAAATGAACGATTATTCGTACATATAAATACCCCGCCCATCGTGTCCGATCGAGTGTATATGGTAAATTATAGGGACGCTCAATTGTAAATCTTTATATTAACATTAACAAACTTTCATTTAGTTAAACAAATATAAAGCCCATTAATAGCCCATAGCCTAGTTTCCACAAGTGTCGTTCTTTTGTCCAAACCCCAATTATGGTACAAAGCCCAATTACCCAATTTCAGTAATTAGCCCAACATCATGATTACTTCGTTTTAAACAAGCATAATAATAACTTAGCTACGAGACATTAATATAAAAAGGTTGAACATAACTTACAATGATTAAAAATAGCGTAGCGTTACACGGACAGAATTTCGACTTACACCCTTACAACATTCGCTAACATACCCTTATTATTAGAATTATAATTAAAATTAAAATATAAATTATAAATATAAATATATATTACTCGTATATATTGAGAGAGATTGAGAAAAAAGATGTTAAATTCGATCAGAATTCGGTTGGCTTTATAGCCAGAAATGAAATTTGGGGCTCCGCGACTCGCGGCAAAAAGCCCTTCAAACTCCGCGAGTCGCGGAGAGGTATTTTCATTTCACACCCTTGGAGTTTCTGGCTGCCGACGGTTTTAATAATATATATATATAATATATATATAATTAATATAATTAATTATATATTATATTATATTTATATACATAGTTAACTTGTAATTTTTAGTCCGTTGCGTCGAGCGTTAAGAGTTGACTCTAGTCCCGGTTCCGGATTTTCGAACGTCCTCGCGTACAATTTAATATCTTGTACTTTGTGTTTTGAATCTTGTACTCTTTGTGATTTCGAGACGTTTCTTATCAATAATTGGAACCTTTTTGATTGTCTTTTGTACTTTTGAGCTTTTTGGTCGTTTGCGTCTTCAAATCGTCGAATCTGTCTTTTGTCTTCACCTTTTATTATTTAAACGAATATCACTTGTAAATAGAACAATTGCAACTAAAAGCTTGTCTTTCTTGAGGAATAATGCTATGAAATATATGTTCGTTTTTAGCATTATCAGTAATGAAGACTCTAAGCATAGCAAGCAATCATCATCAAAGCAGCAAATATACAGCGGAAGCATTATGTAGGACCTGAGAATAAACATGCTAAAAGTGTCAACTAAAAGTTTGGTGAGTTCATGGGTTTATCATAAATAATGATTTCAATAATAGTGTTAGACCACAAGATTTAATAAGAGTTGATTGATATAGAAATATCAACCTAAAAGTATTGCTGAGTTTGTAATATCGCGACTAAACAAAAGTTACCTCGTGACACTCTGTTATTCGTGTCGTTGAATCATTATTATGTATCCAAGACCAACGGTCAAATGGACAGAGACGTTACTCTTAATAGATCTATTCAAAATAATTAAGTTTGCATCTTATACCTCAGCAATTAACGATATTACGGCAGGGATTTAGCATGACAAAGTACGTATATAGCATAAAATTTGAGTACTTGTGTCTAAACGTAAAATAGTTATAAAAGTTGCGCATGTATTCTCAGCCCAAAAATATATATAAAAAGTGAACTATGAAAACTCACGATATTGTATTTCGTAGTAAATATGTGTATGATGGCACTGAACAAGTGCAGAGTTGTCCTCGGATTCACGAACGTATATCAAGTATATATATTAACACATATACTCGTAATCGAATAAGTTTATATATGTTATTTCAATTGTTATATATTTCATGTAGTTATATATATATATATATATGTAACGACCCGCACTTTTTCGATCGTTCTATACTTATAAGATTGATATTTACATAAATTAAACCTTACCAACATGATAAGTAATCCAAATTGTTGAGACTTATATTTCCGAAAAGAGTTTTATACAACGTTTGACCGTCTAGTTTGACCGATGATATCACGAACTATACAATATATGATAATTATACGTCTGTGTATATATATGTATATATACATATTTAACATGATTAAAGAATGATTTAATACCTCATTTTATATTAATAACAACAAGTTATATGTGTATTTTGAAACTACTAACTTAAGTTTTCAAAACGATAACAATACGTAACGTTATTTGACATATATACTTAAGACTTATAATGTTATACATATATTGTATAAGTAATGTATTTAATTACTTTTAAAGAACTTAAATACATAAAACCATATAAGTGTATTCACAAAAGATAGCTATATTTGAATCCTCATTTCATTTTTCACAAAATTTCTATACGTATACCTAGAGTATTTGTACTCGTATCATACCTAGCTCCTATACGTATTTACTAATAGTAAATACACATCAAAATCACCACCTAACCAGCCATTATTCATGCCCTTAGAGCTAGGTAATTACTTTTGTATGATTACAAGACTAATTAGCAAGATTACAAACTAAAATTTGTCCATGTATGCCCATGAAACACGTTTTTATGGTGTATATATGTATCATCATTTTAGTTCATTTTTACTTCCATTCTCTAGCTAAAAACACACACACATTCAAGAGTCTTAAACTCCATAACAATTCAGCAACTTACCTTGAAGATCTAGCTTCAAAAACTATACTAAAACACCATAAGAAAACCATACAAAAACACTTCAAGAAAACCCTCCAAGAACACCAACTTACTTCCAATCTTTCATCCACTTCTATCACCCTTTTGATTCTAGCTTCTTACTCCTCTTTTACAGCAAACTTATCCAAGGAACTTGAGGTAGTAACTATGTTCATAACCTTATTCGATTCATATATATATAGCTATCTTATTTTGTGGTACAAAAGTTTAACAACAAGAACATAGTTTGAATGTTTTCAAACTTGTTTGCAAACTAAATAGATCCTTCTAACTTAACTTTTAAAATACTTCAAGACCTGTAATATAACTTATGTATATACTAATTTAACAAGGTAAAACTTGGTTTTTCAAAGTATAAGTATTTTTAGAAAAATGGTCATTAAATGATTTTGTTGTAACAAAAATGTTTAACTTCATATGTTTCACTAATGTTTCACTTATGCCGTATGATTTTGAATACAAACCAAGGTATTTACAGTTCATAGTCTTAAAGAAGAACTCGATCCAAGAAGATGGCAATTTGAATCAACGAAAACGGATTTGTAACGAAGAAACTATGACCGAAACAAAATTGGTTATCCTAGATCATTTCAACTACGGGATCAATTGGAAAAAAATGATATAAATCACATATTTCTAAGATAACATGATATTTTATATATATGTACTTATAATTCAATTTTATATGGTTCAGGATCACCCGTAAACAATACGAGAAGATTAATCATAAGATCCCATGTTTGTACGCAACACGTCATTTGACAACACCGGTACTTTATGTACGCAACACGTCATTTGACAACACCGGTACCATGGGTCAAGATTAATCTCGACCAACACATATACGATGGGGTTTTATTGATTTCGTTGGGGGTTTTATTTATTTCATTGCGGGTATATTAAACATCTAAAAATGAACCATTAAAATTGAATTACTAACATCGGACTGCTAACTACGGACTAAGGAATTATTCAAAGTATTAAAAGTATAACAAGTATATATTTATAACGTTTGTTTAAAAATGAAAACATATTGATATATTATATATGGATAGGTTCGTGATATCAACCGGAAGACCGAGTCAAAATATATATATCATCAAGACAAGAGTGAGTATATAGTCCCACTTTTAAACTCTAAATATTTCGGGATGAGAATACATGTATTTTATGTTTTACGTTATGGACACAAGTAACTGAAAAATATATTCTACGTTGAGTTGTACCACTGGCATACTTCCCTGTAGCTTGGTAACTAATATTTACAGCGGTATTGTAAACGCGAATCCTGTTGATAGATCTATCGGGCCTGACAACCCCAATCGGACTGGACGACCAGTATTCAACGGTTGCACAGTACTTCGTTTTGTGACTACACTTGGTACGGTGTAGTAAGATTTCATATTAAAGGGAATATGCGACGTGAAAATGTTAAGTATGGTTACCAAGTGCTCAACCACTTAGAATATTTTTATTGAAATGTTTATATACGAAATCTTGTGGTCTATATATATATATTGCTGCGCACTAAACCTATATCTCACCAACTTTATGTTGACGTTTTTAAACATGTTTATTCTCAGGTGATAATTAAAGCTTCCGCTGCATTATGTTGAATCTAAGCAGGATCATGCGTACTCATATTTGTGTCAAAAATAAAACTGCATATCCGAGGACGTGTGTTGTAAAATATGCTAGAAATCGTGTTGTTATTATCATTTGTAAAGTTTGTAAGTCGAAGATTATCGTTAAACGATAATCATCTTTTTATTGTCTAAAGCTTGTAACAAAAATAATGGTTTGGTTTGTAATGTATAATATATGCAGTTTTCCTTTTTAAAAATGTCGCATATAGAGGTCAATACCTCGCAATGAAATCATACGTTATCTAACACGTTCTTATGGTTAAGGACGGGTTATGACATGTGGTATCAGAGCGTTGGTCTTAGCGAACCAGGTCTGCATTAGTGTGTCTAACCGAGAAGCCGTTAGGATACATTAGTAAGTCTGGACTTTGACCGGGTCTGATTTAAAAAAAAAAAACCATTGCTTATCACTGTTGGTTAAAATTTATATGTAAATATTATATAAGTACTAATGGGTTAGTTGTTGTGTGATAGATGTCGAGCTCAAAAATTGTTATCACAATCAACGACTCCGAATCAGAATCTTCAGATGGCGTTCCAGTCATTAACCTGTCCGATGACGAAAATGATATCCTTGGGGAAGACTCACAATTTCCGGATGAACCAACTATAGAAATATCGGAAAGTGAACCCGAGGAGGAAAGTGAACCCGAGGAGGAAAGTGAACCCGAGGAGGAAAGTGAACCCGAGGAAGAAATACAGGAAATTACAAAAGACGAGTTCGAACTAGGAAAGAAACGAAAGGCTAATGAATTAGAAAATCCAAATCCCGAGTTTAATGAGAATGATGTGGCACCAATTCCACTCAACACTACCACCCCTATCCCCGCTATTCCTATTCGTTCTGTCCCGGCATCCAGTTCTTCAGTCCCACAGCCAAAATATAGGCAGACAGTTAGGATAAGCGTTAAGCAAATCTTTGTGTCTAAACGTCCTAGAAAATAGATCAAACGATGCGCTGCTGTGTCAAACCATGGAACCGAATAATGTTTTGTATAATATTAATAGTGTGGTTTGCTTAATGTTCGATGTAAGATAAGCATATGTAAAATATTGAAGTATGAAATGCAATAATTTTCCATGGTTAAGTATTATTTAGATTGTAGTAATTGATTCTGTACTAAGCTATTAAGTATGAACATTAACGGGTAGGTACTACCCAAGATATAATTATAAAACGCTAATAAGAAGAAAAGGCTTTTATAATAATACCTAGTTCATATTATTAATAAGCTATAATGTACTATAAATACACACTACATCTATAATAATCCATGTGAATAATTATTTTCTTTCATTAGGAAATGGCGCGATTGAATCGAATGACGGAACAAGAACTCGAGGAACTCATCAACCAGCGAGTGAACGACAGAATGTTATGGGTTGAGGCTGCAAGAGCTGCTGCAGTTAATCCAAATCCTCGTGTAGGATGCTCCTACAAGACGTTTCAAGCTTGCAAGCCATCATCATTCAGTGGAACGGAAGGACCTATCGGTTTAACCCGATGGATAGAAAAGATGGAGACGGTGTTCAAAATCAGCGGTTGTGATGAAAAAGACATGACCAAGTTTGCATCATGCACTTTACAAGATAGTGCACTCACATGGTGGAAGAATTATGTTAAGGCGGTAGGAGGAGATGTAGCTTATGATACTCCATGGGAAGAATTCAAAGCAATGATAATCACCGAGTATTGTCCAAGGAATGAGGTTATTAAGTTAGAAGATGAGTTACGAAGTTTGAAGGTGGTTGGTACTGAAATCACCAACTACAACCAGCGATTCATGGAATTAGTTTTGCTATGTCCTGAATTGGTTCCAACCGAAGCACGGAAGATTGAAATGTACAAAGGTGGTTTGCCCAAAAAGGTCAAGGCAAACGTTACAGCATCGAAACCTAAGACAATTCATGAAGCTATAACCATGGCAAACGAGCTAATGGATCAGGTCATTTTGGACAAGAAAGCATTCAATACTGAGGTGAAGGTATTGGGGAACAAGAAAAAGTGGAATGGAGGTTATGATCAAGGTAACCAACAACAACCTTATAAGAAACAAGAAACCACGAAAGGTGCGGGTAGCGGTTCAGGCTTTGGTTACAAAGGACAAAGTCCTTTATGCAACCGTTGTCACAAACATCATTTTGGTTACTGTAGTGTGTTGTGCACTAAATGCAATAGACAGGGACATCTTGCTGAAGATTGTAAGGCTCTCGTTACAAATGCAAATGGTAACAAGACTCCTGCCACCAACGCAAATAGAACTGCTTTGGCTAACATTACTTGTTTTGGGTGTGGAAAACAAGGTCATTATAAGAGCCAGTGCCCGAATCAGAATGGCGGACCTGCACGTGGAAGAGCGTTTGTTATTAATGCTAGAGAGGCACGAGAAGACCCGGAGCTTGTTACGGGTACGTTTACCATTAATAACTTATCAGCATCTATTTTATTTGATACTGGCGCCGATAGAAGTTATGTGTGTAGAAATTTTTACACTAAATTGAATTGTTCATCATTACCTCTAGATGCTAAGTACTTGATTGAGTTAGCTAATGGTAAGCTAATTAAAGCCGATAAAATTTGTCGTGATTGTGAAATAAATCTAGCCGGAGAAACGTTTAAAATCGACTTAATACCCGTAGAATTAGGAGGTTTTGATGTAATAGTTGGCATGGACTGGATGTCCAAAATAGGAGCGGAAGTTGTTTGTGCCAAGAAGGCAATTCGTATTCCTGGTAAGGATAAAATGCCGGTGATGATTTACGGAGAGAAGGGTGATTCAAAGCTAAAACTCATTAGCTGTTTGAAAGCCAAGAAGTGTTTAGAAAAGGGATGTTACGCTATTTTAGCACATGTTAATAAAGTCGAAAAGAAAGAAAAGTGCATCAACGACGTGCCTGTGGCAAGAGATTTTCCTGAAGTTTTTCCGGAAGAATTGCCGGGATTACCTCCATTTAGATCGGTAGAATTTCAAATAGATTTAGTACCAGGAGCTGCACCAGTGGCTCGTGCTCCATATAGACTTGCACCGTCTGAGTTAAAAGAACTTCAAAGTCAGTTAAAAGAATTACTGGACCGTGGATTCATACGACCGAGTACTTCACCGTGGGGAGCTCCAATTTTGTTTGTTAAGAAGAAAGATGGATCTTTTAGGATGTGTATAGACTATCGTGAATTAAATAAGTTAACTATCAAGAATCGGTATCCACTACCGAGAATTGATGACTTATTTGATCAATTGCAAGGATCATGTGTTTATTCAAAAATCGACTTAAGATCGGGCTATCATCAACTACGCGTCAAAGAAGAGGATATTCCGAAAACTGCTTTTCGGACACGTTATGGTCATTACGAATTTTTGGTTATGCCGTTTGGATTGACGAATGCGCCAGCTGTATTCATGGACCTCATGAATCGAGTTTGTAGTCCGTATTTAGATAAGTTTGTTATCGTTTTCATTGATGATATTCTTATCTATTCCAAGAGTGAGCAAGAGCATGAGCAGCATTTAAGGTTGATATTAGAGTTGTTGAGAAAAGAACAGCTATATGCTAAATTTTCTAAGTGTGCTTTCTGGTTGAAAGAAGTACAATTTCTTGGCCACGTTGTTAGTAGCAAAGGAATTCAGGTTGATCCAGCAAAAATTGAAGCCATTGAAAAATGGGAGACTCCTAAGACACCAATGCAGATACGCCAATTTTTGGGTTTAGCCGGTTATTATAGAAGGTTTATTCAAGATTTTTCTCGAATAGCTAAACCGTTGACAGCGTTAACGCAAAAAGGGAAGAAATACGAATGGACCTCGGAGCAGGAGAACGCATTTCAAATACTGAAGAAGAAGTTAACTACGGCACCTATATTATCGTTACCAGAAGGGAACGATGATTTCGAAATATATTGTGACGCTTCGCGACAAGGTTTTGGTTGTGTTCTTATGCAACGGAAGAAAGTTATTGCATTCGCATCCCGACAATTGAAGATTCACGAGCGAAATTATACGACGCATGATCTAGAATTAGGAGCAGTCGTGTTTGCATTGAAGATGTGGAGACACTACTTGTATGGGGTTAAATTCACTGTGTTTACTGATCATAAAAGCCTTCAACATATTTTCGATCAAAAACAGCTGAACATGAGGCAACGTAGGTGGGTCGAGCTGATAAACGACTATGATTGTGAAATTCGTTATCATCCCGGGAAGGCGAACGTGGTGGCCGATGCTCTAAGCAGAAAGGAACGAGAACCAATTCGAGTACGAGCGATGAACATAAAAATTCGCATGAATCTCAACTCACAAATCAAAGAAGTTCAACGAGAAGCACTTACTAAAGAAAATAAAGGAAATGAAATAATGAAAAAGTATGAGAAGCAACTCGTTATGCGGGAAGATGGAATTCGATATTTTGCAAATCGTATTTGGGTACCGAAGTTGGGTGGATTAAGGAAGTTGATATTGAACGAGGCACATAAGACAAGATATTCGATACATCCTGGAGTTGGAAAGATGTACCAAGATCTTAAGACGCATTATTGGTGGCCTAATTTGAAGACAGACGTTGCAACATATGTTGGGGAATGTTTAACTTGTTCCAAAGTCAAAGCAGAACACCAGAAGCCGTCAGGGTTACTTCAACAACCAGAAATTCCAGAATGGAAATGGGACGGTATTACCATGGATTTCATCACGAAGTTACCAAAGACTGCCTGGGGATACGACACCATTTGGGTGATTGTTGATCGTCTCACCAAGTCTGCACATTTCTTACCTATAAAGGAAACGGATAGAATGGAGAAACTATTACGATTGTATATAAAGGAAGTTGTTTCAAGGCATGGAATACCTATTTCCATTATATCCGATCGTGATAGTAGATTTACCTCAAAATTCTGGCAATCACTACAGGAGGCACTAGGAACTCGTTTGGATATGAGTACCGCATATCATCCACAAACCGATGGACAGAGTGAGAGAACGATTCAGACTCTCGAAGACATGCTCAGGGCATGTGTGATCGATTTTGGAAACGGATGGGATAAATATCTACCGTTAGCAGAATTCTCGTATAATAATAGTTATCATGCGAGCATTGGAGCTGCGCCATTCGAAGCATTGTACGGAAGGAAGTGTAGATCTCCTATCTGTTGGAATGAAGTAGGAGATCGACATTTAACTGGTCCCGAGATCATACATGAAACGACTGAGAAGATAGTGCAAATCAAGGAGAGATTGAAAACAGCCCGTAGTCGCCAAAAGAGCTACGCCGATGTTCGAAGGAAACCATTAGAGTTTCAGGTCGGGGACATGGTTATGCTAAAGGTGTCACCTTGGAAAGGTGTAATACGTTTCGGCAAAAGGGGTAAACTGAACCCAAGATACGTAGGCCCGTTTAAGATCATCGAACGCATTGGACCGGTAGCTTATCGACTCGAGTTACCACAACAACTCGCCGGAGTACATAATACCTTTCACGTCTCAAACCTTAAGAAGTGTCTTGCAAAGGAAGACCTCACCATTCCTCTTGAAGAAATCCATGTCGACGAGAAACTACAATTCGTCGAAGAACCAATCGAAATCATGGACCGTGAAGTTAAACAGCTCAAACAGAGTAATATACCGATTGTTAAGGTTCGTTGGAATGCTAGAAGAGGTCCCGAGTTTACTTGGGAATGCGAGGATCAGATGAAACGAAAGTATCCGCACTTGTTTCTCGATAACGCAAAATAGGTACAATTTTAAAATTTCGGGACGAAATTTATTTAACGGGGAGGTAATGTAACGACCCGCACTTTTTCGATCGTTCTATACTTATAAGATTGATATTTACATAAATTAAACCTTACCAACATGATAAGTAATCCAAATTGTTGAGACTTATATTTCCGAAAAGAGTTTTATACAACGTTTGACCGTCTAGTTTGACCGATGATATCACGAACTATACAATATATGATAATTATACGTCTGTGTATATATATGTATATATACATATTTAACATGATTAAAGAATGATTTAATACCTCATTTTATATTAATAACAACAAGTTATATGTGTATTTTGAAACTACTAACTTAAGTTTTCAAAACGATAACAATACGTAACGTTATTTGACATATATACTTAAGACTTATAATGTTATACATATATTGTATAAGTAATGTATTTAATTACTTTTAAAGAACTTAAATACATAAAACCATATAAGTGTATTCACAAAAGATAGCTATATTTGAATCCTCATTTCATTTTTCACAAAATTTCTATACGTATACCTAGAGTATTTGTACTCGTATCATACCTAGCTCCTATACGTATTTACTAATAGTAAATACACATCAAAATCACCACCTAACCAGCCATTATTCATGCCCTTAGAGCTAGGTAATTACTTTTGTATGATTGCAAGACTAATTAGCAAGATTACAAACTAAAATTTGTCCATGTATGCCCATGAAACACGTTTTTATGGTGTATATATGTATCATCATTTTAGTTCATTTTTACTTCCATTCTCTAGCTAAAAACACACACACATTCAAGAGTCTTAAACTCCATAACAATTCAGCAACTTACCTTGAAGATCTAGCTTCAAAAACCATACTAAAACACCATAAGAAAACCATACAAAAACACTTCAAGAAAACCCTCCAAGAACACCAACTTACTTCCAATCTTTCATCCACTTCTATCACCCTTTTGATTCTAGCTTCTTACTCCTCTTTTACAGCAAACTTATCCAAGGAACTTGAGGTAGTAACTATGTTCATAACCTTATTCGATTCATATATATATAGCTATCTTATTTTGTGGTACAAAAGTTTAACAACAAGAACATAGTTTGAATGTTTTCAAACTTGTTTGCAAACTAAATAGATCCTTCTAACTTAACTTTTAAAATACTTCAAGACCTGTAATATAACTTATGTATATACTAATTTAACAAGGTAAAACTTGGTTTTTCAAAGTATAAGTATTTTTAGAAAAATGGTCATTAAATGATTTTGTTGTAACAAAAATGTTTAACTTCATATGTTTCACTAATGTTTCACTTATGCCGTATGATTTTGAATACAAACCAAGGTATTTACAGTTCATAGTCTTAAAGAAGAACTCGATCCAAGAAGATGGCAATTTGAATCAACGAAAACGGATTTGTAACGAAGAAACTATGACCGAAACAAAATTGGTTATCCTAGATCATTTCAACTACGGGATCAATTGGAAAAAAATGATATAAATCACATATTTCTAAGATAACATGATATTTTATATATATGTACTTATAATTCAATTTTATATGGTTCAGGATCACCCGTAAACAATACGAGAAGATTAATCATAAGATCCCATGTTTGTACGCAACACGTCATTTGACAACACCGGTACTTTATGTACGCAACACGTCATTTGACAACACCGGTACCATGGGTCAAGATTAATCTCGGCCAACACATATACGATGGGGTTTTATTGATTTCGTTGGGGGTTTTATTTATTTCATTGCGGGTATATTAAACATCTAAAAATGAACCATTAAAATTGAATTACTAACATCGGACTGCTAACTACGGACTAAGGAATTATTCAAAGTATTAAAAGTATAACAAGTATATATTTATAACGTTTGTTTAAAAATGAAAACATATTGATATATTATATATGGATAGGTTCGTGATATCAACCGGAAGACCGAGTCAAAATATATATATCATCAAGACAAGAGTGAGTATATAGTCCCACTTTTAAACTCTAAATATTTCGGGATGAGAATACATGTATTTTATGTTTTACGTTATGGACACAAGTAACTGAAAAATATATTCTACGTTGAGTTGTACCACTGGCATACTTCCCTGTAGCTTGGTAACTAATATTTACAGCGGTATTGTAAACGCGAATCCTGTTGATAGATCTATCGGGCCTGACAACCCCAATCGGACTGGACGACCAGTATTCAACGGTTGCACAGTACTTCGTTTTGTGACTACACTTGGTACGGTGTAGTAAGATTTCATATTAAAGGGAATATGCGACGTGAAAATGTTAA